>NC_141549.1:12788035-13098571 GCF_021556685.1 Rattus norvegicus | reverse complement strand
AAATTTCCTGAACAAAACACCAATGGCTTATGCTCTAAGATCAAGAATCGACAAATGGGATCTCATAAAACTGCAAAGCTTCTGTAAGGCAAAGGACACTGTGGTTAGGACAAAACGGCAACCAACAGATTGGGAAAAGATCTTTACCAATCCTACAACAGATAGAGGCCTTATTTCCAAAATATACAAAGAACTCAAGAAGTTAGACCGCAGGGAAACAAATAACCCTATTAAAAAATGGGGTTCAGAGCTAAACAAAGAATTCACAGCTGAGGAATGCCGAATGGCTGAGAAACACCTAAAGAAATGTTCAACATCTTTAGTCATAAGGGAAATGCAAATCAAAACAACCCTGAGATTTCACCTCACACCAGTGCGATTGGCTAAGATCAAAAACTCAGGTGACAGCAGATGCTGGCGAGGATGTGGAGAAAGAGGAACACTCCTCCATTGCAGACTGGTAAAACCATTCTGGAAATCAGTCTGGAGGTTCCTCAGAAAATTGGACATTGAACTGCCTGAGGATCCAGCTATACCTCTCTTGGGCATATACCCAAAAGATGCCTCAACATATAAAAGAGACACGTGCTCCACTATGTTCATCGCAGCCTTATTTATAATAGCCAGAAAATGGAAAGAACCCAGATGCCCTTCAACAGAGGAATGGATACAGAAAATGTGGTACATCTACACAATGGAATATTACTCAGCTATCAAAAACAACGAGTTTATGAAATTCGTAGGCAAATGGTTGGAACTGGAAAATATCATCCTGAGTGAGCTAACCCAATCACAGAAAGACATACATGGTATGCACTCATTGATAAGTGGCTATTAGCCCAAATGCTTGAATTACCCTAGATCCCTAGAACAAAGGAAACTCAAGACGGATGATCAAAATGTGAATGCTTCACTCCTTCTTTAAATGAGGAAAAAGAATACCCTTGGCAGGGAAGGGAGAGGCAAAGATTAAAACAGAGACTGAAGGAACACCCATTCAGAGCCTGCCCCACATGTGGCCCATACATATACAGCCACCCAATTAGAAAAGATGGATGAAGCAAAGAAGTGCAGACCGACAGGAGCCGGATGTAGATCGCTCCTGAGAGACACAGCCAGAATACAGCAAATATAGAGGCGAATGCCAGCAGCAAACCACTGAACTGAGAATAGGTCCCCTATTGAAGGAATCAGAGAAAGAACTGGAAGAGCTTGAAGGGGCTCGAGACCCCAAAAGTACAACAATGCCAAGCAACCAGAGCTTCCAGGGACTAAGCCACTACCTAAAGACTATACATGGACTGACCCTGGACTCTGACCCCATAGGTAGCAATGAATATCCTAGTAAGAGCACCAGTGGAAGGGGAAGCCCTGGGTCCTGCTAAGACTGAACCCACAGTGAACTAGTCTATGGGGGGAGGGCGGCAATGGGGGGAGGGTTGGGAGGGGAACACCCATAAGGAAGGGGAGGGGGGAGGGGGATGTTTGCCCGGAAACCGGGAAAGGGAATAACACTCGAAATGTATATAAGAAATACTCAAGTTAATAAAAAAAAAAAAAAAAAAAAAAAAAAGAAAACACTCTGGCTTGCTTTGGCCATTCAGCCTGAACTTCAGATATCTCCTTGCTGCTTTGCAGAGATCTATCAGACTACTTCCACTGAGACAAAGGATATAGGACACTCTGGTTTTCCATTTGTCAGTGAACAAATGAACCCTCAAGATCAGCAGAATCTAGGCAAGAATTCTGTGAGAATCACCCTAAAACAATTTGGTTCTTCATCAAACATTACCAGAGATTGAAAAAGTGAGTGTCTCGAATGCAAATGACCTCTTCTTATCAAACCCTCAAAACTCACACTTCTTTCCCTCTATGCTGTAGTAAGGGATCTCACCATCCATTCAGCTGTGCAAGAAGAGCTGTGCATCTGTTCGTGCTTCTCTTTTATGACAGGATGTAGCACAGGCTCTCACTGGGCGCTAACCAGAAGCAGCAGCCCCCTAATCTTGACTAGAACCATTAGGCATAATCATCTTTTTTTTCTTTCCAGAGTACTCAGACTTGGGCATTCCATTATTAGTATAAATTAAGACAGCACGTTAGACTAGGCTCATCCTAACACATAAATCTACCATGTTAGTCCTCTCGTCTTTCACTGGCTCCCGTCTCTACAACACAACCTTCAGTTCTTTCCCATGCCATCTGGGGTGTGTGCAGTTAGTAACACATCTCCGTCTTGTGCTTCCATCGTCTGCTGTTCCATTCCATTGGGTAATATTTGACAGCCATACCAAGTCCTGTCATGTTCTATTCTACCTGTGTTGGGCCATGAAATGTTCACGAACCCCCAAAAGACCACCAAGGAGCCGATTCCAATACAACTGTATTAGAGTCTCTTTATTTAAGCTCAAGCTTGGGCTCCCCACCAACCCTGACACAGCAGGAAGGTGGAGCCCTGAGCCTAGTTTTAGGCAAGCATTTATAGAGGCAAGAAGAGGTAACTAGTCTGGTAAACCTCTTACTGGGAGGCCATCATGGCCTTTAACATAATTGGTTGGTGCTGGGATCCAAACCATAAACAACTTCTGTTTTCTTCCTGACTGGTGGTTGTTAGGAAATAAAGTGTCAGAGGAAGGCTTGAAACCTGGGGGTGCAGATTTGTTAAGGAATAACCTGAAAACTGGTGCTATATGCAGATCTTATTGGGAGGTAACCTGGAAACTGGCGCTAGGTACCACTGGCCTGTTAACTTGAGTTCAGCCTTAGGTCAGATTCTCTAAGATGTAGTCTGAACCTAAAAGATTTGGTCTCTCACCTGACACACCCTTTATTCTTCTCAGAATAAACAATTTGTTCCCAGTCATTCTATTTCTAACCAAAGATCATTTGTAAGTCTCCTAAGAATATCCTCTATGTACAATAATTTTTTATAGTCAGTGTTGTATGTGACAGCTACCTAGTGTCCCATTGAATTCTCCTGGTCAACATTTCTAGTCCATGCATATAATCTTATGTCACTAATATTTAGGGAGGAAAGGAAGAAGAAATGAGTTTACCAATATATACTTTAGAAAGATGGGGCATATAAAAAGAACAGGATTTATACATTAGGTCCATTCAGAAAGTACAGATTGTATATCCCTTTGTTCTTTTTGTTTGTTTGTTTGGTTGGTTCATTGATTGGTTGGTTGGTTGGTTGCTTGCTTGCTTGCTTGCTTGCTTGGTTGCTTGCTTGCTTGGTTGCTTGCTTGGTTGATTCATTTGTTTTAGTTTGGTTTTTTGAGTCAGAGTTTCTCTGTGGGGCTTTAGATACCCTGGAACTCATTCCAGAGACCAGGCTGGCCTCTAATGTAGAAATCTGTCTGCTTCTACCTTCCAAATGCTAGAATTAAAGGTGTGTGTCATCATGCAAGTTTGGGGTTTTCTTAACATGCACATACATAAATATACACATATATACATTCACATGTAGATCAGTCCAAGAATGGAGACACAGTTTAAAGCACCAGGGCACGTACAGGAACTAACCTGGGAGTCATGAGAGAAGACTGTCAGAGTGAGCTATATATACAACATGATTCTTTTGTATACACCAAGTATCCCCCATGCTAGTGTCTGAGTGTGTCCCTCATCCCAAACAGCCAGATGCCTTTCTACTGTTTGTTTCCATGTCCAATTTCACTGTGCAATTAGATTTTTATAGCCCTACATATCAGAATCCAGAACACAATTGATGGGAGCTGGGAAAAAACTAGTCTGTGCTTTATTTCTTGGGCTGCTTCAGCTGTGTCCATGACTTATAACACCAGACCGATATCTTTAATCTCTCTGTCTCGGTTTTGTTGTATAAGAAATGGGACATGACTCACATGGGGTTGTCCTTCCATCTGCTCAGATGACAAATGAAAGTAGCAAGCTGACAGCTCAATCCCAGTAAATGGGTAATAAATTGCAGTGACCCCGACACACTCTCTTCTGATAGTAGGCTCATTTGTTTAATATTTTCTTGGCTTCATTACTAAGCATATCTACTCTCTGATTAAATGCACAGAAAGCTCTGGTATTTGGCTGAGCTGGTGACATTCAAAAGCCTCCACATTTCCTCCTCTCCACATATATAACTGTCACGGGCAAAGCAGGCTACATTGTGTGTCAGAAGGCAAAAAGAATTTGATTTTCATCCTCCTTAAGTGAGATAAAATGTGAAAAATGAACAAGATAAATGGGTCATTTCCCTGGCAGGTTTTGCTTATTAAGAACTCGTTTTGAGTACATGGTAACTAATCTTTGTTATGTTGAGGGATTTTTTTCCCCTCACACACTTAATGTGAAATACAGCATTAAATTTATACTGTTATCTGAAAGTATCCATGGTCAATAGAGGCAACAGGTCACAAAGAAATGAAAGAAAGAAAAATTAATTTCTTTTCAAATGGAAGTGACTTGGTATCACTAGATCAGTTTCTACATGATCAAACCTGAATTGATTTTACTGTAACCAATTGTTCTTTTTCTTCACATTAATAGTTGGTAGCAATAAGTACTGGCCACTTACTACAATTACATTACATACCTAGCCATCAGCTTTGTCTAATTATGCAAACCTCTCTCAGAGCACAAAGGGTCTAACAAACAAAGGTTTGTGTCCCAATCCCTTAAAGGGTCCAGAGAAAATAGGTTAAGAATAAGAAAGAAAATTTGTTATCTTATAATAGCAATTTGAACATATATGACTAAATTTCTCCTTCGTTGTTGCACCCCAATTATCATTAACTGTCCAAAAACCTATAAGATTGGAGAAGAACCTATTATCAGTGGTGAAATAAAGATGTAATAGTATTCTCCTGGCAAGAATATAGGGAAATTTTATTTGTTTTTTGAAAGTTAGTATGCAAAGTAATGAGTTTCAAAGCATTTCATACTTAATTTTCCCTTGTTCCCCATTTCATATCTCTACTCCACCATCTCCCTTGCCCCCTCTTATTGTCCCTCCCCAACGCCTCATAGACTTCCTTAGCAACTTTTTAAAGACATTCTATGTAATGCTGGGTTTTTTTTTTCAGTATTGCTATGGCCTGTTCCTTCCTATCAACTACTGACATGGTAGTGATAAGAGTCCTGAGCAGAATCTCTCAATAGCACAGCTTGAAGAGGTATGGGAGGGAAATAAGGCTGAGTCTCAAAAAAATCAGTTGGCCCATGAAGTGCTGTGTGTTTGCATGGGTGCTGTGAGGAAGCAAACAGACATCTGGTAAAGCCTAAGCACTGGCCAGTGTGGGGACAGAATTGTCCTCATAGGCATCCTCATATTTGATCCCCTACCAAAACAACTACATGAAACCTGGAATTTAAAAACAATAGAAAGATCCTTATTCAAATAGTACTAAGCATTTTCAGATAGAAACAGAAGAGCATTAAACTAATGGTACAGTCCCCTTGAACCTGAAGTTCTATAAAATTGCACAAATCAAACATAGGTAAAAGCGGTCCATACTGTGTCTTCCCTTCTGTTTGCATCAGAGACTATTCTGACTCGCACTTTCTTCAGCATCCGAGAACAACCTGCTCATCACCACTATACTGGCTTGGTTTTATTTTCAACTTGACAAAATCTTGAGTCATCAGGAAAGGGAGAACTTTAGTTGAATTGTCCAAATCGGATTGGCCTGTGGGCCACATCTAGAAGAGATTGCCCCGATAGATGATTAACACTGGGGACACCATCCTTATGTAGTTGGTCTGTGTACAGGATTAGCTGAACATGATCCAGTGGGCAGCCTGTAATCAGTGTACTCTCATGGTTTCTGCTTCAGTTCCTGCCCTAACTTACCTCAGTGATGAACTCTGACCGGAAAGTAGAAGCTAAGTAAGTGCTTTCCTCCCTGGGATTCCTTTGGTTGTTGTGCTAATCACAGAAACACAAAAGCAAACTAAAAGATTCTCACATAAAATATGTATTCACTTTCTATTTCCCTCTGAAGAACATGGCCCATAGGCAGGAAACTTCCCCATCTCCTGGACTTCATTATCCTTTTCTTCTTTAACCTGCCTCTTCTCTGAGACATGAACCACCATGAAGCCTTCCCACGTGATGGCTATCCCAAAGACCTTTCCCAGTGAGATGGGAATAGAGGAAGAGTCCTCTTTGATCTAGCCAGTGTGCTTTCCAGCAGTCTCTCCCACATCCTGCTAAAAGGACATTCTAGACAGTTCTTTTCCTCTGAAACTTGAGGTCTATTGATCTCCTAATCATACCCTGAAATCCCTCTGTGCTATGTGACTCATGGTCTACTTTCCAATTCTAGCCCGATGATCACATTGAAAAACCTAATGTTTAAGTAAATAATTTACTCATAAGCTGGCCTTTCCCATGGGTTTCTGAACCTCCAGTCATTCCATTTCCTTCCTTCTCACACTATCATCTCCTAAGTATTCCCTGCATAAAACGGGAGCGATCCTGACTTCTAATTATCTTACTCATCAAGACCTGTGATGTATTCAGGCACATGCCTATAATCTTAGAACTCAGAATACAGAGGTAACCTACCCTGCTTGGTAGTGATCACAGTATTCTCTTGCCATACTTATTGGTTCCTGTTGGTAAATGGTATTGTTGTATCTGTACCTAGCTGGGTCTACTATTATAGTAACCACATGCCATGCCATTCCACAGACACCCCAGGAATTTATTGTTATAAATCAGATGATCAGACAGGCTAGAAGCCAATAATTGGGCTGACTTTTGGCTATTGGTTGTAGCATTGATAGACTGCATCATCTCTTAGGGATTGAAACAAATCTATGATTTGGGGATAAAAATGAAGTTGACATTTTCTATTCTTAGTATTTGAGGCAATTATAATCCTTCTACTTCATGTAATGACAAATTATTTGTAACTGAAGCAAAGCATCTCTGAATGGGATGGAATCTGTATAAACATAACAGCTACACTAAAATTAGCAAATGACATTTTTAAAAAAAATTGAAGAGGGAAGATCATCAGTTCTAGGTCAGTCTTGGCTACACAGCAGGACATTGTCTAAATAAACGACACATTACATGCACCCATTACCCATGACTTTGGCTATGCTAAATCATTCTGCTGAGTCCATTTAGATTCCATATTTAGTCATTGTAGTTTCTCCTCATCAGAGGACACATTTATTTCTGTCTCTTTTTAAATTCCTGTGAGGAACCTCCACTGCCTGTCAGACTCAGGACAACTTGACTCAGAAAATCAAAAAGGATCCCCAAGAGAAGACAGAGCAATCAAACAATGCTTATACCCCCTTACTCTTATGGTTTGGTTTGGTTTTATTTTTTAACTTCAATGTCAATGAAAAGAAATTATGACCATCCCACAAGAGTAAAAATACCACCTCAAATTAACAAAACCAGAATAGATGATTTCTTAAAATCTCACATCAAGTAATTAGTTCTACATGGTTTGTTTGGATTTTTTTCAGTAAATATTGTGACCTTAGAATTCTGCTCCTGATAAACTTCAGCCCTTATATGAGAATCTCAGGGCTGTTACAACTCTGCCTGCCATACGTATGGTGCCTCTTAAAAACATGCACACTCCACATTCCAAAAGATGGGGAAAATCAGAATTAGGAAATCATGGGATACAGGAAATTAAAATGAGTAAAACACATTTTCCCAAGAATTATTGTAGCTATTTTTATGAAAATGATGGATATATTAACAGTAATCATTGTGCTAACATTCACATATAAAATGTTCACACAAAGGCATTAATAAACTCAATATAAAGTCCCAAACCATGAGTCTTATTTACCTGATTGCTGTGATAAAACACTACAACCAAGGGAATTTATAAAAGAAAGTGTTTAAACTTATGGTTCCAGACAGTTCTGAGTGTGTAACTGTCAGGGCAGGGAGTCTAGAACAGGCTGGAACAGTACCTGAGAACTTAAACGTTGATCCACAAGCACAAGGCAGGAAGATCTAACTGGATAGCAGACTCTCCTGAAACTCCAAAACTTGCCACCACTGACCACCTCATATAACAAGGCCACACCTCTAATCTTTCCCAAAGAGTTCCACATATTTCCCAAGCAGTCAAATATGAGCTGATGGGGGCATTCTCACTAAAACCTCCCACGGAATGAATTTAAGGAAATATGGTGCACAATAAAAGGAAGGAATGCAAAATATAAGAAGAGAGGAATTAAAATCGAATTAAAGTGTCAGTCTTTACAGGATTAAGAAAATACCACTTTATTCTTGAAGTTAAGAGTAGATGCAACATTTGTGTGCATATGATTGGACTGTGAAATAGGCCCCATAGGGACCTGTGTCTGATCACTTGGTCTCCAGCTCCTGTCATGGGACATTATACATCAGCTCCACTTTTAGCTCGGGCACTTTGAGGAAATGACAAAGGGAACTTTTTTCTGTATCCTTGTTCAGGAGTAGCATTGGCAAAGCTAGTCCAGTGCTTGGAGCCAGGGCCTTAGAGGAGTCAAGGCTGTGGCTTCCTCCCCTGGGCTGTGATTATTAGTCCTCAGACAGCTATGTCTAAGGTATCCTGTGTTCTGTTTGTCAACATTGTCTGACATAGCTCTCTGCTGACTTTGACTACTTTTCCCTTGAAAGTAGATATATGAATCTGTACTTCTTAATAAATGTTCTTGGCATTTGCCATCAGCTTATGCAAGAACCCCTGGTCCCAGCTATTGGTTTTGTCTTTTCTATTTCTCATCCCTGCTCCTCTCGCTCAACACCTTGCCATTTGGAAGCTTTATTCTTGCAGATTCAGGCTATTCAGGTATTCTGTCAGAGCTGTAGGAATCAATATGCCATGTGTGCACACACATATATCTTGGTTCCTTTAAGGCTATGGTCCTTATTCGAGAAGTGTGTGCTAGTTAGGCTTTGCCTGATGCAACAATTATCTGATAAAATCCGAAAGAAGGGAAGACTTATTTTGACTTATGCTTTCAAAAGTTCCAGTCCATGGTGGCTCAGCTCCATGCACTGGGCAGTTCATCACAGTGGAGATAGCATGTGGCAGAGATGCTTCTTTACCTCAAGTCTTACAACCAACCAGGAGCAGGAGGGAAGGCTAACAAGATAACCCCAACTGCCTACCCTTAGTGATCTCCTGATTCCAGCTTCTTAGAGCTCTGAGAATCTGGCACAAGAGCACTACTACCTTAAGACCTACAGTTTGATACAAGAAGCCTGTGGGGATAGTTTACAATCAAATGACAGCACTGTGTACATTCTATTTACCAAAGAAATTCTTGTTTTGTTTGATTGCTTTTCTAATGACATGGTCCACCATGAAGTGTTGCAATGAAGCAGCCTATGGACATGCACATCTATACGGATGCCCACCTACACAGCAAATAAAAACTGACTTTGTAATTCTAGAGGACTTATCCCAAAAGAGAACAGACCCCACACCTGAAGAGAGCTTGCCACCATACCTAAAACCCATATTCTCTCCTAAGGCAGCAGGTAAGACAAGATTCAAGACAAGTAGACATGTTATCTTCTACTGAAGCTGCTGGGATTCAGTTTACCCAAAAGAAGCCTCAGCAACAGTCCTGGGAAGGTTCCGTGGCTTCCCCTCCTGAGCCCAAGATGCAAATGCAATATGGCAAGTTCATCTTAGCTGCCCTGAGTCCAATCTGCCCTCACTCTGTCATAGGGGAAGAGGCCTTTCAGGATGATAATACCACAGTGCTATATTTAGAATGCTTATAACAATAACATGTTTGAAATGATACTTGAAGTTTCTGGGGAACCAAAAGAAAAAAACAGAAAGCACATAGAAGGCCATATGGCCACTAGATAAAAGATGTGCTAAATAAATAACAAAATAAAAACAAGGAAGAGTATGAGAACACAAACTACTTTGTGGTTGATTTTTTTTTTAATTCACATCATTTCATGTTCAGATTAATACTTATCTCGAGGGTGTGTTTTTCAATCCATTCATAAACGAGGGAGACTCATATTCCAGAGTCATATCACTAAATTCCATAAGGTGAGGTCTGTTCCCATTTCCCTTAAGTGTTTGTTTGATAGTGTTCAAAACTCTTATTCTAACAGAACTTGCCTGGGGGGAGGAGAGGAGGCTATCCACCTCATATAACATATGATACTATCTACCTCATAGAACACTATTGATAGATATTATATTTTAAAGCAAGAGTATTGCTTGGGCCAGAGGACTGCTCAGCATGGAACCGTAAGATGTGCCCAGAGGTATGACTCTCCCTGATTGCAGCCAGGGCAGCCAGCTAAATGGAACCCATAAACACCTGCCTGCACACTCTGTCTGCAGCAGAGGATAATTAATACCACGTTCATAAGCCCTCTGCTTTCCATTTACTTTGCCAACGCTGCAGTTACATATCACTGACTTTCTCAAATTGGATATTAATGACTTACTCGCTGAAATCTAAGGGTGTCTGCAAAGCATAATAGTGTGAGTAGCTTAAAAAATGATGAAAGGAGAAAAGGCTGCCTTCTTCCCAAGTGGGTGTGGCCAGGCCCGTGATTTATGGAACTGAGTCTCTTTCCATTCTTGACTAGGAAGGCTGGGGCGGGGAGAGGAAGTGAAGCTGGCTGTGTGTCTGCTTCAAACATCTCAGTTGCCTGCTGACAGCATTGAACTGATCGTTCAGGAAGGGCTCTTTTTGCATAGCTGTAACTCATAGAACTCACTCATTCATATTCGCACATAAAAAGCAAAAGGAGTCGCCATCAACCCAGAAGAGTCCATGGATTTGATGACGCTTGGCTTTTGCCACCAGCTACCAGGTCCCACCTCCAGTTCACTGAGCACTTTGCATGCTTAGTTCTGCAAGTGCATGGAGATTACCAACTGTTGACCCTGCCAAAGCCATACTCAAAGGAACTGTCTACTCAACCCTTGCTCATAACTTTCTATCTGTCACCCCTTCTTTACAGAATCAACCTGAAGGGCAAGTTAGAAAGGTTGGAATGTGGTACAGTAGCCTCACAGGGTACATTCTTCCATCAGAAGAACTGAGCACACATTCAGCATCATCCTTTATAGTTTGTCCCTCATCCCTATCCTCATATAATGCTATGAGATGGCTGTGTGGCTATAACATATATCGTTAAGCTGAACTGCAACACCTTCAATGACTGCTTCAGTGGGTAAATATGTATTAACGTCTTAGACAAATGGGTAGTATCCAGATGTTCTCGTTATTTTTTATTGTGGCAAAAGCATTTAACATGGAAACTCTTCTCTCACATACTTCTAAGTCCACAATATTCTGCTGTTACCTATGGACAGTGTGTAGTATAGAACATCTCTAGGATTTAGTCATCTTGCATATGTAAAACTTCTCATTAATTGAAAATTTATATAAGTAACTTTCTTCCAGTCTCTAGAAACCATCATTCTACTCTGTTCCTATGAGTAAAACTACTGTAGAATCATTTTTAATGATATTTTAAGAGAGAGGGGGGGGAGAGGAGAGCAGAGAGCGCAGGTACCTGTGGAGGTCCAAAGGAAACATTGTAGCTGGAATGATAGGCAGTTGCGAATACGTGGATGAGATGCTGAGAACCGAATACTCTAATAGCAATACCCCTTCTATACTGGATAGCCTCATCTAAGCCCCAGGCAAGTTCTGTCAGAATAACAATTTTGGACACTATCAAAAACATACAAGGGAAAATGAGAACAGACCTCTCCTTATGGAATTTATACGTATGACTCTAAGATATGAGTCTCCCTCATTTATGTGAAGATTGGAAAATGCACCCTTGAGATGAGTATTAATCTGCACATGAAATGATGTCTTAATAAAAACAACCACAAGATAGTTGGTATTTTCAAATTCTTCCTTTTGTTTTCATTTTATTTTTGTTTTCTCTAACCCTAATTATTGTAGACTCTTTGTATAAGTGAAAACCTACCGTAATTACCTCCATACTTAGAATGCATCTCACCTAATATAATCTTCTTCAGATGCACGCACGTTGATGCAAATGACAAGTGTTCCATAGTCTGAAGGATTCGGACTATCTTATTATGTGCACACACATTTGTGTTCTCCATTCATGTGCCAGTGGGCACTTGGGCTATTATAAATATGCTGTGATAACAGAAGGATAACTACCTCTGTGACATCCTGGTTTTATTTTCTTTGCAATACACAGAATTAGGATAGCTAGAACATGTGGTAGTTAAGGGTTTTGAAGAGTACTCTTACTCATTTTATATGGGCTGTACTAATTTATATCACTCTCCTCTGTATACCATGGTTCTATTTTCTCTTCAACATTTACTTTTTATTCGTTAACAGCCACCCTAACACATCTGAGATGACAGACACCTCACTGTGCCTCCCTTTTCCATTTCTCTGATAACTAGGGTGCTTTCTCATGTACACATTGGCTGCTTGTGTGTCTGTTTGATAAAACTATCTATTCAAGTTCTGTGCCAATTGGGTAATAAGTTGGGTTATTTCAGAATCTGGCATCAAGTTGTAGGAGTTTTCTCCTATATTTTAGGCCCAAGCCCTTTATTAGTTACATGGTGTGTCAATATTTTATTCATTCTCTAACTTCCTTTTCACTATTTTGAAGCCTTACTTTGCATTGGTTATGAAGCCAAAAGTACAAATATGGGAAGCAAAATCAAAACCAGGTGAGTCGGACCACATGAAATCGAAGTGAAACTTTGCTGCAACGTTTTGTTTAAGTTTCAAATTGTGTCAACTATGTAAACACAAGTATTTTCTCTTTTTGTCATTTATTTATTTATTTACACCTCACACCCTGGTCCCCAACTCACACAATCCCTCCCCCAGACTCCTTCCCCTTCTCCTCTGAGAAGATGGTCCCCAAATCCCCTACCCTAAGAGATCAAATATGGGCAGAATTGGGAAATCCTCTCCCACTGGGGCCACACAAGGCAGCCTGGTTGAGGAATAGATTCCACAGTCAGGCTACAGCTTCAGGGACAGGTCCTGCTCCAGTTTGTGGGAGACCAACACATCTACTATGTACATGCCAGGGGCCTTGGTGCAACAGCGTGAGCATTTCTTCTGTGTTCCTGAGCCTTACTCCATTAGCTAATTCCTTTAAGGTCCAACTCCCTCCCAGAAACATGCATCCAAATCTAAGACAGGATGAATGATGAGGACACGAGATGGAAAGCATTCTGTATAACACCAAAGAGAAAAACTACATTTTGACCAAGTCAAAAGACGTTTTTCAAACCTCCTTGCCCAAGAAAGCTCTGCAGTATTTTATCCCAGACACAGTAGATGAAGAAAGAAAAGCTCAATGCACAGAGCACTTTGACCAGGTTCTTGCTGCCAATGGCGGTGCTGTGCCTGACTACGTACCTTGCATTCAATATCTGAATTCCTACCACAGAGAGATACATCTTGCTGCAAAGGAAGCATGTGATTCAGCACATGTGCAGATACTGACAACCAGGCCCTGTGCAGGGCTCCACAGACTCTCACGTCATTGCAACTCCCCAAGATTTCAGGAAGGCCTCATTAGCGCCACCATTGCTCCAAGGAAGCATCTTGATCCAAGGCAAGAAAATCAGGGAAATCACTGAATTAAACTCTGGTTGATAGGGCAGTAGTTCCTCTTCCCAACATGGCAAACTTTAATTCTAGCTTCTCATCTCTCCTTAACTTTCAATTCTTTCCACACTGTCCCTCCTCGCACTGCCTGGATACTGTGGATGCCATTTCTCCAGGCAACTGGCATTTGGGGGCACGCTGTGAGGGGGCTGGAATGGGAAAGCGCAGCTCTCAGTTGCCAACAGCCAGAGTGGTGGAGAGGAGAAAATAGGAAAGACAGAAACGGTGTGTGTTCTGAAATGGTGTGTGTTCTCTCTTCCATGGCTTTGTCATTGGAAATTTCCTTCCAAGACACTTAAGGCAAGAAAAAGTATAAAGAAAGAGGAGAAGGTAGATACAGAAAAAAAAGAGAAAGAACAGAAAAGCTCAGAACAGAAGAGAGTAAAGTCAAATGAATGTTTTCAGTAATTATGATAAGTGTTTAAAGTTATCATTTTTCCCAAAGGGCAAATATATGGAAAGTACCCATAAACCATCAGCATGGAATATAGACTGGAGCTAAAATGAATTGTTTACTTTGACCAAGATCTAAACCAACAGTACTTAATCACTCCAAGCTTTAGTTTCTACATTTCTGAAGCAGGATGATCCTAATTCTTGGTGCAGAGTTCTGGTGATAATTAAATGAGATAAGACCCCACATGCACTTACCCCAGCGGCTGATTCATAGCAAAGGTTCAGTAAATGTTAGCCACTCTTATACTTGTTTTTCTTAAATAAAGCTTAATGAAAAATAAACAGAGAACACCCAGACGGAAGAAAAAGGACAAAGCAAATTGGCTGTGTGGACTAATTAGGCTGCTGTAACAGAGTTTCAAATCGGCAATCGAAGCCTCATGGGAGAGAATGGATTTTATCCTCTTATGTTCAGGGAGCCACAAACACTGGAAAGGGGCCCCAGAGGATGTTTTCCTTAACTCTGAAGAGAGTTCCTTAGTGGTCACAATACTCTGAGCTCTGGTGCTAGGAAGAAGTGTGTGCCTTTTACGGAGACAGGAGAATGGCATCCAAAGCCATAGATGTAAGAGTAAATTAAATAATAAGACAATTTTCAGCAGAAGTGAACTCCCCAGATTGGGGAATACTTAGAATAAATACAGCAGTTAACGGTTCTGACTCCATTCTTCACAAAGAGCAGCAGCTATTCATCGAGTACAGACCATACATATGATATCAATTACAAAAGGCCACGCTGCTGCTATAAAAAGAGGAAAACAAGACATATAGAGGATAAGGTGCTACCCTCAACTTGCAGAGCTGGTAATGACAGAGTAAAAATTCAGTCTCCAAAACCCAGGCTCCAAGGCAGAGACCCTTAATCATAATGCAGAATACGCTAAACAAAGAATAATAACTGAGAAATGTTAATGTCCTAAAAGGCCAGAAATGTAAAGGCCTGGATCTGTATAATTATGTTACTACATCCTTGTGTCCTACTGTGGGAAGAACTAGAAAACTCCATTTCAAGTTCCAGGAGAAATGAGTGATTGGCGCCTCTCCTTGAATCAGAACTGGGATATTTCAATCAACCACCCCTGGTTAGAGACATCAGCTAACTTCTCTAGTGTGTTCTCTGACATTCTTCCTTCTAAACTCAATCACAGAATTAGATCCAAAAACAAAAGTATAAAGTCTTTGCTCCAGAACTTGCCAGTAACTTTCAGGCCATGAAAAGGTAAAAGGTTGAGAAAGTAATTTTCTCTAAGAAAATTCTTCCTTAATGAAAAATAGCAGCAATTATATCTAAAGGCAGAAGAGCCAGACAGATACAGAGAAATGCCTGTCTAGGTCTACCTAGACAGCAGCAGAGCCCCTAAGAGGTTGATTAAGGCATAAAGTGCAGTTGCTCTAGCAAGGGGCCAAAGACATCTGGTTTCACAGTATCACTATTTCTGGGAATGCATTTTCATCAGCTCAGACACGATCTCAAATCCTTATCCCTCAATGGCATGATTAATTACCCACACCTAACTGAAGAATGAAATGAAGGCAGTAAGAGAAATAGGATTTAGAAAGACACTGAGAGAAGGAGCCCAGATCTTTATTACAGACTATTGCTTCTCTCACTCTTACCTCGTCCATCCATGGAAGATTGCTTCAGCTCAGAATAACCACCATCCAGAACAGTCAGTCAAGAACCCCAAACCAAAAGGGTCCATTCGTTGGTTAACTTTTAACTAACCAGATACCACTCCATTAATTTCAAATTAACCCCTTGGGATAAGATGATGTGAGACTCTCACAGGATGGGGTCTCACTGGACCTTACACTGGGAGGTAAACCCAGGACACTTATCAGAATCTTGGACATCTTGTTGTCCAACATCCAACAAGAGAAGCAGGTGGGGAGGGTGACAAGTGGTATGGTATCTGGGAGACACAAACAGGGGGCCATTGCTTGGCTGTACATTCAGGCTGCTCCTCAAAACTTTGTAATAACCCTATGCACATGATCTAAATTGACTCATGTCTGGCCATGCAGCCGAAAGGGTTCTGAATCAATCATATCACCATTATCAGGAATGATAATGTATCAGTCCTTAAGATTTCAAACAGGTTCAAGGGTAAGGCAATGAAGAGAGTATCTCAAAGCTAAGCAACTACCAGATACCAGCTACATTGGGTCCATTCCTCCTCATGACAAAATAGTGTAGAAAATTAAGGAGTGGTGGGTACCAACTACAGAAAAGGGCACAGTGTCCTGTGAATGCACAGTCTGTTTCTTCCTGGTCTCCTCCCTTCTCTTTCTAAGATCCTGGCAGTCAGCTTGTTAGCGCAGATAAGATAGATCACTTTTCAGCTGCTGTTACATGGGGGCACTTTTCCCAAGTCAAAGTTTGGTTTGGTTTGGTTTTCCCTAAAATGTGTGTAGTTCACAGAAACTGAGAGAATTGTCTGTGAAAGCAAGAAACACCAGTTCACTTTTGCTTAGAGTTGTCATATATTGAAAAACGTTGCTGTAGGTTAATGAATTCCTACAAAAGAATGAAGTACAGTGGGGAAGGGAAAAGAGAAGATTAGCCAGGATGAGTTCCTGCAAGACAGTAGCATGGGCTTCATTAGCATTGCCTGCTTCAGACAACCGCATGTAAATCTCACCCGGACAGAGTCTGGAGATGGATTCTTTACCATGCCTGTATAAAGTGTTTCTACTCAGCCACCTACTATCATGGAAGACACAGCTACAGGGCTTCTGTGGGTAATCACCAGAGTTCATCCTTCCCCAGAGGAAAAGAGGGCTGGGGAACTCACTTACTTCTCTTCCAACTAAAATACCACCCACCCTTGCCAAATACATTTGGGAAACAAAAATGAGGACTCTAGCCCACCCCCTCATACGTACTGCAGAATCTAATTTCATGCAGGGGGAATTTTGGGGTGTTTGCTTATTTGTTTCTGTATCTTCGTCATGCTTGCTACTTGAAGTGTGATCCGTGAACGAGTACCATTCATTTCGCTTTAGAAGTTGCTAGAAACTTAGAAAAAATTTCAAGTCCCTCTCAGCCCTTCACAATCAGAATCTGCACAGAGATTTTTCAAGTGAGGATTGGGGCTGGACTATTGCATTTTCAACAAGCTCTGGAGTTGACACTGGTGTATTTGGGCTACAGCGTACACTTTTAGCAGCCAGGCTCTACCCCTACTTGCCTCTTTGGGGTACCAGCCTGGCTTGAATGAGCTCAGTTCCAGAGAACACTGGAGCAGAGCCAGCTAACTTTCTGCCAAAAATACACTCACCCTCTTCAACCCTCTGCCCTTGTTTCAGGGAGAATATTCCCATTCATTCACCATGAAAGATCTTACCCAGCTACCTCCCCCTCATCCATCTCCTGGAGTGGCCAAGCAACTGGTCCTCATCTATATGGGCACACATCCAGATCAGGGCTTTGTGGAGCAGGATACCTTCATTCTTCCCTCTGCTGGCTGCAGACTCTGTGATTCCAGCGGATGGCAGAGCAGATGGGGAGAATGTGGGTTTCTGAAGCAGCATATGGGAGAAAATCACCCTGAGACCTCCCACCCTGCATTAGATGATTACATGTGCAAGAACAGACTCCCATTGTTCTCTGCAACTGAAACTCTGGGATTTCGTTGCTGATACCTCCAATCGATTACATTACTCAATTCCAGCACAAGCACGACAGTGTCCCTAAAATTATAATAACTATATTTTAGTTAGCCACAACTCCTTGCCGGGCACTGTGCAAACTATTTTGTATGCATTGTTTCAAAACTCCCACAGCTATCAAGACCCTCATTATGCAGATGTAGAAACTAAAACCCCAGGAAGATTAAATATATTCAGCCATCCATGGCAGTAATGGCCAAATCCTTAGATTCAGAACACCACAGATTTAACCAGTGACAGATGTAAATATTTCAAAAGTTGTATCTGTACTGAATGCATATAGACTTCTTATCATTATTCTCTAAACACTATACTGTAACAGCCTCTGGTACAGCCTTCAAATTGCCTTGGGGATTCTAAATAATCATGAGATTATTTAAAGTACATGGAAAGATGTGGAGAGATTATATGCTAATACAGTGCCATTTGTCAGACTGAAGCATCCACAGATTGAGTATCCACTATGGTTCTGAAACCAGTCTCTCCTCCCTGACCATGAACTCAGGATCATAGCCCCAGTAAGTGTAGCTGTGCTATGCTATGAATAAGAAAAACAGTCAAGGAAGGTTTGTATACACACACAAAAAAAAGTGAAAGTTTATATTCTCACACCCTACTGCTGTGTTAGTCCTTTCTTCACCTGCCTCTGTCCTTGGTACCTGAGTTGAAAAACACCCTGACAGTTTGCACAGATCTTACATCCATCTATCCCAGTGGTTCTAACCCTTCCTAAGGCTGTGACCCTTAAATACAGTTCCCCATAATGTGTGGAACCACAAAATTGTTTTTGTTTCCTCTTCATAATTGTAAATTTGCTATTGTTACGAATTGTAATGGAAATGTCTGATGTGCAGGATACCCGATATGCAACCCTTGAAAGGGATCACAACCCACAGGTTGCAACCCACTGATCTAGCCCCAGGCTTCTCCTGAAGTTGCCTTCTCTCCAGGCTTTCGCTGTATTTTAGAGTACAAAATAGTCATTGTTGAGATGGTTTAATGCTACCTGGAGGTCAAACTATTTGGTTTCTTCCAAGGTGCTCTTATTGCTGAGCTGGCTGCTTCTGACTTTGTAAGGAACTAAGGGACTTTGCCCTCCTCTCTACACATAAACAAGTAAATTCAGAATGGAAGAACAGCTGCACTAAATCCTCCCAGCCAGGCAAGGCATAAACTTGGTGGGGTGGAGTTGGGGTCAGGGTGTCAGCCACATGCTTCCTGCTTATACCTACCAGTCCAGAAAGACTCACTTCAGAGAACCGTTCCTTGCTCTGTCAGCTATCTGAGCCACAGCTTGATGACTGCCTTCCCATTCTTTTACCTTGAGGCCTCTTCTGCCTCCTATGCATGAATTTAGTTAGTGCATGGTCACTCTAGTTGCAGGGAGAAACACAGGACTGTGGTGTCAGTCATCTCAGATTTGAGATGGTGCAGAAAATAAATGGTCCTTCTAGCTAAGACTGACAAGGACCAAAAATAGTAAGAAAATAAAGGAGCCCAAAGCCTTCTACCAACAATGTCCTTCATGCTTTGTCGCTATGCTTTGGATGAAATAGGTGCTCATATAATACTGCTCACATGAAGAACAATTGAGGGAGAAGCAAACGCATGACCAGATATTTCAAAATGTCTAAGAAATGTAAAAGGATAAAACATATGTTAATACTTTGAAAGATGAATAGGAGCTTCCCATAGCCATAAGAGGCAGCACAACTCATGCTGTCAACACTTCTACCTTTTATTGTACATATAGAAAACTGAAACTTACCATGATTTTACCTCAAGTGCACTCAGCAATATGGAATATCTTGTTCTTTTCCTGCTGATGTCGACTTCTAATTGGATCTTCACGGCCTCAAATTTCCATGACAAAGCATCTGGTGAAGAAAGTCTGGAGAACAGGCTTTCCAGCATAGGTAACTGCTCAAAAGAGGACCCCCCCCCCAGCAGTGCTCTCTGTAATAACTCAATTCTAAGAGCTGACGCACCCCCCCCAACACTGTGCTCATGTGACAACGATTTCCTTACTGAGTCTTTGTAACAATTTTGGAAAGAAATAGACATGGAGAGCCAGGTTTTCATGTTTGAGCATCTACTCTCCAAAAGCTATGGGCTAAAAGCTTGGTTTCAGGGGAGCCATGGTCAGGAGGTGCTGTAAACCTTTTTGGAGACAGTGACTAGGGGAATCTCTTCGGGTCATTGGGGGTATGCCACTGACTGAAAGGATTGTGCTATAGGTAACTGCTGCCTTCCACTTTCACCCTGCTTCTTGGTTTGTGAGGTAAAGCAGCCATTCTTAACCCATGGGCTGAGACCCCTTGGAGGTCTAACGGCCCTTTCACAGGGGTCACATATCAGATATCCTGCATATAGGATATTTACATTATAATTCAGAACAGTAGCAAACTACATTTACAAAGAAGCAATGAGATAATGTGATTGTTGGGGGTCACCACAACATAAGGAACCATATTAAAAGATTATAGCAGCCATGGGAAGGTTGAGAATCACTGAACTGTAAATGGATTTCTCTGGCCCTCACTCCTGATCTCTATTTAAAGATCCAAACCAATGAGGCCTCAGAATCTTGTACTGAAACTTCCAGAATAGTCAAAATAACCCTTTTATCTTTCCAAGTTAATTGCTTCAGGTCTTTTACTATAGCAAAGTGAAGTTGACTAATACTAGTAGCTTATTCCTGTTACATGTCTTTAAGGGGGAAAAGCCAGAGTTCAAACCTAGGTAGTCTAATGACATAACTCATGCTTTCCTCTGCTTAGTGCATAAGCCTTGTCAGTACCAGGTGAGGACAGCTCGGTGATCATCTACTGAGGCTCCACATGGAGCCAGAGCCCAAAGGCTGCTCAGTGAACAAAGGCTCAAGCAGAAGTGACTATCCATCCTCTGGGCCTGAGCAAGCTGCTCAGCTTTTACCAAGATTGAACCATTGATGCTTACTTATCTCCTTGGACTCGGTTTAGAATTTGCACCTTTTTCTAATTTCTTGCCCAAGGATGGCACCAACCCCCTCACCCAAGTATTCTCAAAGACACTGTACTGGAGTTTTCACCTTCTCCATGAGACTCTAAAGTAGACAACTTGGAGAGGTTTGTGGTTAACCAGGTTGAGACTCAAATCCCTGCTATGTCACTTACAGACTTAAAACACTGTGTGCCTGGAGCAAATTGTTCAGCATCTCTGCTACAAATGTCCTCATTCATAAATTTGGGATGATATTATGGGTCTTAGTGGAAAATTCTGGAATGAGTTAAAAGTGAACTTGCCTCTGTAAACACAATGGGCTTAAGTGCTTAGCAGATCATTAATTCCTAGAATTAATCCTGATCAGGAAGCAAGAAAAGTTCTGGGAGAAAAGCAAAGTCTTTCCCAGAACAAAATGATTTGCAGAACAGGAACAGGAACTGCCTAAAACTGACATCTTCCCATGCAAGAGTGAACACAGTCTCCTAGCCGAAGTCATCAACGTGTCTTCCTTGTCTGGAAGGTATTGGGATTCATATGCTTCAGTAACCGGTGGCCAAGTTCATGTTCAGAGGCCAAGAACATTTCAGAGAGGGTTGTAAACAGGGCCTAGGCAACAGCCTGGTTCCAGCAGTACACAGTTCTATGATGACAGACACTCTGTCCCTCTTCTGACATTGACCCTGTGTCACCAACTGAGTAATATTTTCTTTTTCTTATTCACAACTCAAGTCTAGGACAAGCTGTGGGAATGACACTTACCACGGGTCACTGTCCAAGATTATCATAGTAGTGAAACATACAAACCCACAAAACAGAAGCTTTTATTTTTAAATAGGTTTTATTTACATATTTCTCATTTTAATTTCTTTTGTATTATAAGAATCAGCCCCAATACAGTGGCACAGAACTGAACCCCAGTACTTGGGAACTGAGACAGAAAAACATGTGACTCTGGAAATGACCTGACTGATGCAGCTGGACCTCGTCAAACAAGAGCTTGTTAACCTAGAGTCTGGAGATGTAGCTTGGTGGTAGAGCCTTGGGTGGCAGTTCAGTCCCTACACTGACAAAAGCAAACAAACAAAAGACAGCCAAATGTAATCACTTACACGCAAATGGCTGTTCTATGCCGGTTTCCTCATTTATGAAGTAGGGACCATATTGCTTATCTTCCCAGAATTGGTAGAGAATCAAATTAAGGAAAGGATGGGAAACTGATTGGAAGCTGCTTCACTCCACCAGAGGCATCATTTTTATTTCTGTTAACAGGATAGAAACTAGCAGGGAACTGCTTTGAGGGAATGACTTTTCTTACAGACTTCCATGGCAGTTATTTCCATGGTTCTCCCTGGCTTCCTCCTAATAATTTGTACTAAACTATGGGATATAAAATCCTCATCAACAAATTTACAAGTAGGTCCCAGGTATCAACAAATTAAAAAAAGCCCTCAGTTTACCCATATCCACTCTCTAGGCCCCTGGAATCCACAACAGAAGGGCTTTAGAGTTTCTGCTGAGGATGCATCATACCACACCCATCCTTGAGACCAGGTCTACCTGGTGCCACCACCGGAGCCCTCCTGGATCTCTAGGAAGAGCTCTTGGGCCTGGTAGAAAAGATGTAGGAAAGAAGAGCTTAGGAACTCTTCTTCTTCTTCTTCTTCTTCTTCTTCTTCTTCTTCTTCTTCTTCTTCTTCTTCTTCTTCTTCTTCTTCTCCTCCTCCTCCTCCTCCTCCTCCTCCTCCTCCTCCTCCTTCTCCTTCTCCTTCTCTTTCTCCTTCTCCTCCTCCTCCTCCCCCTCCAGCTCCCCCTCTTCCTCCTCCCTTCTTCCTCCTCCTCCTCCTTCTTCTTCTTTTTCTGTCCTTCTGGGATTTGGATCAAGGGTCTCACATATGAGGCCTGATTAATTTAGAGCTTTTATCTGCATATTGTAGAATTCTGGGACAAGGGAAAAACCAGCAGGCAAAGAGGAAGAGGCAGGGTGACTCAGTCTGGAATAGGTGATGACATTTGCTGCTGTCTGTCCAGAACCCCTCAGATCAGATTCACAAGAAACTCAACCCTTTCTGATTGATCACATAGCCTTTGAATCGGTCAAGGCCCCCTTGGACATGCATCTCCTTGTGTCTCAATAGAAGTGGCATTTCAGGGGAGAAACATCAGAGGGAATGATCTTGAAATAAAGATACTGACTTGTTCTAGCTGTAGAAAGGACTGAACCCTAAGGCTCCAACAATCAGCCCAGAGGCATTACCTACCGGGCTTTTTGCTCACATGAGACATCATCTCTGAAAGCCATGGGCCTCTTGAGAGCCCAAAGGCCTCCACCCAGCAGTTCCCTCATTCTCCCATCTCATATTCTTAGTTTTAAAGGGCTTAGACTGCAACTGCTTGCTCTCCAATTTGTTGAAGTATTAAAACAGACAGATCACAAAAAAATGGGCTTTGCTTACACTAGGGAGCAGAAAAAATGTTCTTCCTAGGCTTTTTTCTCAGCTCAGTTGGAAAGGATGAGTAGACGCCCTTGAAATGGAAGCTGATAGGTTCCATTCTGATCAAAGGAAGATGAGGAGGAAAAGGAGGAGGAAGAAAGAGAGGAACAGGAGGAAGAGGAGGCAAAGGAGATGAAGAGGAAGAGGTGTCCTGACCATGTTCCTAAAGGTGTGAGTCACCAGAATAAGCAGATTGAGGCCGAGAAGCTAAGGTTTCTGGGAAATGAAGATAGGATGACAATATCAGAGAGAACAGCATTCTGTATGTCCTAAAGACTGAATATCCTGAAGGCAAGGCATGGGCCTGAAGGCAGGAAAAAGCTACTAAGACTATGGTACCAAGACTGACAGAAAAGGAACCCCTTTGTGAAACATAGTCAAGGATAGAGGTGCCACCAAACTACATTAAACAAGCATCATGGGGACACAAGACATTTTGCATGCAGAATCCCTAGAACCTAGAGAAGGCTTAAATAATGATTTTGGTGTCTAGAAGTATGTGGAGAAAATCACCCAAACCTTTGACTCCAAAACACATGAAAATGGCAAGTGACAAAGAGTAGAAGCATCCAAGAAGAGTCATAGTCAATGGGACATGTTGGATTCAGGCTTGCATTTGGAGGTATAAAGTTTGTACCTGGCTTATCAATCATCTATAGCCCCTTCCTACCACCCCACTGCCAGGACCACATCTTTGTTCACATAATAACTGCCCTACAAATATCCCATAAATTAATGCTTTAGGGCATAAGAAAAGTCACCCAAGAGGTTCTGGATGGAAGCTTGTTTAAAAAAAATTAGAGAGAGAGCTGATGTTTCTACTGGTTCATGCCTTGGTGCCTTCATCATACTAATTCTTATAATCTAGGAAGTGATATTCTTGTTCCCATTCTGTTAAAGAGATATCAGACACAAGAAAGATAAATTCTTTTGTCCCATAGCTTCTTGGTGACATTCCCATACTCCACGATCCTCTTAGTTTGAGAAGCAATGACTAAGAGCTATAGATGTAGATTTAGATTAACCCGATTGAAATTCTGACCATCATGCATAACTTGTCTGATTTGAGGGAAGTTATTTAGCAGTGCTCTATAGTTCCCTTAACTATAAAATACAAACATATATAACAATACCTCCTACAGTGACATTAGAATGGATTGGAGGTGTTATAGGTAGCCGTGCAACTCAGATACTTGTAGACAGTAGGAGCTCAGTAAATGTCATCTCCCACTGCCTGCCAAGCTCCTCTCCTGACTCTCCCCACAGTGCTGTCAGAGGGAGTGAAGAAAAAGGTCACTTCTCCACTGACAAATAACCAGCTCCAGAGTTACAGGTCATCCCATGGTATTTTGTCTTTTTCCTTGAGAAGTGTCTTACATGAAGATAAGGAAAAAGCCAGAACCTTCTCCACAATGTGTAAAATTGTGTTGACTCTTCTGCCATGCACTTTCTCTGGAACGGAATTTATGAGATTATTTCCAGTGTGTTATTATGCACACTCAATTCCTTTGGAACACTTTCACTTTGGCCTTGAAACCTTAAGCAGAGGATCTGTGAACCTGAACACAGAATCAACTGTATTAGAGAACCTGAGATGTTCTTGGAACAAAATGGATTATCAAAAAATCAAAGAAGAGAAATCCATTGTGGCTCATAGATGGTCATCTGGCTCCATTGTTTCAGGGTCATGATGAAGAGGAATATCACTGTGGTAGGATGGAGAAAGGAGCTGCTTGCCTCAGGGGAGCTATAAAGAAAAGAGAGGGCAGTAAGGGACCACAGACAAGGTGTATCCTCCAAAGACATTGCTCCCAGTAACATGGTTCCTCCAGGCAGCCTCTACCTCCTAATGGCTCTTTAATCTATAAAGTCATCCAAATCTGCTGATCCAACTGCCATAGCACCACCAACATAGACCAAACTTCTAATAAATGAGGCTTTGGGGCCATTTAATATCAAAGCATTTAATATCCATAACCTTGGGCAAAGGTAAAAGAGAATCCCTAGTTTATGAATAGTTCACTGGGGTAATACTCAGAAAGGATCACTGGGTCAGTCTCCATCCCATTCCCTAACAATGGAGTCAAAGATTCTATGTCCCTAATAGACTTTCTCCATAACCCCAACCGCAGCTACCTTGGAGAGCTTCCCTTGATCTAAAAGTACTCCAGGCTACAGAAGTTGAAGACCTATAAAGAAGCAGTTTCCTGCTGGGTGTCTTTCCAAGTCCCCTAGGCTCTGGGTGCTCACAAAAATGGTCGACGCTTCAGTGCATACTTTGCCCCCAAGAAACAGAAGTCAAAAAATATAACTACCAAGAGAGATCAATTACCCTGCCACCATGGATGGGTGGCATGAGATGGTTTGAGACACACAGAAAATGAGAAGAAAGCTCATAAGAGGAGAAACATGCATCGCCCCAGATGTGGTTGTGGTGGATATAAGTTCAGCATGTTCTAATATTACAGGTGAAACAAGAAATCCAGATGGAGACATAAAATCTCTTGCAAAGTAAGAGTTACTTCGGTTGCTTGTTAAGCAGAGCAGTGAGACAGACTCAGATGTACACTACTTGTAGCCTCTACCTTATTGCCCTGTGTGTGTCGCCTGAAATTGTACTCAGGGCCTGGTGCATTCTACAAACGCATTGTACTTCCCAGCAACACTGAGCCAGAAACAAAAATTCAGGAATATGTTTTGCCACAGTCAAATGTCTTGTTGATTGTCTTATAAAGCCTTTTAGTGGTGACACTTCAACTTTCCAAGACCAGGGGATTCTATAGATGGCACTACTCATCGCCTCACTGAACACTGACTTAAAAACCCTGTCATTCCTTCAAATTATATAACAAATACTAGCAGAGGAACGGACAACATGGACTGCTGTCTATGCATTCATTCTGAGATTCCACTGCCTCCTCCAAGGACCCTCCTTGAGTAAACAGTGACATCCACTGGTTAAAACTCACACCCTGTGCCAATATTACTAAAGAAAAGAAGGTTCGCAAGATTGCTGTGATTCAGGCAAGGGATTCTCAGTCTCTAACAAACAGCTGGAAGAAAAGAGTCCAGAGCCAAGAAAAGGCAGGACACAGATGTTAATCAGACAGGAAAGAAATGCAATCCCCAGAACATGTTAGCCTGGGTTTCAGAATGCCAGTGGTGTACTCTCAGTATGCTGCTGTCTGAAGACATAACCAGAAGGGGGCTATGGTTTGCACCAGGTGGTGTAGGTCCCTAGGCACACAAGGATTCTGAGAGCCTATAATGGGGCCAGTCCAGATTCCAGGGTTTGTAAATGTAAGCTAGACAGTGATTTAAAAATCATTGATTTGAGGCTTGGCATTGTGCCACACGCCTATAATCCTAGCACTTGGGATACAGATATAGGACCTTGAGGCTTACCTAGGATATAGAGTAGGGTCTTATCTTACAAAAACAATCACAGACAAACAACGACTACAACAAGTTTTGTGTTTTTTAAATGTTTATACTTGTAACATGCTGGAGTAATATTTCTACTGTAGCAGGTTATATAGGAAGTAAACCATAAAACAATTTCTCCCATTGTCTTTATGTTTTCATTGAAAAACATTAGAAAGTAAAATTTCATTGTAGCTGATGTTTCAGTTGAGCTGATGTAGACTTACAGTTTGTCTAATTCTAACATTCTCAGCCCTAAGCCTCAGAGGCTCCTGGGATACCTGTAAAGTAGACAAATATGGGATCTGATTCAGTTGCTGGAGAAATCTAGCTAGCAGAAGCATCACAAACTGTTCTCTTTGCTTCTTTTGCTATCATCTGGGCTGCCCTTGATCCTCGAATGTGATTGATCTGAGAGTCCTTCTTAAGCACCACTCTCTCATCTCATACTTCCCTGCTTACAAATATATAATGCCTTTGCTCACTTACAGACACTACCACACACATCCCAGGAGCATGAGGCCTGTAGGATGAAGGAGATGATTTTCCTCCTGCTCAGCACTTATCTCTGGAGTAGAGCGAGAGATCTATCAGATCTGTCAGAGGAAATGTCATCAAAGAGTATGAGAAAAGAGATTTCATGTCCACTTTCTGTGAGATGACATTGGAAGGCCTCTATGACACTGATAAGTTGAAGTCTGAGTGACACCAGGCAGGAGTACATGAGCCAAAGCCCCAGGTCAGGCGAAGCAGCCAACAAAATCCAGTAACAGTCAAATAGCAGGTACATTTGAGGAGACAAAAGGCACCATGTGACTGGCACATGAGAAAGTCAACCAGGATCAAGGAATAGGAGGAGAGATGAAGCTTCCCTGAGAATATACTTATGAAGGGGGCGCTATGGTTTGAATGAGTTCCTCTTCCTAAGGTTTGTATATTGGAATCTTTACCCTCAAGATGGTGCTATGCAGAGGTGGACTTTGAGGTGATTAAGTAAGTCATCAAGGTAATATCTTCATGAATGATAATAATACTCAAGGAACATTAACAGGAATCCCATTGATCTCCCTGGCCTTTTTCCTGCACCTGATAGGACAAGAAGTTGACAATCTGCACCATGGAAAAGGGTATTCAGCAGAACTGATGAGGCTAGCTTTCTCATGACAGACAGGACAATTTAAAAGGGCAAATGGTTCATTGTGCTTTTAGTGTCAAAAGTTTTCACTTATCAGGTAAGGAATGCACTGTAGAAAGAAAAGCTCACATCATGCTAAACAGGGAGTAGAGAAAAGCCATAAAGAAGCCAGGGCAAGATATGCCCTTCAAAGAGATGCCATATGTGAGCCACTTGCTCTACCAAGCCTCAGGCTCCAGGCATTCAAGATGTGGATTCATTAGTGGGTTAAACTGCCCTCATAGAGCCCTCATGACGTATTTCTAAAAATCTCCCAATAGACACATTCTGTGCTGAGATTTGCTAAGCACCTAGATATCTCTCAATCTAATCATATCTACAGACAAGTATAAATATCACACTGACCGTGTTAGTTAGCACCTTCGCTTCAGACTTCCAGTCTCAAAGCTATCAGAAATAACTGCTTTGTTTCAAAGCCATGCAGTCTATACAGTTTTGTTACAAGTGACTCGAGCAGATTTAGACATGAGAATTCAACTGTTCTCGGCCTAAACTATGGAACAAAAGATGGGACAAGGAAAGGAAAATTCTAGAATATCTCGAATATTATATTCTATGTTCTATAATAGAATGTTCTAGAACATTCTCAAACGAAGACCAAAGTTACTGCAGCAGAGGAAAGTATGCTACAAACTAAAAAAGGGGGTGAGGTCATGTGTGTGAGACGCAGTATACAATAGGCACTGACGTCTAAGACAAAACAGAGACGTAGGACAAAGGGCATCATTCTACACTCAATGCTTCAAAAGAAAAAGTACTTTGTTGTTTGTTTGTTTTGTTTTGTTTATGGGATTGTTTGTGATACTTAAACCCCAAACTTCCCGTATACTAGGCAAGTACTTCCAATGAGCTGTTTCTCCAGCCAGTGTCAGTATTCTTATGTGAGAAATATTCTTAGAAGTGAAGATGTAGATTAGTCACAGAGCACTTACCCAGCACGCTTAATATTCTAGATTCAACCCATAACATTGAAAAAATAATAAGTAAAAGTGTGTGGCAGTTAGTTTTTATCAATTTGACACACATTAGGGTCATTTGGAAAGATAGAACACCAACTGAGGAAAGGCCCCTATTGGATTAGCCTGATCGATGATTGGTGTAGGAGGGTCCAGTTTATTGTGGGCTGTGCATCCCCTGGGTAAGTGGTCCTACGTTGTATAGGAAAACAGGTTCAGCAAGTCATGAGAGCAAGCTAATAAGTAGTGTTCTGCTATGGCTTCTGCTTCAATTCCTGCCTCAGAGTCCCTGCCTCAAGGTTACTGTCCTGTCTTTCTTTCATAGACAAATGTAAGCTGAAACAAACCCTTCCTTCTACAAGTTGTTTTGGTCATAGAGTTTGTCACAGTAATAGAAATCTAAAACAAAACATTTTTAGAAGAAATGCACTTATCTTTCTATCTGAGAGTCATATACTACCTTCCGTGTGCTGAATAAAATGTGGTCATCTTTGGGAGGAAATATAAGAAACTGTAATTCTAAGAAAAACATCAAGCTTTTCATTGTATACCTTATACATGATGGTTTTTCAAAAGATATATATATTCTAAAATATATGGGACTGGTTGGGCAGTAAAAATACTGTGTGCAATACCATGATAATGAAAACTTCTCATTACACATCTATCCACACTGTATAACATACAGAACTATGAGTGCACCCTCACAGAAGCTATGGCTATATCAGATGTATCAGTGAAGGTTTATCAGCTGTAACAAATTCACCATTCTGGTAAAGACATTGGTCATTAAGGAAATTGTGCATAAGAATGAAAGTAAATGGGCAATCTATACCTTCTGTACATTTTTTCTATGAACCTAAAATCATCATTAAATATCTTAATTAATGATATCTGCCACAAAATTATAACTAAGTTGATGGATGAGATCTACAGAGAATGCCATTGTCCTAGTTATTTCAGTAGCTGGGACGATCTATTTCTGAACATCTTTGTGCTTTAGGTCCTCCTATCCATCAGTTTTTGCTCAAACACTAAGTTATTAGGAAGGCCTTCATCATTGCTCTATATAAGACAGCACCATGTCACTATTTTTCCTGGCTTAATTTTCTACATCTCACACTTCAGAATACATTTTGTACCTTAGTAATATATACATCTGTGTGCATGATTTGCTCACAGCAAACTCTTGGTGCCCTTTATCTTATTTTTAATACCTGTGACACTGCCGATATTCTGCAGATTTCTGTTGAGTAGGCACAGGCAACATTATTTTGGTATAATATGGAGGGAAAAGGATTGCAGCAAAACCAACAGGGTAAAGGGGAAATATGGTTAGAAGAATGTTCCAGGAGAGAAAAAAATGGTGTGTGATGTGTCTACAAAAAGGGGAAAGCTGTGCTTTAGAGTGAGAAGGGAAACTTAGTAATAAATGGCGAGAAGGCCTGGAAGGGGTTGTTTGAGGATGGCTGTTGGGAGATATGGTAATAACATTTACTGAACCAGAGAATTCTAGAAAAGGATGGATTCTAGATTTGTTTAAATTTTAAAAATTAAAGAAGCCTTCTGTAGCAGTAATAATAAAAATAGGTGCAACTGGTTCCCGCGCATCACCGCTCCACACTGGACCCCTGGGACTCTTGGACCCGGACGGTCACTCCCTGGTATTAGTTCTGGCAAAGTAGAGCCAAACAGAAGTAGCATTAATATATCTTAGTGTCGGCTGGTTTCGGTGTGGCACCATGCAATGTTAGCCTAGCTATCTTCTAACCCCAGTGGTCTCTCTGCACCCATTGCTAGTCACCCTGGCCAGCCGGGAACTCTCTGGTTCCAGCCACCCACCTAGTAAAATCAAGACTCAACAAATTGTAACCCAACAATCAGATTTACGTATTAAATACTCAATCCACAATAAATTCACAGAATAAATTCACTGCCAATAAATATATATAGAAACCGCCCACCTAGACAAGATAAAATTGACCTAGACCACCCGGATCGGAATCATCTTCCTCCCGCAACTCCATCATGAGTTGCTTTTTTTTTTCTTACTCCTCCTCCTTCCTAGACTTTTCCCCGCCCACCCTTCCTTCTCATCCAATGATAGGCTGGAACTGCCTTGCTGCATACTCAGATCATCAGTCTTCCATTTGTTTAAAATAAATTGACCTTAAGATACTTTCATGAAGCCAAAGAAGGCATATCTAATATGAAGGATTTATACATGAAGGGTTATGAAATCATGGATTTGCCATAAAAATGTGAGACCTGAGTGGGCATGCAGCAGGGAGATATTCGACACAAAAATGGCAGAGTTATTGGTTACTAAAACTGGAAAATAAATATTTGTGTTTCACTAAATTATGTTCCTAGCTTTCAGTGTTTAAAATTGTTCATAAAGTTATTCTACTGGATGGAACCATCATACTCTTTGAACGCAGACCACTGGGAAAAACAACATATAACTCATCTGGAAGTTCCTTTCACACTAGCTCATGGTCACAGAGCTAGAAGATGCTACGCAGTCTGCTAAGAAAAAGAAGTCATCTGTGGTCCCAACAAGCTGTGGACCGTGTGTGCTACAATAAAAAAAAATTCCATGCATTATACACCTAATAGTGCAATTGTGGCAAATCAGTCACACTGGGGCCCACTCAATAGGAAAAAATAAATGCCTGGTATTAACCTAGCGGAAAGCTGGGAAGGTCACAGGCATGAGGGGAAAATCTACAACTGGTTTTGTTTGTTTGGTTGTTTGTTTGGTTGTTTGGTTGGTTGGTTTGTTGGTTGGTTGGTTGGTTTGTTGGTTGTTTGGTTGGTTGGTTGGTTGGTTGGTTGGTTGGTTGGTTGGTTGGTTGGCTGGTTGGTTGGTTGGTTGGTTGGTTGGTTGTTTTGTTGGTTGGTTGGTTGGTTGGCTGGTTGACTGGCTGGTTGACTGGCTGGCTGGCTGGCTGGCTGGCTGGCTGGCTGGCTGGCTAGCTGGCTTCCTTCTTTCCTTTATTCCTTCCTTCCTTCCTTCCTTCCTTCCTTCCATCCTTCCTTGCTTGCTTGCTTGCTTGCTTGCTTGCTTGCTTGCTTGCTTGCTTGCTTGCTTGTTAAATGGACAGAAAGGCAAAACAGAGGGAGGGGGAGTGTTCTAACAAATATGCATATAAGCAAGATAGCTCAGCAAACAAATGCACTTGCCACAGACCCTGACGACCTGAGTTCAATCTCCCCAAACTACATGGTAGAAGGAGGGAACCAATTTCCATAAGTTTCCTCTGATTTATACACATGTTCTGTGTACTTGTGGGTACACATATATGTATATGTACATACAAAAAATAAATAAGAGTAAAAAATACACTTTAAAAAAGTATGTTCAATGCACTTCTGCATGTGTGGTGCACACACAAACCACATACACACACACACACACACACACACACACACACGGAAAGGTTCCAACTAGAGGCATAAAGTTGAATGCTGCATATTCAAAACTATCAATAGAACCACAGACCCGAATAAAATGCTCCAGACAAAAAAGGATAGACTAAGTATCAGAAGTGGCATCACACCCCATCTTGTTGAAATCTGTCATTCTGTGCCTGAGCAGAATGGCAAGCCAGGAGAAGAGACAAGATGGCACGCCACAGAAGAGAACAAATTGAAAAGAGGACTGGGCTCTACAGATGGGTTCAAATCACACGGCTTGAGAAGGAAGGTCTTTGAGCTCTAGAGTAGCCAGACAGGATGCATTTCTTCCATTTCTGAAGGCCTGCCAAGTAAAAAGTAGCTGGATAATGTGTTTAGCTCTGCAGTTAGTGCAGGGGTCATACTAAAGTGGATTTCCCATCTGGCAAGTTTTAGAAAACACAATAACTTTTCATGAAGAAAAGTTATGAACATCCATGAAAAATGCCCATAAAGTACATTTATTAAGAAATAAATGAGGCATTATATCGAGTATTGAAAAAATATAGAATTCTGCTGGGGAGACAAGGAGCTAAAAGTGGAGCATTGTGTGAGTTGGGATTTAAAAAAAAATAGTGAGGATCCAGCATTCAGGAAACTGAGACAAGAGGATCAGGAGTTTGAAGACAGTCTGAAATACTGAGTGAGACCCTGCTTTACCACCCCTGCAGCCCACTGAAAAGTGATCATAGAACAATTCTTGCTTGTGTGAAGGGCAGAAGTGCTTCCTCCAAGCCTCTCAGGTTACAAATGAGATTCTTCCTCATGTCATCACTGCTCTAGAAAATCTTTTCTTCTCTACCACTTTTAATTTGTTTTCCTTTGTATGAACTCTGCCAATGAGATTGGACAATGATCAGTGGGTTAATAATGGGTGGCTGACAGCAGGAGTAACTCCCATGGCCAGTTCAGGCCAGCCTCCTGTGTATGCTGCCCTTTTCTGGGTCTCTTCCTCCACTCTGTACAGAGTGAAGGATACGTAACAGCTCACACACCTCTGAGCATCACACATGGCTTCCCCTCTTCCTAACAGTTACCTAAAATAACAAGATATCATCTCCCTACCTGTGTGTCACTGTCAGGAGAAATAGATCCTATGAGGCTTCGCAGAACTAGGCTGTGAAAAGAATCTAGAATTAGAAGTACTGAGTGTCGGGGTTGGGGATTTAGCTCAGTGGTAGAGCACTTGCCTAGGAAGCGCAAGGCCCTGGGTTTGGTCCCCAGCTCCGAAAAAAAAGAACCAAAAAAAAAAAGAAGAAGAAGAAGTACTGAGTGTCTATTAGCTCTTACTATTCTTCATGAATTCTGAATTCCATCCCCACCAAACCCACATTTTAGGTCCTGTTCCATGTCACCATAACTTATAAACTTTTCTCTGAAACATCCAATATCTTTCTGGTGATCAACATGGTTACATGGCAGACATCCATGAGTCTTTAAAATTTCAGCTCCCTATAAAACCAGACCCTACAACATAATGCCCCTCTGAATTTGGGGGTTATTTTTCTCTAGTCCAGAATCTGAGACCAGGAATGAGTCATCTTCTTATATTCAGACCAGTACGGTTTACAATGAGAGACTTGAACACTGAGCTTGAAATTACATAAACCAGCTAAGTTGAATATGAAATGTCCCCACTGGCTTATGGGTTCAAAACTTGGTCCCCAGTTTATGCACTTGTTTAGGCTTTAGAAACATTAGGAGGTCTAACTGAGGAAATGAGTCCCAGAGGACAAGCATTTGAAGTTTAGGCCTGTGATGGCATTCATGGTTATGAGCTTGACTACATCTGGAATTAACAAAAATCCAAGCTTGCCCTAGCCTTGAAAGCAAGTTCATTCCTCCACTAGCATTACATCCTACTTCTTCAGTGTTCCAGTACATACTAAAGACCATCTGAGATAGCCAGCCTTGTGAACTGAGCAACTTCTATATTCTTTAACTTTCCATTCGCAGTCAACCATTGTTGGATTAGCTCAACTGCAGCTTGCAAGTCATTCTAATAAATGTGATAGATGAATAGGTAGGTAGGCAGGCAGGCAGGCAGGAAGACAGACAGACAGATAGACTGAGAGACAGACAGACAGATAGACTGAGAGACAGACAGACAGATTGACAGACAGATGGATGGACAGACAGGTGGATGGATGGAGAATCATTCTATAAGTTCTGGTACTCTAGAGAACCTTGTTTACAAGAAGCCTAGTCTCCACATCCTTATTTATTCACTGCTTCCTACCCAATATAGGGAAACAGCCTCCTTCTCCTCCTTCTCCTTCTTTTCCTCCTCCCCCTCCTCTTCCTCTATATGTTTCCACATCAAAGATGTTCAATCTTACCATAGCACAAGACTTAACATAGCCAAGCACTATGGACTGAAACCTCTGAAATCCTTAACTAAAACAAATCTTTCCCTCCAGGTTTATGTGTGGTATATTGACTTAGTGATATAAAGTCTAATTATCATGCTGGCCTTGAAGGGCAGGATCCAAAGTGACGTTTCCAAAAGCAGCTTGCTCTATACTTGGGATTTTGGCTTAAGAGCTGAAAAAAGTACTGGATATTTCTATCTTTAGTTAAGGCTGGAATGATGAAAACAGCCAGAGGTAGAGAGCATAGAAGTTCTACAACTGGTGGGTTTTGTAGAGACAAACCCTTCCCTGCACATAGCCCTCCCCTCATGAGGCTGTGTGCTCCTCTCTGTCTGTCAGCCTGTCTTCATCTGCTGCTCAGTCCAGCCCCTCCACCTGGCTGTTAAGGCACGGAGCCCTGGAATTTTCCTTCTGTCTCTTTCAATAAGTGCAGGTGCAGCTTCCTTTAATGGGCTGTCAATAGGCAGTAAGAACCTGGACTGCACAATTACATGAAGCAAATGCTTGGCCATGTCTGCTAAAAACTGTGAAGACAACAAAGTCTTGTGGCCTGAGAAGTTACAATTCTAGAATCTGTCCTGTCGGAATACAACCCATTCCTTTTCTATGCAGTGTCATTCTGGGCTTTTAGCGTTTTTCTCATAAACTGGGAGCTTGCACATGAAGATAGAATGGCAAACAGTGAAAGGTAATAAAAACTGTCCTCTAGGAAACTAATTGACCTGTAAATGTTTGCTGCAACTGATAGAAAAATCTCTCCTACTTGACATCTAGATCCCTTCTGTATCTGAGACCTTTTCCTTCCTCTGCTTTCAACAGGGCATCCTAAACAGCCCTTCACTTAGCCTTAGTGAGGTAGTATCCTATGTAATCAAGGGTTGGTGTGAGGAAATTCCTCCATGCCTGTTCATGAAGAGACACAGGCAGAAGGAGAGTGTACTTCCGGATTCCACAGAACATGGGGTGTAAGGGTTCTTGCTACCTAAAACTCACATTGGAAGAAACCTCTACATATTCCTCAGGTCTCAGAACAATGAAAGTGTTGGGCAGTAGGGAATGTTAGCATCTCATTATGACACCCAGACTAACCTTGAACTTGTGACCCTGCTCCCTTAGCCTCCCAGTATTGTGGTCATAAACATGTGTCATTTAGAGGAACGAAGGGTTACTACTTTTATGGTCTGGTAAAGAAAAAAATTACTTCAATATTTGAGCAAACAGGGAAAGCCCAGGGATGCTGAGATTCTCCAGTGCCCGTAAATGCTGTTGACAAGATGGAGAAACGCCTGCTGAACTACAGCCACTGAATTTTCACCTCCGCATCATCTTGTAATGGATGCAAAATGGAAGCAGATCCAGACTTGCTTAGATGAACTGCAGAACGATGAGGCAGAACCTTGGGGCGTTATGGTCTCTCTGAGCTTTATTACACATGACACCAGTTCATTTTCTACATGCTGGGAAAACTATGGAAACGGTACTTTTCATCATGGAGCCAGTGACAGTTACACTTGGGAGGAGCTGTCATATTTTGGGCTGAAAAAAATCTATCTTCAGGTAGTAATGGGCTTCCCAAGACATACTGAGACCCAGTCAGAACCACTTTGTAAGGCAGTGCCCAGGACCTTGACCATACGTGGCACGTAACCCCTCAACAGCTCTGTAAGGGATACGGAAGGCCCTCAGCTAGCCACTTCTTGATGGACCACCTCCTGGACTGAATTGGTTTTAGATCCAGAATCTGTCTACCAAGCAGGCAACCTTCATTAAGTTGAGCAAACTGCCCGGATTCTATTTCTTCTTCTACAAGGTGAAAGCAGGACAAACCCCTATTTCATTGTCTTAATAGCTGACCCTAGACTGCTCCTTCCATCAGCTTCGAGTCAGCCCTTCCCTTCAAGCCCTCAGATCTGTAGGTGTTTGATTCTGTCAAGCAAAACATTACATCTTCCACTAAACCTCTCTCTTTTATCTTTATCCAAGTCACTGATAATATTGAGAATGTAACACATTGCCTGAGGTAAGAAAGGGGAACAAACTAATTTTCAGGATGCTGCAACGATCCCAAGCTGTTACAGTTATTAGCAAGCAGTAAAGGTCAAGTACACTTTTGTTCATTTCCCACTTTATTGGTGCACATGTGGGAGTTCATGGTTGCATGTATGCAAGCACATGTGTGTGAGAGTAGACATGTACGTCCCTGTGTGTGGTCTGTGGCTAATGTCTGGTCTCATCCTCAATTACTCTTCTACTTTATTCATGGAGGCAGAGCCTCTCAGTCAAGCCTAGAGCTTGCCACTATGGCTAGTCCCAATACCCAGCTTGCTCTAGGGATCCCCTGCCTTTGGAGGCTAGTTGGGCTTATGTACCAACTTGCATTTTCCAAGAATTCTGAGGATCTTAAGTATAACCCTCCACTTAATGCAGCAAGTGAGTGAGCCACTGAGCCATCACCAGAGTCTGTGCTCAAGTTCCTAAACTGTTTCCCCAACTCAGAAACTACTCAGCCTCTCTTATCCTTCCTTCCTTCAGCTGTAAACGGAGAAGACTCAGTGAGATCTACTTCCAGAGATATGCTGGGCTACTACATGAGCTGATGCAAATTCCTGACACTTCACCAGGCTTGGTAAACAGAATTTCTTACACCTAATGCAAAATCCTGCCTGTGTTTATTATGTTTACAACAAACAAAACAAAAAACAAATTGAGGCTTAGGTTGTTTGTGTAGCCCAGAGTCACTGGGAAGGGAAATAGGACAAGGAACATATTCCACAGAGACTCAGCTTGGTAGCACCAGTGAGCTATCAAGGGAATGCTTTCTGGAGAGTGTGTTGGCTCTTTCCTTTTTATGATTTATCATTTTATGTATATGAGTGCTGTGTCTGCATGTCTATCTGTTCACCTCATACATGCCTGATGATCATGGAAACTAGAAGAGGATATTAAATGCCATAGAAGTGGAGTTACAGATGGTTGTGAGCCTCTAAGTAGGTGCATGGAATTGAACCCAGATCCTGTGCAAGAGCAACTAGAACTCTTAAGAGCTGAACCATCTCTCCAGACCCTGGATATAGTTCCATTCTGATTCATCCATGGTTCCAACCTTTGCAGTTTAATTCCTGCTTTTTTATAAATCCAGGCAAAGGAAAACAAAAGAGGTGTCAGGCAAAATGTCGCAGAAATAGATGTGTCTTTAAGAGTTGACCAGTATTTTGGACTCCTTATTTTCCAAAATTCAGAGCCTATTTGACAAAGACAAATCATTTTGGGCAGTTCCTACCTAAGGCTCTAAGTGACAATATGGCCCAGCAAATAGAAAATATTTTTGTTTTACATAGAAATACCTTTGTTCTCTCTCTCCCTCCCCCCTTCTCTCTCTGTCTCTCTGTCTCTCTGTCTCTCTGTCTCTCTGTCTCTCTGTCTCTGTCTATCTCTCTCTGTCTCTCTCTGTCTCTGTCTCTCTGTCTCTCTCTCTCTCTCTCTCTCACACACACACACATACACACATGCACTTTCACACTTGCTCAGGTAAGATAAAGGCTAAGAACAGACCCCCTCTGCACGTTTCACTGGGTAAGATGCAGCCTGTCGAGGATTCTGTATCTCCAAGTACCATTGAGTCTGAACTACACCGCTATCCTAGCAGCTTAAGTATGAAAAGAATAAAGGATGCTCTTAGCAAGAGTTTGGAGGAGGGAAGGGAGCCAAAACAAGGCAGCAGCTTCCCATCAGAGATCAACAGCTCAAAGTGGGAGTCTGAGAGATTAAAACAAACAGTGCTTATGCATGCAAAGCAGCCCTGGACAGCATGATGGATGGGGGCTGAATATATTCCAGCCTTGAAATTCATTCTGCTCTTTCTCATTGGAGGATCTGAGCCAGCTCAGAGCTGGTCTCTCTGCATGATGAGTGAAGGCTGGAGCCTCCCTTCCCTTCTCAGAACCAGGTGTCTGGTCAGTCATGGGCAGCGCTCAATATTAGATTTGGCAGCTTCTAGAATGCTGAGGGAGAGACACAAGCTCTCTCCAGAGTTTGAACTTAGCCTGCTCATTGCCAAAGTTGCTTGCCCAGTAGGATCTCCTAGGGAAGCTTTTAAGCATCCCAACCCCCAGCTGTCTTCTGGGTCAAAGAAGCCACGGTCTGCACTGCACAGTAGGGCATATGTACCTGGGGTTTGAAAACTCTCTCAGTGATTACCATGTGCAAGCAAATTTGGAAATCCCTGTTTTGGACCCATGGTTCTTAGCAGGGGTTGATTTTTTTCCCCCTAGGAAACATTTGGCAATAGAAGAGGATATTTTTGTTGTTAGAAGAGGGATGGTGCTACTGACATCTAGTGGGAAGAAGCCAGGAAAGCTGCTAAGCATACCAACAACAAAGAAGTAACTAGCTAAAACTGTGTTGGACAAGTAGGGAAGCTTGACTTAGGTACTTGCTATCCACACTGTTAGCCTGTTCAACTCTCAGAGCCTCAGGCTCTTCCCCCAGAATCACAGGATCCAAATCTGCAAGTTGTAGTTGAGTCTTCAAAGGCTTCATTGTATGAGGGGAAGTGCCACCAATTGTAACTGAAAATGGATTCGTCACAGGAACCTTTTCGGTTTGTTTTTTGTACATTCAACATCCACCCTTAAAGACTGGACAGGAATGGGTCTAAGATTTCAGAATTAGCACATCAGATTTGGATAGCATTAGTCGGGACTACTTAAATAGCTTTGCTTGGTCTCATCTGTCTAATCCGCAAGTGGGAAGAAGATATAGAGACAAACTACGCAATGGGACAGACAATGCCTGAGCAGTGTGAGCTGGCGTCTGAGCCTCACTAATTTACTAGAGTTTTCTCTTGAGCAATTCATTTTCCCTATTCGAATATTGATTTTTCTCATCTGGAAAAAGCAGGGCATACCCATGGCTGCTCATGGTGAAAACCACTCAGGTGTTAAAGTTAGAGGTTCTAGCATGGGGTAGACACTCCAGAACAGGCACTGGCTGGTTCCTGAAATATGGCAGGGCAAAGTTTTTTATTCAAACTGTACACAAAATACCATAAATCCTATCCCTATATCAATCTGACAGGGCATATGTTCATAGTCACAGACACCCCTTCACCTATCCAAAGCCTACACATAGGGTAGTGTCATCTGCTGTTCAGTCATAGACGCCCCTACGCTAATCCAAGGCCAACACATAAGGGGGATGTCATCTGCTGTTCTGTCTTGTCACTTCTGCTTAGACTACAGCTTGAGAGGAGGTTGCTAGCCTTGCCTTCCCCTGCAAACCCAAAAAGATTCTCCACAAATGAGTCCTGCTGCTGATTCAGAATTCACAGTCACACAACTGGTGTCGGGGTAGAGTTGGAGCTCACATCTGATCCCTTCCAACCCAAAATCAAACTGATATTGTGTTTCTACACCACCTCCCCTGGGGCAGCTGTTTCTTCCCACCTCATCACATACACACACACACACACACACACACACATACACACACACACACACACACACACACACACACACACAGGATTGAGAGAGGGAGATAGATAGAAAGAGGGGAAAAGAGCATAATAACTAATCTTCTGAATTTTCTAGAGGAATGACTATTCACCTTGTTTCTTAAACAATTTATAAATGGCCTTAAAGCAGAAGCCATGCATTTCTCTTGCTACCTGTTCCCCTGAGGTCCTCAATACATGGCTGAGCCCACAACAAAAGCTCAACAAGTCTGCTATCCAAGTCACTGACTGGTGAGTCTGCTGACTGATTGATTAGGTCCTGGCTGACCGGAAGAAGTACTAGCTAAGCAATGGTATGCGCAATGCAATTGCCCACTCTCCTGTGCCTGGAAATATCCATTGCTTCTTAAAGATTTTACTACAGTCTGGATAGACATTTGATGTTCTCATTCTGTCCACCTGCCCCAGAAATTTCAAGAAAGTAAATAAAACATTTATTGAAGTCTTATATTAAAGGCTTACTTTCATTCTTGCTTACGCAGAAATAGCCTGGCACACTTTAGAATAAAAATCACGCTGATCCTGGAGAGGGGAGAGGAAGAGTAAAATACAGAACGCCTGGGAAAACGGGGCCAGGAGGAACATCCTGTAGGGTAGAGAGGAGCATGCCCTCCCAGTCAAATCAGCTAAGACCTGGATCCAGGCCCTGTGAAATGAGCATACTAGATAAGACAGAAAAAAAACTGGCTCCAGCCAGCAACACCATCAGGTACAAATGCCATGGGTAGAACCCAAACCCCTGGAGAGAAGTGTGGACAGGCTTCATTTTCAGTGATAAAGCATGGACTGGAGCCAGGGGAATGGAAGATGGGTTTTTTTTTTTCAGTTCTACTTAGTCTCTTTGCAACAAAGAGACTAAGGAACTGTTGTATGTGAACCATGACACAACTACCACAAAGGGAAACATAAGGGAACATTGATTTCACTCGAGGTGGAGGAACGCATTCAATGTAGTTATCTCCTTCTTTTAAGAGCATAAAAAGCCAAGCCCTCTACCTCAGGCAGGCCAGTGTCTCAGAACACAAATCTTCTATCACAGTATGCAATGAAAGTCTTCTGGGCTTTCCTTAGGGCTGAATCTGTAATTCTTCTGTGTATTCAAGGAGCTATTGTCTAGCCAGGACAAAATGAATTCTACTGGACAACAGGGAGAAATCAGTTAGAGACCTGAGGGTAAAACCAAATGAGAGTAAGGAGGACAGGGAAAATCTTGCCCAGGATCATGGCAAGAGAGAGCTCCAGTGCCTAAGAAGCAGATGGGAAACCAGGATTGGGAAGAAAAATACCCTCTCCTATAAAGGGATATGTTAGTTGCTTTGAACGTTGCTATGGTAAAAATACCCTAACCAAAGCAACTTACAAGAGAAAGGGTTTCTTTGCCTAAGAGTCCAAGTTACAATCTATCATGGCAAACAAGCCACAGACTGAGGACAGTTGTCCCACAGAATCCACAAGTACAAAACGGAGTGACAAAAAATGTCCTAATGCTCAGTTCACTCTCTACATCTTACATAGCCAGGATGCCCTGTCAAACCAACAGCCTACCTACCATTGACATGAGTCCTTCCGCATCAGTAAACTTAATCAAAACAGTCCCTAGCAGGCAATCCCAGAAGCCCTGGTTTGTGTGAAAGTAATGTCTGTCTGATAACACTGAGTATCACAGGAGATTTTGCTCTAAACGAGGAAGGTTATCTTTTCCTAGGGGTCTCAGTTTGTCCTGGTGATATCAAAGCTGTCCTCCCATTTTCAGAAGACGTTGAATAGTTTCAGGTCTGCCCAGAGAGTGCTTATCTAAGTCAGTAGAAAGGCGTCCATGGGTCCAAACATGAACAACAGCCCAGAACACATTATACAAATCCTTGTGATAACATGCTTTTTCTTCTACTGAGAAGACAATTTAAGATCTCTATTTCTCCATCACCTAAAAGCTAAGACTTAGGGTCTTTTTCCCCAGTGTTAGAGATTGGATGCAAGGCTTTACTTATATTTACTCAAATACAAATTCCCCCCTCAATTACCATTAAGGTAACACAGAGAGGCAGTGCAGTGAGAAAAAAAATAACTGACTTTAAATGGAGAGAGAACCTCATTGAAAGAAATAAAAGGGAAAAGGGCACTGTAAAGATGTTTGAGTCTATACACATAAACATATATCCCTCAAAAGTTTTGTGATGAATCTAAATGGTATTCAGCACTGCAATCAAATGATCCATCTTCCCATACTAAAATTTTGCAAAGAAAATGTTTTCCACAAAAAGAATACAATATTGTCTTTGGCTGATAGACAAAAAGAACATAGTGGGGTATTTTTTAAACATTTTCACATTCCTTTAGTGTGTGTGTGTGTGTGTGTGTGTATGTGTGTGTGTATGTGTGTGTGTGTGTGTGTGTGTGTGTGTGTGTGTGTGTGTGTGTGTGTGTGTGCCATTATGGGCATGTGGAAAGCAGAGGACAACTTGAAGAAATCAGTTCCCTCTTTCAACCACATTCATTTCAAAATGAAACTCAGGTCTTCAGGCTTGGCAGCAGGTACACGTCCTACTGAGGCATCTCTGTGACCCTCAAAAGGAACATTTTCTTCTTACCACCTATCTAGTGCTGTATATAATTTATCTTACTCAACACTAGGAACAGCCCAACCAGATAGTTTTATCTCTCACTCACTGATAACAAAATATATCTTTAGAAAGGTGTAAAAATGTTCTCTAGTAGCAAGTCAGAAATTTCATCAAACACTTGCAATGTAGCAACTGGATACCTACTTCCCTCCTCTCCCTCAAACCATCACACAGTTGTGGAGGAGTGAGGCATCTCCCTTAAACATCATTCTAAAGGGAGACAGGTTCTTGAACAATTCACCAAGTGACCAATTAGCATCCTCCCTTCTGTAGGCATCCCCAGTTCCTGAAAGGGAGGGAAAAGCTGTACTATCCTCTCAGAGCACATTGAGATTCATCCCGATTCCCTTCCTCCTCCATTGCAGCAGCACATAAATTACCAGCTCTGTTGTCAAATGCTGCATGTAATTGTGTTCAGCAAAACATCCCCAGGGAAAAAGAAAAGTCATCCAGTCTGCAATGGACCAAGACAGGCCGGGGGCTCAGCAAAGAGGGCTGAGATCTGTTGTCCACCCTCTCCTCCTTCCCCCCTCCACAAACTCAGGCAAGCCAGGGCCTGTCAGAAACCACAAACAACATCAGAGTGTGAGTCAGGGAACAATTCTAATTAAAAAAACAGTGAATCCTTTGCTTGTCCAACCATGCTAAGCTATACAAGGAAAGAAAGACCCGTGTACGTTTAGATTACTAAAAATCTGTTTTAATAAATCAGTAGAAATAAATACCATTTAGATCATTACAATGAGCCAGATCATGTAATAATTATCTCATTTAATCCCCACTGCAGCCTTTGGGGGATGTCAAAGCCTGAACTCAAAACTGCCTGCTATTGACATGTTCATGTCGACCCACTGATAAAAACTGAACTGGAGGTGCTTTTCTGGACCCAGTCCACAGTCATCATCCTCACAAGCACAGCCCTGGGGTCTTTGTGCTATAGCCTGTTCCCTCTGCTCGGGTCTACTTGATCAGCCCAAGCAGTGATCCACCCACTGCAAGATAACTCTGAAAACCGCTGCAAATTAAAACAGGGCTCTTGCAAAATACCTCACATCATTTCCCACTTTAAAACATTGTTCTGTGTGTAAAGTGAAAAGGCCAGAAGCTGGGGAGACCCTCAGTGGATAAAATGTTTGCAGCACAAGCATGAGGAATGAACTTAAGAGACCTACCACCCATGATTTTAAAAGCTAGGCGAGCATGGCAGTCTGCCTGTCATCTTAACACTGAGGAAGAGACAGGGTATGCTCAAGACAAGCTCACTAGTTAGACGAGCCAAATCTGAAAGCAATAGATTCAGGGAGAGACCCCACCTCATGAGATACAGCAAGAAACAATTGAAGGAGACACATCAACTCTGACCTTCACATGGACATGCATACACACATGGTTACACACACGTGAACATGAATATATATGTATGCATACCAAATATATATATATATATATTCAAATTAGCTAGTAATTTATTTAACTCATTTTTTAATCCTATAGCCAGATGAAGTAACACATGGCCATAGTCCCAACTATTCCAGAAGCTTGGTCAGTTTCCTAGGTAAGAGAATTCTTTACAATGCTGGTAAAGCACTGTAGCATGAAGATCTGAGTTTCTACTCCATATCAAGCTATTTACTCTTCTACTCTGGATACACTGCCCACTCTATCTTTCTCTTCTTTTTGTTTATTTCCTTTTTTGGGAGTGGTTGGTTGGTTGTTGTTGTTTTGGAGGTTGTTTGTTTTTCTTGAGAGAGGGTTTTCTTCTGTAGCCCTCGCTGTTATTGACCTTGCTAAGTAGACTAGACTGGCCGTGAGCTCACAGAGATCTACCTGCCTCTACCTCCTGAGTGTTGGCTCTAAAGCTGTGAACCACCATGCCCAGCTACCCTTCTCTTCTGTCATTCCTGAAAATGTCTCTCCCGTTTGCAAAGTCACATGATGGCTCAAATGGCTGCCAGTATGTTTATCATGACCCATGATAGGCAGGCACCAGGAAGACAAAGGCAAAGAAGGTCTTGTGAGATAGATCTCCTGTGTCATATGAAAATCTTTAATTAAAAAAGAAGCATTTCTAAATGCCCTACTCATCAACTTCATCTCAGCATTTAGCCACAGATACCAACATGCTGAAGGTAGGTGCAAGAAAGGCTGGCAACTGTCTGTGTAAACATACTGTCACCCTAATCTGTACCAGATCAATAGCTATATAAAATATAGTCCAATATATAAAAATATAGTCCAATATATAAAAATAGAGTTGGAAGGTCTGTGTTGATTCCCACCACTCTGTATTTGGGTCCTAGCATGAAACACTGTTTTATTCAGTAGATCCCACAATAACCTGAAGAAGGGTGTCAGTTTATTTATTTTATGGTTTGAGAAGTAAGGACACAAAGTCTAAGCCACTTACAAAAGTTCACAAACTGAGATGTGAACTGATAAAGTAGAGAGCTTATGACGAACCTTTGTGGTGGTGTCAAGCCCTTTATGTTTCCACCTGACAAAAAATATTTCATGTGGCATGTTAATCTTGCTTGAACTTCCTGAGAGACACAGCCAGAACATGTCAAATACAGAGATGAATGCTAACAGTAAACCACTGAACTGAGAACGGGACTCCCATTGGAGGAATTAGAGAAAGGACTGAAAGAACTAAAGGGACTTGCAACCCCATAAGAACAACAATCCCAACCAACTAGAGCTTCCAGGGACTAAACCACTACCCAAAGTATACATGGACTGACCCATGACTCCAACTCCTTGTGTAGCAGTGAATAGCCTTGGGGCACCAGTGGAAGGGGAAGCCCTTGGTCCTGCCAAGGTTGGACCCCCAGTGTAGGGGATTGTTGGGGGGTATTAGTGGGGGGGTGGATGAAGAGGGGAACACCCATACAGAAGGGGAAGATGAGGGGTTAGGGGGCTGATGAACAGGAAACTGGGAAAGGGAATAACATTTGAAATATAAATAAGAAATACCCAATTTAATAAAAATGGGGGGAAAAGACAAAAAAATCTTGCTTGAACTTGAAAGCAACATTTTACTCAGACTTGGCATCACTAAATCCCTTTTCTGGCTCCACTGTCCAGGGTTCTAACCACTGTGTATTATGTTTATTGCCTCGTAGTAATTTCATTTACCAAATGATGGTAGAAAATTAACAGACTCAGGGAAGCCTTCAAATAGTGCCATGAAGAAACCTCCTGGTATATTGGAGTATGAACCAACCATGACACCCTCAAAGCCTCACCATAGAGAGGGATACACTGACCCCAATTTGGCTAAGAAGGACATCAGAAAGGCTCGCAGTGGTTGCACACTGACACATTCTGAACCCTCTGCTTTTCAATCAATTTACAAGTGTCATTCCACTGAGTACACAGCCATGCCCTTCCTTTTCCTCTGCTTCTGGCTAGGGATTCATTTCTCTCCTTTGTTTACTCCACTGGGCCCTCAAACATTCTTCATGGTTAGCTTACTTAGGAGTTCCTTTTCATGACTATTTCAAGAGAAAGGCTGACCTGGTTATAACCTGACTCCTTGGTGTGCACATCCTCAGACCTAATTCCCAAATGAGGTGAAAAGGTCAGCCGCAGCCAAGAATACAGCTTCCCAGCTGCTACCAAGAGAAGTAAACATTCTTATTAGAATAATAAGCAAACTGTGAATCCATGGAAAGCCTTAGCAACAGCATCCTGGCATTAGATGGCTTAGGCAAAGGGACCTGACAGCTACATAGTGTGGTTCCATTAAATACCCACATTCTTAAGTGTTTCTTCATCATAGCGGTTCCGGCAGCAAATGCACCTAACGATGATGCATGGGGAAATCAACTTAACCAATCCTGATTTAACAGACACCCACTCAAAGCCTAACATTTGTCAATACGGAAGCTTAGGGACAAGAAAGCTTAAGACTGTCCCTTCAGCTAACTCATGGTCTAACAGATACATGCCCCAGTAAAGCCAGATACAAGCTTAGCTTGCTGTCATCTAATAAGCTAAATGCTCCAATAAAGGATCACTGAGCTGGGTGCAGTGGCATATGACTTTTAGCCCAGGACTTAGGAGGCAGAGGCAGGCAGACCTCTGTGAGTGTGAGGCCAACCTGGTCTACATTGTGAGTTCTGGGCCAGTCAGGCCTGAATTGTGAGGATTTGTCTCAATAAAATAAAAGAAAAGAAAGAAAGGGATTGTCAGTTCTCTGGGATTCTCAGGGAACTTTCCAGAAGAGTTAGAAATGGAAGATAAACCTGGTGACTCCTGGTGGAGATGATCACTGCTGTCATTCATAAGTAGGGACCTTCCATAGAGAACCACTGCTATTATTTCTAGGGCTATACTAAGCGCCCTGCCTCTGGCCTAATAGATAGACCTGCACCTGCGTACTAGTAAGCATTGATTTTCACTTAACATTTTGGGAGATTTAGACAGCATGAAATCAAACACTAAAGATGGAACATATTTTAAATCCCCATGAAATAATTTTTCCTTGCTCATTTTTTTCCAGGCTTCCCTCTTCTCCTTCACACCTCTCACATTTCACCTAAATGTCCAACACGGCCTGAATAAGAGACCAACAAGATGACAGAAAATAGAAGGTTCCAGCTTTCATCCTAATTTTGATGGCCATTGGCAGATGAGAATATTTCTTGGAGCCTGGATTTTACCCAAGAGGTTCCAGTGTCCAACAAAAAATAGTCTAAGTTTTATGCAGTTAGAAAGGCAAGTATCACTTCACTTTGCTCCTCGACTTGCTCCTAAAACAGCACAGCCCTCTCTTTATCCTCTCTGCTTTTCTTCAGGAGAGTGTCTACATGCCCATCCTGTGGAACACTGACCTGGAGGTTTGCTCTAAATTTCCCAACCTGGAACCATGAGGAAGTCTGCAGAGATGCATCTTCTGGGGAGTTGTAGAGAGAGCAGGGCACAGAACGAGCACGAACTAGGCAGCATCCACTCATAGGTCTTCCTAACCAGCTCTCAGACTCTAAGGGTTCTGCACACAGGATCCTCTGATAAAATGCTTTAACAACCTCTCAGCTGCCTCTGTACGCAAAGGTATAGTGGAGTCACTGAACTGGACCACTCAGCGTGTGAATGAGAGTTTATTTGGGAATCAGACTGCTGGGAGAACAGCTGGCAGTGGGAAAAACATCGTCAGTGTCATGAGGACAGATAGTAGGGGATGTAGAGGAGAAGACCAGAACAGCCTGGAAGTTAGTGTGGGGGACGTTGACAGATTGTAGGGGGCTTGAATTAATCAGAAAATAGGTGTCCTTTGCCCAAGGTAGTTGACCATTATGAGTGGGTACAAGAAGTAATGGCTTTTCCTGACATAAAAATCCACTTCACATTGAGGAATGCTAGATTTAGGGTTTTTACCCAATAACAATCCTTTTGTTCAGCTCGTGAGAACAGCTGAGTCCAGGTTGTCACTTAGGACATTTTCAATGGCACTGCTATCTGGGAGCCCAATTTGGTCACAACTACCATAATCTAACACATTCCCAACACAGTCAGCACCCTACACATTTTTGCGTATGAAATACAGATGGTCCACAAACAGCATAAGAATCGGAACAGCCAGTGAAGACCACAGAAGTCAGTCTGGCTCAAGGCACTACCCCAAAGGGTGGGGAACAGGAAGCTCTCAGAAAGCATCCTAGCAGCAAATCACATAATTTTAAGGCTTCCCCCACAAAGAGAGCAAGAATGGAATAATCAGGATAATGAAAAAAATCTGTGTACAATGTCTAAACAACCCACAGAACATTCAGTTGTGCATCTTAGTGATGACTTTCCTCTCTGTGGCCAGTAAATTAAAACTGGAAGAAATGACTAATTCTTCAGATGTAAAGACAATGAAGCATGGCTTCAAGGAACACAAAGAATGAAGGAAATTACAGAGACAGAAGTAAAGGCCCAAAGACATAGAGAGGGAAGAACTCCCTGAAAAGAACTCATTACCGTTGTGTTAAAGAAGCCGAGCAGGTTCCAAAGAAACCCATGTGGACGAAACAAAATTAGCCAAAAGGTGCAAGGATAAAATGAGACGTTCGGTAAAGGCAGACACCAAAGAACTAAATCTAACAAATCCAGGGCCAAATAAAATAGTGTCCGGACTGAGAAACTGAATAGAGGGCTCAGAGGAGGTCTCAGTCAAGTGGGCAGAAGGCAGCAAGTGAGAGGCCAGCCTTCTGTCCAGTTAGAAGATCAAAGGGCAGAAGGAAAGGGTGAAATGATCCCGTGGAACACCTGAAAATCCAGATGCATGAATCTAAAATATTACCCCAAAAAATATCATAGTGAAGTGGTCACCAAGACAATCAAATTGTCAGAAGTCACAGACAGGAGATTGCAAAAGCATCAAGGTAAAAGGTAACACTTCCTGTGCTAGGGAATCCCCGGCAGCCTATTCTCAGATTCTCAGCAGAAACTCTGGGAGCCAGGAAAGAGCAAAATGATCAATTCAATGCATGGATCCTATCCCAGGAACCGTATCGCTGCCCTTCAGAGCAGCAAGAACTTTAAAAATCTTTGTGAGACACTCAGGAAACTGATCATCACTGGACTGTGAAAGAATGCAAAAATATTCAAAAGTAAGAAATAGAGCATGCTGTTAAATTTAACCAGAGGGAGGCCTGAGTAAATACCTCAGAAAGGCCTGCTAAAGCTGGGGTGCTACAGGGTGGAAGGCAGGGGACTACTCTCTCAAGTCAATTCTCACCTTCTACCCTCTCATGGTTCTGGGAAAGGAACTTGGATCTTCGAGTTTACACCAACAGGCAAGTGTGTTTACCCAGCAAGTCATCTTGCTGGTTCCTGGAATAAGCTCTTTTAAGAACTGTTCTCATAATTAAAGAAAAATAGTATAGTCAGACCTACATCTTAGCATATTATAAAACATTTCCCTTTACTCATTTTGTTACCTTTATTGAATCACAAACGCTATCTAGATCTTTCCTTTGTTCTAACCCAACACCCTCCTTAACTTGTATCTTGAAAACAGAAACACACAGGGGTTCAGATTGCTATTTTTTCCCTATTATATTTATGTGACACAAATGGCAGGCTTCAGTTGGCCCACAGGTTTATAGCTAATGTAAGACTGGAGTGTCATTATGTGATCTCCTCACTACAGAACACTGTTCTGGGTTAGTTGATGTCATGGCAAACAAAGGAAAAAAATTAAAGATTATTGCTTCTCAGTCCTTGTTAGCATGAAAATATAATTATGTGTTTTATGCATTTGGGAAACAGAGATCGTGTCTTTCAGAAAACCTAATGGCTTACAACCTTGCTGCCACCATCAATCAAAAGGAAAGCTTCACTTTCTTTGAATGGCCTTTGTCAGTGTCGGTCTGAGAACATGCCAACATGACATAATGATTAGTGGTAAATTAGTGGTAGTAATAATAGTTCACCTTCTAAGTATAAGCACTTTGCATACAGTATGTTATTTAATACTTAGGACAATTCTGTATCTGATCTCTGTTTTATTAATGAGAACAAAGTTGAAAGAGGCTCGATTTCTTCCTTAATCCAAGCTAGTTGCCAGACAAAATTCAAAGCTACACAAATCTCAGGCCATGCAGACTGTAGAACATGACAAATTGTTTCCTCAGGAGAACCACTACCACCACTAAGATCAGCACACAGTACAGCAATGGACTCCATTCCTCCAGTGCCCTGGCAATGAACGCTTACTTTATAAAACTGATTCTTGAGAGTTGAAGGAGGGGAAAATATATGATCAAAATATATTGTATGAGATTCTTGAAGAATCAGTGAAAACAATGTTTTAAAGCAACAGCACAGGCTAAAAAGATGACTCAGTGTGGTTAAGGGCATTGGCTATTCTTGCAGTGACCTGAGTTTGGTTCCCAGTACCAACAATTTTCTATAATTCTAGGTCCAGGGAACTGGACACACTCAAATAGCTTCTGTAGGCATCAAATACATATGTGGTTCACAGGCATGGGTGCAGATAAAACAATCATACATGTAAAATAAATAGATTAAAAAGAATAAGACTGGAGTGTTTTAAAAAGCAGAATCAATGTAGTAAATAAGAGAATTCATCTATAAGAACTTCCTATGAGATATGGGACCTGCTCCTTATGACACCTTCAACTCACATGGACACAGCCAAGGCTCCTAACTGTTTTGTCTGAGGCAGTGCAGACTCCCTATTTTATTGTCGGGGTAGCTGGGTCATGAGTGTCCAAATAACTGATTAGACAAAACTTGTAGGTGTATCGGGAAGTTGGCTTTAGAGTTGTCATCCCACTTAGTAGGCGGAGTAAAGCAGTAGCTTCCCTAGTGACCTTCCCCAATCAATCGAAGACTTGAACATATAGCATGGCATGGAGGTGGAACTGTCTCTCCCTGCCTATCTCCCAGTGCCTCATCAGGAATATTGGTCTCCTACCAATGAACTGGACTTTATATCAACAGCTCTTGTGGTTATGCTGCCAGCTTGCCTAGAACTCCTAACTGAGTTTCCTAGCTTCCATTATCATCTGTGCTCTTTTGTTCTGTTTCTCTGGAGCATGCTAATACACCGTGGTTCCAGACTGTTGGTCCATGAGTGACCCGAGATAAACAAATCACACATTCCTTCCCAGGAAGTTTCAAGCTGAGATTAAAGGAAGCTCCTTCTAGCCTAATCTAGAGAGAGAGAAAAAAAAAAAAGTAAAATCTAGGTGTGAACTGTGGACTTACCATAACTTTCACCATGCAGCCTGGAACAGATAAAGCCTGTCTACAAAGGCAATAAAATGAGGTGCCCTGGGAGAGAGCAAGGAGGGTGGGAAAGTCCATGGCTTCTGCCTCCCTATCCGCTCCTGAAGGCTACATAGCTCTCTGTTCTGTGATCTCTGAAATAGATCTGTGATCTGTGTACCTTCCCAACATCCTTTCTTGCGGTGTGAAGAATTCTTGCCTCTTCCTTCGCAGTGAAACCAAGATAACCCTAACGCCTCACAGAAATCTGAGCAAAGAAATTAAAGCAGGCGGAGCCTCCTAGCGGTCTAGTGTGAGAAGGGGACAGGAACCTGGAACCACTGAAGGCTGAAAATGAAGCGCATGTCTCTCATTATTCGGGCATCTCCTTGGGTGTCGCTTCCCCAGCATCTGTAATAGCTCTAATCAGTCTGAAAGGAATGAGCATGCTATTGTAAACTGCTTTTGGCAAGACTCTGAAGGCTAGTGTGATCAAGACGTGTCCCCCACATGCTCATGTACTAAACCTGTGATCCCCACCTCAGATGCTGTTTTTAAAAGTGGTGCAAACTTTAAGGGGCAGGTCTATGTAGAGAAAGTACCTAATAGTGTCATGCCTTTTGAGTATTATACCTAATCTATGATCCATTCCCCCATTTCCAGTCCCTCATGAGCTATGTAGTTTCTGCCACCTGCTTCTGTTGCCAGGGTGTTTTACTTCATAGGCCCACCATCAGTGTAACAAAGGCCTATAGAGCAAAACATCCAAACCCACTGTCTGAAAATAATTAATTGCTACCATTCATTGGTTTTTCTCACATAATTGTCCCAGAGACAGAAGGTCTGACTGGCACAGTTGGTATTCTGTGCTTCAGGCTGAAGAATAGTCTTGCCCTGGAGCTGCCAGCCATCAAGAGGTTGGAAAGCATGTTGTGGATGTGATGAGTAAAGGTAGCCTAACACAGCAAGAGCCTTTGTGTGAGGACATCCCTCAGCATGTGGATTAAGACCTAACAGTAAAATTCAATATTAACTACTTCCCAAGAAACTGGGAAAACTTTGAAGGCCTAAACACAAGGCCCCTCTCCCTCTCCTCATGGGTTGGGAACATGCCCAAACAACCTTCTTTACCAAGTAGCCCAAGTCAAGTCTCTCCTTACTCCTAGTCAAGATCTCAGTTCTGTACTTTGCCATGGACTCTTACATAACTCAAACATGTCCTCTAAGGAAACTGGTGACTATTCTATTCTCTTGATACTACAAAACCTAGTTTGTAGTATGACGCCTAGAATCACCCCACCATCCCTAGATATTACTTCTGATTCCAAGGTCAACCCTGTTTTATCACTGTTTACCACTGTGTCTTCCTTCCTTGGGCTCTCAGGCTCTCTATGGTTAATAATAAATGGCTTTGCATCAGATCCCTGTGCTTGGTGTCACATGATGACCCAGTCCCTTAACTCCCCTGCAATAAACAGGAAGCAGTTCGAACATGGTGTAGAGATACGTGCCAGCAGGGACTGTGCTCACTAGTGCTGTACCTATGCAGATGTGAACAGAAACCCCTAATAGCCTTCTCTGGGAGAATGCTCAGAGGTTTTCCCCCCTCAGGCCCGCATGGGGCCAAGTGAAATTTCATTTCAAGAGCAACAAGGCATTGCTGAACCTGCTTCCCAGTTTTTACACCACCTACTGGGGCTTTATTCAAAATAATTCACTAAGAATGACAGGATCTAACCAGCAAATGGTTTATAGACCATTAACTTCAGAATAAGCCACATAGAAGAAAGGAAAACCAGCCCACACTGAAATCCTGTTAACTTCCGTTCTTTATTCAAAACAATCCTTCAAGGCTGAGCCTGGTGACACATTCTATAACGCCATTGCTTAGGAGACAGAAGCAAGGAGGTAAGAAGTTCAAAGTCTCCCTTGCCTATACTGAGAATGTGGAGCCAGTCTTGGTGTCTTCATTAGGATTACTAATGCTCTGATGAGACACCATGACCAAGAGCAAATTGTACAGGAAAGGGTTTATTCAGCTTATACTTCTACAATGTAGTCCACCACTGAAGGAAGTCAGGACAGGAATTCACAAAAGAAACAAAAACAAAACTGGGACCGGCAGCCAGGAGCTGATGCAGAGGTCATGGAGAATGCTGCTTACTAGCTTGTTTATAATGGCTTGCGCAGCCTGCTTTCTTATAAAACCCAGGATGACCAGCCAGGGATGCCACAATGGACTGGCTCCTTCCCCATCAATCACTAATTAAGAACATGCTCTATAACTGGATCTTTTGGAGGCATTTTTATCAATTGAGATTTTTCTCTTTTCAAATGACTCTAGCCTATATCGAGTTGACATAAAACTAGCCATTACACTGGGCTACACAAGACCTTGTTTCATGAATATACATCATATACATCCATACCTACATCTGCATCTTCCATATCCTCAGATGTTCAGCTACATATACATCATATACATTTATATTTACATATACATCATATACATGTACATAAATATACATACATACGGATACGAACCATACATATACATATAAGAGAGAAAAATCTTCAAAAGGGAGTTGAGGGCAGGTAAGATAGTTCAGTAGGTATTAGGAATAGATGTGCTTGCCATCAAGTCTGAGGAACTGAGTGCCATGGCCGTGTGTTAGAAAGGAGGAACTGTTGGTGCCTGCAAGATGTCTTCTGACCTCCACACGCATGCTGAACCACATGTGTACCCACACCCTTACACACATGCACAGCTACATAAAATAAATAAGTAAATAAACAAAAGGAGGTTCAGCCCAACGACACCGGGACTGTTGACCCCACTCCAATTGCTGCTCTATGCCTTCCCTCTACTACCACTTTCCCAGCTCTTTAATAGGCTTTTGACTCGTGAATGCTAAATGTATTCATACGTAGAATGGGAATAATGTTAATATCTATTGTACATGCATACAGTCCAGATGACTTAGAGCCATTTCATTATGCACAAGCTCTTTAAAAGCACTGAATAAATTTAAAGAACATAGTTAGGAGCTGGAGAGGTGGTTCGGTGGTTAAGAGCACTGGGTTCAATACCAGGACCTGCATTCAATACCAGTACCCACACGGCAGCTCACAACCACCTCTGACTCTAGTTCCATGGGATAGCATGCCTTCTTCTGTCCTGTGTGGCACTGCACACATTTAGCACACAGACACACGTGCGGTACAACACCCATGTACATAAATGTTAGCCTGCTGCTGAACTGAGGAAGCATTTGCTCAGTGAAATGTTCAGAGTAAGCCTCAATTCAGGAGGATATACATGACTGAAACACATCAACCAGAGGAGAGGCCCACATGATATGTGACTGAAAATGCACAAGACTGACAATCTTTCCGAACAGCATAAAGGGAGAGGAAGGAATAGCTGGGCTGCACCTGCCAGCCAAGTGTTCAAGAAGGAGGACTTGATCTTGGCGCTAACAATGCGTAAAATTGTTTGAAAGAGGAGAGTGGCATTACATGTAAAAATGAATCTCTTGTAATTTTTCAGTAAGCATCAGCATATAGTCCTGGAAAATCCTATAATTGGAACAAAAGAATTTGCAAGATCATGTGTTAGAGTTGAAATGTCATTAATCATATGCCTTTATCTATAACCTATTAAACATACATTTATCTATCATCTTCTAGTTCAAGTCCTACAGCTCTGGAAGGTAACTTTGACTGAGAATTAGTCACTGCCTACTCTGTTATTATTTCTATATGGCCCTGGTATAAAATTTGTCAGTGTCCCAAGCTTTAGTCCAATCCAAAATTAGGTGTCAAATGAATATAACTATCTGTATTAGTTACTTTTTTATGGTTGAATATACCTGTCAAAAACAGCTGGTAGGAGAAAAGATTGATTTCAACTCATGGTTTTAGACGCCACAGTTCATCATAATAGAGATGGAATGGCAAAGTGACTTCTGCTGGAGCAGAGCCATGTGGTGACTGGGGCTTTTGGCCACTTGTTCACACGACACAAACCAGGAACCAGTGTAGAGTCAAAATCAGAAGCAGTGTGACCTTCAAATGCCTCCCTCTGGAAACTTGCTTTCATCATATAGGCCTACATGACAAAAGTTCCACACATTTCCAAAGCACTTCTACCACTCGGGAGGTCCCATGATCCTGTGGGCAGAACTCAGTCCTTAAGCTGAAATGCTTTCACTTTTTTATGACTCAGTCTGTTTACTATAGAAAGCATGCTCTCCAAGGGGCATCTTCTGTATCAAAGCAGCAACAGAGGTAGAATCCAAGGTTCTCGATATCATCCAAGTAAGTGGAGATGCCCAACAGCGCCTGATTCATGTGAGTGGGCCTTGGGTCATCCTTGTTCCATGGTCTTCAGTCAGGCTTAAGGATTGTGTCTTCTATTTGCCAGCTCTAATAGTCTGCTGCTATTAGGATGTCTGTCATTTCTTCTCTCGACTCTGTCCACCATTCCAGGGACATATCTAGCACAAGCTTCCTGATATTCTCTATGGGTTCCACTAGTACCAAACTAATATCTACTTGTACAGTGCTATTCTCTCTCTCTCTCTCTCTCTCTCTCTCTCTCTCTCTCTCTCTCTCTCTCTCTCTCTCTCCCTCTCCCTCTCCCTCTCCCTCTCCCTCTCCCTCTCCCTCTCCGTCTCCCTCTCCCTCTCCGTCTCCCTCTCCCTCTCCATTCTTCCTTCCCCCATCCTTCTCTTTCCCCATTCACAGTGCTCCTTACCTAGTCTAAATGATGAAACGGTTGGAAGGCAGTTGTTTATTTTGCCTCCGGTGTGTTCTCTCAACCATGAATCCTTCTGTTTTTATAAATCCACGCCATCTGTGCCTTCTCTAAATCCCACTGGTGTCTTGCTCTTCATACCCTCACACTCACTCATGTGTTCATGGGGTTTGGGGATGTTTTTCTTTCATCTCTTAAGCTGAACACTAACACATTGGCTTTCCGCATCTTACAGAGACTAGGAGAAAAGATAAATTACGTGTATGTGCCCATATTCCAGTGTGATGCTGGCCAGCACCAGTCTTGGAAGTCCTTGTTATAAATGAAAGTCCTCAAGCTCACCCAATACGTCCAAAAACCTGTGGGTAATAAACAGTTGCCTATGCACCACCAAGAGTTCCCAGTGATTCTGATACTCACTCAAGTTTGAGAACCACTGACTCATGCACTAGAAAGTCGTGGAAGACAGTAAGCTGCATAAAAGAATAGAAAAGCTAGGTAAGCTCATGGGTCAATGAGGGCTTTCCTCACTTACTATGTTTGCTTTGGGACATGTCATTTATCCTCCTTATGGCTTTTGTTTTTCCAGCATACAAAGCACCGATTAATGATAGTCCATGACTTACATGGGCTGTGATAAAAATAAAACACTGGCATACGTACAGAAGGCCTTCATAACTGTTTAAATGTCACAGGACCACAAGTCAGACGGGCAGCTTTTAGAATGCCAGCAGCCATCGCAGAACAGCTTGGTCAGAAAGTCCAGCACATTCTGAATAGCCCTCTGAAGGCCTGAACAGCTGCTGGGATCAGCCCACATCTCAGCAAATTCAACAGCCATTTGTCTGCCCTTGCCAGCACTCAAGAGTGTGTCTTTTCTCCTTCGCCTGCAGCCTCCTGGGACTGTGTGCAAAGAGCAGGCAGAAGCATGTGCCCTGTGTCCTCCCTGCATTGTGACTACAGATGGTGATAATTTACAAAGGGCAAACTTTAAAGATGTCTAGCTTGGCTGTTTCTCTATGCACTACTTTTTCAAGTGTTCTGATTTAGGAAGAGGAATTAGGGGAAAGGAGGAGAGAAAGGAGAAGAGGGCTGGCTCACCTACCAAGACCACAGTTTTCCTCTCTATGCCTTGACTTGGCTTCCTCTGAGGCTTAGCACTGCTGGTCAGGAAAGGCACAGCGAAGTCGCAAAGCATTGTACAATGTCAGAGGTTGAGGCTTTATTCAGATGCAGGTAAGCAGTTTGCCAAGTGCCCCAGAGCCCTTTTGGGAAGGGCTGTCAGTGGTTTCTGCAGACAGGGAGAGCCGTAGCACATGACTATAAAAGAGTCCTACTGCAGGAGGACTGTGACAATGTGGTCTCATCTCCTGGACTTCCAATTGACCTTTGAGGTTGAATGCTACAGGCATTGATGAGCATGAAACATGTAAGACAGTGCAGCTGGAATGGATGCAGCAGGTTTCCCTGGTATTTTAAAGCATCCTGGATAAAAGAAGATTTGCAGATCTCCTTTACTACTTCTACTATGCTGCTAAGATTTTTCTGCAAAGAAAAATTCCTTGTTGTGGCTTTGGCTTTCTTTCCGAGCCAAAAAGCTGGTGAAAAGATCTGGGGTTCAGCTCAGAAACAGAGTTGTTGCCTAGCAGGCACTAAGCCCTGAATGTGAACCTCAGTATTGTACAATAAACCTCAGTATTGCATAATAAGCCAAGAAACAATTCCCAAAATACAGAAACAAATGCTGGTGAAAATGATACCCATTCATATGACTAAGATGACCTCTAAGTCTCTCCCATTTCTGAGACTTAAACTTTTCAGCAATCTGGTTTGTCAGAAATGAAAAACAACAGTCTTTAGACAAAGATGCAACTTCAGCTACAAAATCCTAGAGGATATTTTGACTTAATGCCTACAATCATTCTGTGGGTCTTTAAGTCTTTTGCCCAAATAGCTTAGCCTGCTCCGTGTTACACATACATGTACTAAAGAAGCATTATACATTTAGCTCCAGGCCCTAGCAGATTTCTTTTTTTTAAGATCTTTTTCTTTTTCTTTTTCTTTTTTTCGGAGCTGGGGACCGAACCCAGGGTCTTGCGTTTGCTAGGCAAGCGCTCTACCACTGAGCTAAATCCCCAACCCCTCTAGCAGATTTCAAAAGAGAAGAAAGAGCAGGCATAACTGTCACCCACAGGAGAAACGATGAGTAATCACCTTTCTTGTAGTTCAGGTCACATTGTGCACATTAACTTAAAGCTGGGAATGTAATGGTTCCTAGAAAGGAGGGCAAAAGATGATGGGTTCTCAGTCTCATGGCCCTGTGAAGATAGTGTAAAAATGGCATTGGCTGCGGGCTCTGCAGTCAGAAAAGACTGAGAAATGGGAGAACAGTCCTAAGAAAAAAAGCCATAGTTCAATCCTGTGAGTTTTACAACACAATTTCACTCTCTCCTTTCAGCACTCACCTAAGCCTGCAGCTATGGGTTTGCACAGTTTTTATTTGCACTGATGCCAATTTAGCTCAGGGAACAAAATAAGCCATAGCTCTCGATTAAATATACTGTGGAAACAGGAAGTTCATGTTTGGCCTGGGGTTTGTTCACATTACACTGAGGTCTGCAGCCAGGAAATCCGAGGCTGTCTTTGTATTTTATCTTTACTATAAGAGGATCAGCCTGTCACATTATCTCCAATTGGAGGAGTTTGGGGATCTGTGTACACAGAGGTATGATGAGAGGCTGTAGATATTTATAATGCTACGGTATTGCAAATAAAGAGACAATATGATGTTTCTCAGGATCTCAAAGCATACCCACAGTGGATATAAGAAAAGCCAGTCATCTCTGATACTTTTTAGCCTCTATAAATATTCACTAGAGTCCTTCCTTGGGATGTTCTGTAATCAGTCTTTATAAGAATCAAGAACATGATTTCCATTTAGCAAACTCTACCCAGTCTCCACAGTCAGAAATTCAGGGTTTACTGGAAGAGGTTGGAGTCATGAGCAAATGCAGAGGACAGGTCAAATACCTAAACTCATTCCTATCTATGGAAAGCTCCTAGTCACTGAAAGCTGTTCCAACAGCCTTTTGGCCTAATTCAGGGCAGCCAGTCATGGCCACTATGCCCAGCACACCTCCAGAATGAACTCCTTCTCACCAACTAAGTGATTGCTCCTTTTACAAATAATTTCCTCATGTATCAAATGTTGTAAGACCTCTATGCTCTCTATTAAACACCCTTGCTTCCCCAGCATGGGGAAAACAAACATATACCTATTGTCTTTGTTATTTTTTTCTGTTGCTGCAAGAAAATAGCTGACTAAGCAAGTTAAGAAAAGAAAGGTTTATTCTGGTGCACAGTTTAAGGGTGGACTCCACCATAGCAGGAGGAGCTTGGCGAGGCAGCTGATCACTTTGTATGTGCAATCAGGAAGTGAGGAATGGTCACTTTCCTCTTATACAGTCCAGGTTCCCAGTCCAAAGAATGATGCCACTCAGAGTGGGTAGGTCTTCCCACCTTGGTAAATCTGGTGATGATCATCTTCCAGAAGCATGCCTAGATAACAGTTTCCCAGTGTGCTTCTAGATCTTAAGTTGACACCTGAGATTAACTGTCACACAAACATACACATACTCCTCATATACTGTCTTGCCTTTCCCCCAGACTGAAAGATTTACCACTCCTGTGTACCCTCTACTGCTCTGGAAGGATCTGGGAGGAGTTGAGAGTGGAAAGACCAAAACAACATAGATCTAAAGGAGGGAAAACATTTAAGAACACTTGTTTGCCAGCATGCACATCATGGGTCTCACAACCAACTACAACTCTGATTGGTTCCAGGGAATATGATGTCCACTTCTCGCCTCTTTAAGTGCCAGTCGTGTACATGATATGCACATACACACATACAGGCAAAGGCTCTAAAAGATATAATATATATGTGTGTGTGTGTGTGTGTGTGTGTGTGTATGTATATATATATATATATATATGAAGAGAGTAAAGGCACAGAAATTATTTAAAAATAATTTTAATGTTCATACAGAAAATGGAGGTAGCATGGACAAAGGAGATATCATCAGCAAAGGAATTAAGCATGGAAAAGTAGTGAGAAGCAGCCACCGAGTGGCTGAGAGCATTTGCTATTGGACTGCATACTGGGCAAAAGAGAAATGGAATGACAACATCTACATTTTTGTTTTAAGCAACTAGGTGGAAGGCAGTGCCATTTGCTGAGATGGAGAAGGTAGGAAGACGATAGAAGAAGCAACTGTCAGATCTGAACATCAGAGAGTATGTGTTTGCCCACTGCATACCTAGCTTGAATCCATATAGTGACATGAAACCCAGCACACAGATGATGGAATGATCAGAATTATAATAATCGTGTCTCATAATATTTTATCCCTCAACTGGTGAATCTGGTCCAATATATGCTAGGAAGAATAGACAAGGTAATAAACCAAAAAAATGGTTCCAATTCTCCAAGATGGATACATATGTAATTCAAACAGGATTTATCTATTCTTGCTGAGAGCATTTTGTAAGTCCGATCATTTGCTGGATTCTGTGAGGGCTAAAAGATACCAACATTACTGCCATAACTAGAAAAGGGTAAATGCTAATTAAATACCATTTGTAATATGTTGGTTAATATTTGAGTAATACTAGGTAATACTAATTACCTAGTACAGGAAGGAGATAAACACAGAAAAATATGTATGGAAAAATTTGGAAAGGTAGGCTTGGAGAGTATATAGGACATTAAAATATTGGGAACAAAAGCTTCCTGGATTCATCAAAAGGATTTTATGTCCCACACCAAGGGACTACTAGCCCTTTTATGCTATAATTAGATCAAGGACAACTAGTTCTGTGGCAGAGATGATGCTGGAGCTGCATCATGAGTGCTTTGGTACCCCAGTGACCACTCCACCTGGTCTTCGCATTTGCAGAAACAGTGAAGACCTAGGCAGCCCCATGGTTATTTTAGTGACAAGATTTTCTGTTTAGGAATTCAGTATGTCTTTCCCAATGTATGGTAATATATGTATGGCTGAAACTTAATGGTGTAAAAATCCATGGTTTAATCCTGTCAAATTATAGCAACCAGGGTGGGACATGACTATAAGAGTTCATGCATATGTGTACCTGTACATAATATAAAACATAAAAAATACAGAGAGCTATAACAGAACACTGGGTTTCACATGAGAAACTTTTCTGGATTTTGGTTTGGTTTGGTTTGGTTTGGCTTGGTTTCATTTCGTTTTGTTTCGTTTCATTTGGTTTGATTTTCATTTGGTTTGGTTTCGTTTGGTTTCATGCAGTTTAGATTTGAAGCAAGAACATATTATACAATCCAGACTGGGTTGTCAAAATCACAGAAATCTGCCTGCTTCACCTGAGTACTTTCTAGAAATTGCCTTACTTTTTTCTCACAATAATCAGTTGAGACAGGTAATTATTATCCCCAACGAGCTTGTAAGTGAATCAAAGTTATCCAGTGTCATAATAGTAGACCTGAACTCTCAGACACTATCTAACCCTGTATGGCTGTCTCCTTCAGTGAGAGGCACCATTGTAACTTTTATTGCCATAAAAGCTGTCTATACTGGCTGGGTTTGTGTCAACTTGACACAAGCTCGAGTCATTTGAGAGGACGTTGGCTCGGTTTAAAAATGCCTCCATAAGATACAGGTATAAGGCATTTTCTCAATTAGTGACCAACAAAGGAGAAGGACCATCCCATAGTGAGTAGCACCATCTCTGGGCTCATGGTCCTGGATTCTATGAGAAAGCAGTCTGAGCAAGCCAGGAAAAGCAAACCAGTAAAGCAACTTTGCTCCATGCCCTCTCTTCAACTTCTACATCCAGGTTCCTGCCCTGTGTGAGTTCCTGTCCTGATATTTTTCAACAATGAACAATGATATGGAGATGTTAAGTTGAATAGATACTTTACTACGGTAGTTTGAATATACTTGGCCAAGGGAGTAGCACTATTAGGAGTTGTGGCCTTGTCGGAGTAGATTTGGCCTGTTGGAAAAAGTATGTCATTGTGAGTAACTTTAAAATCTTCCTTCCTAGCTATCTGGAAGCCGGTCTTCTCCTAGCAGCCTTCAGATGAAGATGTAGAATTCTCAGGTCCTCCTGTACCATGCCTGCCTGGATGTTGCCATGCTCCCCCCTTGATGATAATAATGGACTGAACCTCTGAACCTGTAATCCATCCCTAATTCAGCGTTGTCCTTATAAGAGTTGCCTTGGTCATGGTGTCTGTTCACAGCAGTAAAACCTTAAGACATTCCCCATCTTGCCTTTTGGTCATGGTATTTCATTTCTGCAATGAAAACCCTAAATAAGACAGTAGTTTTGAGTCCCTTTGTATGTAAGCACTTAACATCCTACACAGCATCTACTCAAAAAAAAAGAACCTCCCCTGCCCATACCAACTGCTATCAGCCCACCTACTCTCCTCCCAAGCCTCTGAAAATTCTCTCTCAAGCTGCCCCAAATTACATCATCACTGAGTGTTCCTCTGCGTAGACCTGACTCACACTCTCCAGCACCCCACACTAAACAATGTATTCCTCAGAGACACAAGAGTCCCTTTCCCGTTTGTTTTCAGTTTTCAGCTATTAAACTGCCCACCAATCTGCTGATAAAGTACAATGATGTGATTTATCTCTGAGCACAGCAGAAACATCTCAACAAATTGGATTTGCTTTATCTTCTTTAAAAAGTGTTGTTCAGGGTTTTCTTCAAAGATGTCCTTTTCACAACATTGTCCTCGGGATAACTTAAGATGACTTTGAGGGGGAGGAGAGAGAGAGAGAGAACTTAATTTACATTCCTGCTACTATCTGATGCTGAGAAAGATTTGCCTGCACCAGGCTCTCCCTAAAACCTTTGTGGACTACCTTCTACCACTCACCCCTTTATATCTATACTAAATTCAGATCTACATTCTAGAAGGGGAGTCCTGCTTCAAGTGATTAGGAATCCCCCTCCTTCATCCTACCCTGTATCTATCACCCATAAGGCCATGAATACTGTAATGACTTTTGTGCTCCATCACATATCCTGTCTTGCCCCCTTCACTTTTTTCCTTTCCTCAGAACCCCACCCATCCACCCTGTCTTAGTTAGGATTTTACTACTGTGAACAGACACCATGATCAAGGCATCTGCTGCTACTTGGTCACGGCTAATTTGACTTCTTCCAGAGAGAATGTTTGTGAGTCTTCTAGCTGGTCATTTCCCTTCTGTCCTCTCTACATTGCCCACAGGGATGTTTCAGTAAGTATAAGTATACAGTGCTCATGGCAAAGCCTGACAATCTAAATTTAATCCCCAGGACCCAGAAGATAAAGGAGAGAGCCAACTCCAGCAAGTTGTCCTCTGACAATCTCTCTCTCTCTCTCTCTCTCTCTCTCTCTCTCTCTGTCGTTCTCTCTCTCTCTATCAAACACACACATACACACATATATACACACACATTTACATAAATGAATAATCTTTCTAGTTTAAAATAATCTGGGGTTTTACAAGGAAGCAGTGTATAAAGGCTTTTGCCACATGATGCCCAACAACCTGAGTGTCATTTGTGGAACTCACATAAACATGAAAGAAAATCAACTCCATAATTGTCCTCTGACCTCCATAAGAATACTGTGGCATGCACACTCCCACACGCATACACACAAATAATTAGTTAATTAATTAATTAGAAGTAAGAATTCTGAATTCTCTCTTCTGTCCTTAAATACCCCATTTATCTTATCACTGCCTTCAGAATGATGACTACCCTTCCCTCCTGTGGTCTTTACCTTGAAAAGGGGGAGGTCAAAGTTTCAGAGCATGTGGGTGGTTCTCCCAGCATATTCCTCACCTTCAGCAGATCCTCACTACAGCAAAATCACAGTCGTTCTCCTCCCTTCCTTTCCTCTCATGCTTTCCCCTCTAATATATCCCTCTTCTGATCCACTGAACATGAACAACTCCTTTGTCACACCTAGACTTCACATTCTTCCTTCTTAGCTGTCTGACAAACTCTTCCCTCGGTCCCCAACTCTTATTCTAAGTACAGTTGGTTCTTGCCTTCCCAAGCTACAATAAAACTATGTGTAATTGTTTGTGGAAGTTTTACACATTTTAAAGATATTTCGTGGTGAATTAAGAATGGCCATGAGGGGTTGGGGATTTAGCTCAGCGGTAGAGCGCTTGCCTAGCAAGCGCAAGGCCCTGGGTTCGGTCCCCAGCTCCGAAAAAAAAAAAAAAAAAAAAAAAAAGAATGGCCAAGAGTGTCCCGCGCTACGTCTCGCCAGCAGGAACGACGCAGCACACACAGGATCCTACTACAGAAAAGCTTTAATGCGTCTTGAGAGGGAGAGCATAAGCTTACAATGTGGAGACGGAGAGTGAGGAATAACCGTCCCTTATATAGGAAACTATCCTCGCCTAGGACGTGTCACTCTCTGATTGGTCGCTGCCAATTATGCCAGATGACGTACCAAAACGTACATGTCCCTTTGAGTAGGGAAGTTACCAGGCGCCTGCGTATTGCCCTTTTTACTAGGTGCGTTCTGCCGGATGCCGGTGCCATCTTGTAATGGAGTTTGTGAGGACAGCTCCTCACATATGTGAGGACAGCTCCTCGGACAGCTCCTCACATCTCTGTGAGGACAGCTCTTCGGACAGCTCCTCACACAAGAGTTCATTATGATGACTCCCATTGAGAAGTAGAGTCTATATCCCTTCCTAGGTTTAGGAACATACACACACACATACACACACACACACACACACACACACACACACACATATGCACACGCACACACGTTCAACATTTTAAAAGTTGTCAGTTATTTTTTTTTCTTTAAAAGTGCAGTGGGTGTTGTTCTTGAAGGGGTTGTTTTGCATTGTTTTGCTTTGTTTTTTGTTTCATTTTGTGCTGCAGTTACCCATGTTTATGTTGTAGGTAACCAAGAGGTATCTAATTGGACATGGGAACCACTCAATGGGAGAATACTCATGCCTGGTCCTGTAAGTCTAGCCACATAATTTCTAACGCTATTCTAAATATCTATCCTTATATTCAGGATAAGTGTAACTCTTACCTCTCATCAAAGAAGCTTCTTTTTGCAACAGAGACTATTAGAGAAATCTACAACTAGTCAGAAGATAGAGTGGGTGACCATGGGGTGCCCAACTCCATTTGACACATTTACAGAGAAATACCATATCTTCTTGGATTTCACTTTCTGTCCTCTGGGAATTCTGAGGGTCCTGAGAAGCCATTTAAATTTCCTGACTACTCTGAGTTTTCCCTAGTGCAAAAACTATGTAGATGCTCTGGCTAGCAGCCTCCACTGAGCCCAGCCTTCTAGCCATTCCTGCCAAGGCAACACTATTCAGATGAAACCACCTTTCACCCTCTAGATCATTCACAAAACAGTGACCAAGAAGTTCTTTTGAGAACACTACATAAAATATAAGAATTGCTTTACAAAAATCATTAACTATGAGCTGGAGAGTTGGCTCAGTAATCAAGAGCATTTATTTTTCTTGAAGAGGGTCTGGATTTGCTTCTCAGTACCTACATGGTTACGCACCACTGTCCATAACTCATGTTATAGGATATTTGACATGATCTTCTAACTTTCATGAATACCAGGCACATGTGGTATGCTGACATCCATCTGAGCAAAACATTCATACACAAAATAAAATAAAACTTTAAAAATTAAAAGTCAATATATACTTGAGCAGCTTTTAAGTGGCTTAGTTTGCGATAGAAAATAACCAGGATACCTTTTGACCCTGAAAGTTGGTATGTGGAACACCAGGCTATTAGTAGCTGAAAAGCCATGGCCAGAAATGCACAAATCACTCACTGCCTTTCCATTTAATACTCTATGATCTGCACACTAAGACCATAAGGCTAAAGACTCAAATCCCTAAGGGCTGGAAACTCCACACATGATGATCCTCTTGGTCAGCAGTATGGATTTGCAGAAACAAAAGAGAACTGTAATTAGAGACACCTACTTTCTATGAGCTCCATATGTTTAGTGGAGTACATCCTGTATCAGAAGAACAGCTTTCAATTCTCGAAACACATGAAAAATTTCACAGAATACCTGTGCCCTAGAGGCCTAGAGAAGGGCCTAATAAAATTTTCTTTAAAGGGCAGATAATAAATACCTTGGACTTTGCAGGTCATAGTGATTACAAACCTATGCCCTCACAGCCATAAGAACACACAGAAGACACCATAGGCAATGTGGAATGGATGGATATGGCTATACTGCAAATAAAACTTTATCTACAAACACAGGCTGCAGCAGTTTGGGCCCTGAGGCTGTGGCTGCCATTAACCTTCAGTATTACTTAGAGATAATAAACCACCCATGGTAGCGCTGGGCATTAAATGAATAAAGGCATGGTGATACTTTAAGCAAAAAGGCAGAAATGGCAAGAGGACACTAGCAATAAAGGTAATCCTCATCTCAATCCCTTCATCATTTCCTAAAGCCCTGCTTTTGTTTTTTATAGTGCATGGTATATAAAGAGCCATTGAACACAAGCAAATAACCCATAGCGCCCACAGCAGCTCACCTCGAAATGGTACTTAATGTCTGATTTCTCGCAACTTAAGTTTTAAAAGTTTGATTTAATGCTTTCCAGAGCAAACAGACTGGATGCAATTTTTCAGACTGGATTACCACCTTACCCAATTGACAAGGCCAACTTTTAAAGAGAGAACTCTCACAGATCTATTCCTTCAGTGCAAAAGAAGATTGACCCGCCAGGCACTGGGAAAGAACACCATGGATATAGAATGAGGACGATATAATTTTAAAAGAAATTCATGGCTTATGAAGAAAGCACACATGTGCAACCTCTTACAACCCTTGAAGTTTTTTTTTGTTTTGTTTTGTTTTGTTTTGTTTTTCTTTTTTTCGGAGCTGGGGACCGAACCCAGGGCCTTGCGCTTGCTAGGCAAGCGCCCTACCACTGAGCTAAATCCCCAACCCCAACCCTTGAAGTTTTGACTTAAAATGTCCTGAGTTATATTGGTGCAGAAATGATAAGAATTCTGAAAAAAAATGCTTCAAATCATCCCTGTGTGGTTGATATGTAGTGTAATATCATAAGGCTGGATGGACAGTGGCAGCTAATAGTCAGCCAGGCAATGAGGTAGCTGAACAACTGTGTTCTACTGTGCTGTGCTGCTGAGGGACATGAGCACCATTTTCAATCCAGTTCCTAAGGTTTTCCGTATGAACACCATCATAACTGTAGAAAGACACAATAATTTTGAACAGAGAAGACTCAGTGGAGCTGTCAATCATGATTCCTCATGTTTTAAAAACTTTCACAGCATGTTAAGAGATGTCGACACTTTGAATGCTGCTGTCTCAACACAGAATCAAAGTGGGAAATGGTCCCGCCCTCCTTGCATTTAGAATATAGACCTGCGGCTTTGTTTCTACCAATCAGATGCATCAATACACAACCTAGATTAAAAAGTGAGTTACACATAGGAGGAGGGCACTGGTGCCATTCATCAGGGACAGATGACAGCAGAGATGGTATGGTTCAAGGACAATAAAAAAGGTAGCTTTTTTGCCAGGATAGACCATAGTGTGGTCCTGGGAATAGCTGCTGGACAGTAAATTTAGAGTCCCTTTTCCCCACCCCCTCCAAAAACTCATGTATGTAAAAAGACGATATGTGCGAATAACCGTAACACGTAAAGACTACTCAGGGTTACATGGGGGAAAGTTTTAAGTTCCTCAGAGGCTGTGATTTACACTGAGTGCTCTTAGAAGGACTTTCTAACCTCCACAGAGGCCCAGAAGCCTGAGAGCACGCTCTGTTCAGGGAGAAAGGGGGAATGTGATTGAAATACTAACAGCATAGAAAAAAGTAACCAGTGACAGCACTTAAAAGATGTAGCCCGAGATCCCCAAGGTTTCTCTGTGCCCTGATCAGACAATTTGGTTCTGACCAGGTAGGAAATGACTAAAAGGCTTGAAGCAAGAGTTTGTATGTAACATACCTGCAGTTCAGGAAGATGCTGTGGAAGCGGATGGAGACCTACATGCAGAGTAAGACAGAGGAACAGGGCAGAGGGAAGAACAGAGGACTGCCGTAGCCAGCCAGAGAGAGAGAGGAGTAAACGACCTGTCAGTGCAGCACTGATGTGATAGGGGCAAAAGCAGGGGTGATTTGTTCTGTTGAGATTTTAGTTTAATCTGGGAAAAAGAAACACAGCTGATTTGTCCGTGTGCCTCCCTCCCAGGGAAGGTAACATTGCTGTAGAAGCCATCCAAAGAGCATCCCTGGGTTTTGACTTCCTCAAGGCTCCCCAGCCCACATGGACAAACCCCCGAGGATGCTGCTGCCCTTCGTTGTTGTTGACTCTCCAGAACTGAAAGGGTACAGGGAGAGGAAAAAAGTGACTTTATGACTATTGCCCGGAGCTTTCTTCCTTTAGGAGGAGCGGTGACTCTGGGACACGCATGCAATAAATCTCTGAAAGGTGGCATGGTTATTCATTTCCTGAGAGTCCCATATTTCACTGGATTCCTGCATCCACCTTCTATCTCTTGAAGGGCAACTAATCAAGAAATTTCCCTAGCTAAGGAAACCGAGAGGCTAGCCAGCTATCCCCTGTAGAGCAAGGGCTTTGGGTTTCAGAACACTTCTGATTCCAAGCGGAAGGAGGCACGGGTACTCGAGATTTCTCAAATACAGGGGCTAAGAAAGAAAGGAAATCAAGAGACAAGAGACAGGTGATCTGCAGTGGCCACAGCTTTCTGCAATGTTCTCTCTCCTCCCTCTCACTTCTGCCAATAAAAATGCACAATGCTTATCTTTTAGTTGAATTGATTGCTTTGTTTTTTATTTTAGAAGACTGAGGCTGGGAATGTATCTCTGCTAGGAAAGTCTTTGTTGCATAAACATGAAGACCTGACTTGATGCCCAGTATCCAGGTAAAAATGTAGGCAAGTTGATACACACTATTGTAATCACCACACTAGGGTACAGAATCAGGTCTAGCCTAGTTAGGGAGCTCCATGTTCTAGTGGCGTATGCCCACTTAAGCACATTTGAAAAGGCAGTGGGTCACATACAATTGCATCTAATTAGCACAAATGGCTTTCATTTGTCCATTCTTCCTTCTAGTCCTCGTCCTCTCTTCTATTGCCAATACCATGCCTCTTATCAGAATACATTTCTTAGTTCAATCTCCCCAGAAAAACAAAGTCTGAGTCACTTCTTCACTCTGGAGATCTAGGAAAGACCTCTTGGGTCGAGATAGAACTCACTGTGAAGAGAGGGCGAAGCAAAATTGGCCAGAGGGAAAAACTAGGCTACAATGAGTAGTCATGGAGACCTTCACCCACCCTGGGGCAGTTCAGAAGCTAGAAAAGCTCATGAGTTAACCAAGATTGAGACAGGGTCCTACCTTTTGATCCAACCTGTGAGGAAATTCAGGGTGCCTCTGGGAAAGTAGGCGCCCTGAGTTAAGGACGGTCTTTTCTGCCCAGGGAGATGAGCCAAAAACTTAGCCGTGAGCTAGCAGTTTGGTATCGAATGAAGGTAATCGGTTCCTCAATCTCAGCTTCATTCAAGCCATGCACCCTAGAACCTGTAGCTTATGGAGTCATGAGACTGAAGTCCGTGAGCAATCTTCAACTGCACCACCGCTTCCCAGTCAGTCTTCAGGGTCAGTGCTCGGCACGAGGCTTTCTCCCATGTGCAAGCATTTTAGCCTTGGCAAAGGAACATGTTTAAGTCTGAGTTTCTTTAAGAAAGGAAAATATCCATAATAGTAACACAAAGGTGTAGGAGAAATGAAAGAGCACAGTTTGTGTCCAGAGCACAGCAGATGGTAAGCACTGAGCAAATCAAAGTCACCCTGATTGTTAGCCTTCCATTCATCTTCTGTCTGTTAACACATTGCATCTGACCAAGATAGTTAATGGCCAAACAGCATAGGTCAGGTGCCTTTTGATTCTGACTTTGGGCTAGCTCGTAGGCCAAAAAACAATAGGTGAGTTTGTTTATTCGTTAAATTTCTTTTTTTTGACAAAGTCATGCACATATACAAGGTATTCTGATTGCTCTCACCCCTCACACAAAGTTGTTGAATTGCTTCTAAACCTCCCACCTGAGTCAACATTCATCTCCCTACAAATCTCTTTCCCTTCCTTAAATAGGTTCACCAGTCTCCAATGGGTGGGTACCTTTTATTTTAAATACTTAGAATCAGAATTATTTCCAATCTGAGACACTTTGGGAATTTCAGAAGATTGGCACAAATAAAATGAGGCATTTGGGAGATGGTACATAACTCTAAACAAAAAAATCTGATTTGTATATATATAATACATAATTTATATATAATTATATAGATATATAATTCATATATGTAATATATATGTGAAGGGCATTCATATGTAACTAGTTTTGTTTTGTTCTTTTTCTGAGACAGAGTCTTGCAGTGTAGCCAAGACTCTAGGAACTTCAGATCCTTCTGCCACTGCTCCCAAGTTCAGGATTGAGGCATTATGCCTGGCTATGCATGAAGGCAAGATTGTGCATGTTGAGCTGTCAGAAAGTGCCACTTGTTAACATCTTGTCCGTGCTCAGAAAGACTCCCATTCTGGGCACCTGGATTTTGGATTTCCAGATCAAGGATGTTCAGCCTGATTTATATCACAATTCACAGTAGTATTACTTCATTTATCAGTCTGCTTAACTTATTAAAATTTGCTGCCAACAAATCGTCATTGGAGCTAACACAAGAAATAAGCATCTTTGCCATATAACATGACTTTTCTCTGAGTTATTTCCTCAATTTTTAGGTAAAAAACACAAAAACTGTATTTCTATATCAAGTGAGTTGATTGTTTGACTTGTATGAAATGCTGACTTTGGAAGTCACTCTCCGAAAGAACACTGGTTCTCTCCTCTCAGTGAGAACTTCTATGGACCATAATTTCTGAGGGATGTAAAGCCAGTTTTCCTCAGCCACATGACTGCAAAATCACTCACTCAAAATGTAAACATCTGAAGCATCAAACGAGATGAAGCAGTGTTTTCTTTTGGAGTCGATTGGGTTACACATACAGTTTTTGAATTGAAATTCAGGTGGTTGAGCTTTTCTGACTCCAAATTGAATTTGTTATATGATTTTTATTATGTACTATAATAATGGTTCTTGTTGTCACGTCTTAAGAGATACAAATATTTTAATAATATTACACAGAAAAAGAAGTTGTTTTAAATATATTAACATTAAAGGAAATCTAACAAAATCAAAAATCATTCTAGTGAAAATTAATTAAGATGGTTGGCTAGTTGAGATTTCATCTCGTCTCTCACAGTTTGCAGTGATTAACACATTTCCCACAGTAAGCATTCTTTGACATCATGTCCATAGTCATGTTAGAGAAAATAGATGGGATCAGGAAATATTTGCATATTCGTCAACTGATGTAGACACAAAATTTTCCTAGCCACTTACTGATTTCATGTCTCCTTGACCAGGCCCTGAAAATTCCTAGAATTCTTGTCATTATTAAATTTTTTAAAGAAATATAACAGTTCGTAGTAAGTAGACAAGAATGTAAGCTGCCATACTCCCCTTTCTTTCCTCCTCCCTTTCCCCCATCCCACTCATAATGGGGTGAGCAGGTTGTCACATAGTGGCCACTCTAGCTATCATTATTTTCCCATCTGACCATTCAAAGGATTAAGAACGAATAGCAATTATAGAGCTGATTCTGATTAATCAGTTAATTATCATTCCAGAGCTCAAATCCCACCATTTAAATTAATGGAAATCTGTGTCTAATGAAGCAACCCAGAGGGGCATTGCTCAGAGCCTAGCCTCTTGATTTCTCTTTTCCTGCTGAGTCTTCTCTCAGTCTCTCTCCTCTTGCCTCTTGTAACTCTGCCCTCTGCTTTATCTCTGTCACCCACGTTCTTCTCCCCCAAATGTTCCCCTCATTTCCCTCCCTTTCTTTCCCTTGATTAATAGTTTGAGGTTTGTGCTCTTTAACTTCACTGGAATAGAACCTTTGATTCCTCTACTCATTATGTTTCATTGAGGTTTTGTGGGGGTTTTTTTAAGTGTCTATAACATGAAAGAAGTCTTTTATTCCAGTCTGTGTGAAGCCAAAGAAGGGGTCTCCCAGTCCTTAGTGCTGACTCTGGATATTTGAGGTTTCTCTTCGGCCCAAAAGAAAACCCAAGAGCATATTATCAAGATTTCCCTTGGAAGTAACCCAAAAAACTCTGAAAAGGCTATCAAACTCTTCTTTCTTAATTACTAGATGAGTCTAATACAATTTTATTTCAGGGTACAAACTTTTATTCCTCTGAGGAGCAATAGTTCAGGGGGGCAAGGATAGGGACTGGGCCATGGAGGATTGATGAGAATATCAGACCGCTCGGTGCTCCAGTGGGCAGCAGAGAACATGGTACGGCTTACAGCCACCTCTGTCCTCAAATGTCCTATTATCTACTCATCAGAACTAATCAAGAACTTCAGTTGGAAGTTCACAGGTGCTTAGATTTTAGGCATCAAGGATAACAAGGATCAGCAACCATGATTAATCAACACAGAAAATGGAAATTCTGTCTTGGCCCATCTTCAGTTACTGTAAAACAATGCCCGAGACCAAGTCATTTATAAAGAACATAGGCTTACTTCATTGAATGGTCAAGATGCTGTGGTGCAGGCACTTAATGAGAGCCTTCTTGCTGTATTAGAACATGGCAGAGGGAATCATAATGTAAGAAGGGCTCAAATTACCACCTTTTCCTATAAAATGCTATCATAGGAGCTTCATTTTCATGATCCTATCAAACTCTAGTTCCCCCCCCAAAAAAATAATCACCGCCTTCAAACACCATAACTATGTTATTTTGAGGCTGCAAGTTCGAGCATGTAAATCCTGGGAGGTAAGTACTGAAACCACCATGGCAGATGAGCAAGGATATAATACCACAGAGGTGAGTTTTCTGGACCCTTTTCTTCCCCTGAGACATCTGTCCAAATCATCTTAGGACAAGAGTTTTATTTCTTGATTATGGTTACCTATAACACATGCAGAGAGACATGCCACTCTCTATGTCTAGAATAGGAGGTACAATGTTTCTCATTCATGTGTGTGGATATTTCTGTGCCAAGCATCAGAAAAGGCCACTAGAACCCTAGTCTTTCCAAAAAACACAACTTCAAAGAGTGAAGGTCTCAAAAGCCATACTACTTAGCTGAACATTCACAACATAACACTCTATGCTTAACCTTCACCTTGCTCCAAAGAGCTTATATGGCACAACGATCCAGATTTACTTCTCTCAACTCTACTGACAATTAGAACAATCCAGTGAAATTCACACTGGCCATTTTTAGACTAATTCAGACCAAAAGAAAAAAATCAAGAACTAGTTTGACAAAACTTAGGAAAAGTTGAGCCCCTATGCTACCAGAAACATTCAGAACCATGGGTTTGGGTTCAACTACCATCCTCTGAAAGACTTCCTCAAAGCAGTTTCAGCAGATACATTTCAGTGCCCTAAGGGAAAACTGTCCCAGTCCTGATGGACATTGTCTTAACTGGTCACAACAAAGCTCTCATGACTCTAGACTCTTTCCACAGGAGCTCAGTTATGGTCTAAGGCTGTTTTTACCTTCTTGTCTGTAGAACTCTACAAAGATATTGACTTTAAAAATGAGTGAAGATTCTCTATTGTCATAGGACTAATTGCTTATTGCTACCCATAATACAGTGACCTGCTGCTGTCTCCGAGAGCTTAAACTAGGGAATAAGTCAATCTCTTAGTTAATGGAAACTTGATTGAAATGGAAATCTCAGGGACCTTTCCTTTTTTTCTAATCATTGAACAATGCTGTGAGAGTTCTGAGGCTGTTTCAGCTGCTTTCTACCTTCTCTCTTTTGTATGCAAGGAAAGCTCACATTAAGAGCGCACACACATTGATGCTAAGTAAGGTTTGTGACACGCATAGCAAAGTACAAGCAGAAAACCTACAATCCAAATAAAAAAGATTGAGCAGCAATATGATCAGTTCTACTCTAAATTAAACTGTCCTTCTGTGCCCATGGCAGATTGGTCCCAGAACCCTGGATGTACAGTTGCTCATGTAACATGGCGTGGCATTTGCAGATAATCTTTGCACAGTGTTGGTAGATTTTAAACGCCCTCTAGATTATTGCATTTAGTTACAGTTTCGATGACTTACGACTATTTGTTAAGCTATATTGTTTGGAGAACAATGATGAGAACATATATGTATTCTTTAGCACATTTAAACTTCTATGGCCAATGGTTGGATCTGAAGAAGCAGGAACCTCAGATATCAAGGGCTAACCTATAAAGAAAGGAGAAACGACTTGTTCTGAACTTTAAGTATGCTAACTGATTCAGGCTCTCTTTTCTGCTCCTCAGTAGGGTAAGAAGGATGGAATTTCCCTTAACCGGACAGTTGTCTGCATCAAGGAAGGATTAGTTATGATTAGTCTTATTCTTATCAGTTAACTGGACAAGTGCAGAGTTAGAGGTCTATAGCTAACTTCTTCGGCCCTGGAGGTGATGGTTTTCATCCCCTGAATGTGAAGGTGAGATGGCATGGCTGCACAGAAGAGCCACACAGTGGCTACACTGTGAAAAGACTGTGATTTAAAGGCCAGGGTGGCTCTCAGTGCATGAGTGTCATCAGCTGAGTCTGCAGTGGTTGCCCCGGCTCCTCTTCTTCATGGGACAGTCACTATGTTCAATGTAACTGCAGAGCAGAACACCAGGCTGCACACACAGTTCTGTTCACAGTTTTCTTCCTTTCCATCCCCTTCCTCCTGACCTCTGTCTACCAAACAGAAGGTGTTTTTATAGAATTCCACTATTCTGCTCTATCTATCTATCTATCTATCTATCTATCTATCCATCCATCTACCTATCTATTTATCTATCTCATGTGTGCTCTTCCAACTTTTAGAAGCCCTGTGAAGGGCAGAACTTTAACCATCTCTTTTATTAACTTATTACCTTTCAAAACAATTTCTTGATACTTAATGTTCTCGTCTGAAGAAATAATGTGATCCCCTCCTAAGTTGTTTGTGAAGAAAGTGTATAGTAAACTCACAGACTCAGTAGATCCCTTTCTCATTAACATTACTGGTACTGGTTAAACTTGGGTTTCACTGGCTAGTTTTAGCACGGGCAAACCATACACAGGCCGTACCTAGGCTTGATGATAGCCAAGAGAAATGTATGCTGTTGTCTCAAGGACTCACCCCCAAGTTTAGTGACAAGTCTCCCCAACCACCACCACCCAGCCTCCTGCTTCAGGCCTCGGACATCCATCTTCAGGTGCTAGCCTCCATGGTACACTCTGAGCCCTTATTCCAGCCCTGACGCCAGCTTTCTGCACAAGAAAGTCTGGCTGTGCTTCCTGACCACATTGAGACCTCTGCCTTCTTATTACCTTCTCAGAGCCTCCTTTCTAAGCCAAACCCAGCTTTCCCACTCCCCCACCCTTCCTGCTTCTCTTATCACTGAATTTAAGTGTACTTATCTCAGAAAAATTACTCATAAGCAGCCATTACTGGCCTTACAAACAGCCAGCTCATAATGTTTCCAGCTCCCTAAGATAACAGTAAATAGATAACAGCTACTGAGACCACAGCTACTGTTCTAAACTTGCACACAAACGCTCTCATTTTTCATCTTCACAATCACAGTAATATCGCTTTACTTTTACTGATAATGTGACCGGAGCACAGAAAAGTCAAATAATTTTCCAAAGAAAGCCCAGCTCTTTTGACATCAAACTATACCTTCAAAATTCGCTTTATGTAACCTATGGGAAATTTCTCCGTGAAAGAGTCTGTATTTGGGTGTGTGTAAGCACATGTGTGAAGGGGAGATGGAGGGAGGAATGGAGGAAGGACATTTAAAAATACTTTGGAAAGGTGCATACGAGATACAAATGTCCTCTTTTATCTCAGCATTTCATACAGGTTTAACACAAAGAAAGCAAATAAAAAGTTCCTTATTAACTGAAACCTCTTGATCAAAGGCTAGGCATCTTCATAAAGCCAAGGTTCTATTCAGCAGCTTTCTCCTAGAGATCTTGCTCTTTATGGTCCATAGATGGAAACTCCCAACATAAGCTCCCTCATACTCTCATGTCCACCACCCTCCCTGATCCCCATCTCTCCATGGAAAAACCATTGAGATCTAGGGCTTACTTCGCAACTTGCCTGATAACACTGATAGCCTGTGTCAACCCTTTTATAGACCTCCTATAGAATTCACAAGCTGTCCACCCATCTCTGAAGTCCTCCTCTTAGCTTTGTTTCCCTAGTTGAACATGAGACAGAGGATGGATGCCATGGCACGTTTCTTATGCATTTTAATTAAAATATGATTACATCACTTTCCCCCTTCCCTTTCCACCCTCTATCTCCCCTCAAATCGCTTCCCTCTAACTCCTTTCATTTCCCCCATGTTCAAACTGATAGCCTCTTATTATTATTGTTACATACATGTGTATGTATAAGAATGCACACATATAAATACAACTGTCTGGGCCTGTTTTTGTTGTCCTGTGTATATGGTTTCAGGATGACTACCTTGTATTGGAAAACCAACTGAAGGCCTATTCCTGGGAGAGGTTAATTCTCCCTGTCTCAGCAGTCATTAGTTGCCCATAGTTCTTTTTCTGGGGAGTGGGGGAGCCCTGTGATGTTTTTCTCCTTTGTTAGCATGTCTGCTGATATTGTCCGTGTTCCAATCTTCTTCATGCAACTATTTCTAGAAGAAACTGTTTCACAGCGGATTTCATGGTCTTCTGGCTCTTACAATATTTCCACACCCTCTTCCTAGATGTTCCTTGAGCCACAGATATAGGACCTGTGGTGTAGATGTATCCATTGAGGTTGAACCTCTCATGATCCATTGTTCTCTACATTGCTTCCAGCTGTGGCTGTCTGTGATGGTCTTCATCTCTTATGAAGAGAAGCTTCTTTGATGAGGGGCTGTAGGTACATTTATATCTGAACTTCCAATAAAAGAAGACATTCAGTGTTTGTCTTCCAGGGTCTGAGTTGTCTCACCCAATACAGTCTTTTCTAGGTCCATCCATTTATCTGGCAAGGTGGCTGGATGCCAAGGCTTAGGTACCAGCTAGTCCTTTCTATAGCTGAGTTTACTAAAAGTGAGTGATGGTCTTTCAATATGCAAAGAATATTAAAAATTATAAGTCCTTAATAATAATGGGTACACTATGATGCTTTAAGTAGGAATGGTCCCATAGGTTTACATATTTGAATGCTTAGTTTTTAGGGAGTAGCATTACTTGACAATGATTAGGAGGTGTGTCTTTATTGGAGTAAGCATGGCCTTGTTGTGAGGGGAAAACCTCTACATTCAGGTTGGGTGTAGTCTACCATGACTGAATAGCTTCTCTGAGCTCAGCACAAAATGGAAGACTCCCTTTACCAACAGAGCTTCCCTTTCTCCAACACCCTCTATCTGAAGCAGGTCAAGAAGTCCTTGGTCAACCTTACAGTTCCACTTCCTCTTTTTAATGGGAACCTACCCAGCAAGTACCTAGGATTCCTGGAATGCCTGTCCATGCAAACGCGATATTCCCAGTACTTTAAACTCTAGCTGATGGTTTTTCATTTACCCTGAAAACTCCTGCCCACTCTCCAACGTCCATATATAGCCCTAGTTCACCCTGAATAAAGTGTATGTGTACAAACCCACGCTGAATAAAGGTATGCAAAGCTAAAGTCATCTAGGAGAACTGTTTCACTGAATATTATCAGAGAAGGCCTTTGTCTAAAAGAACTGTAAAATCCTGGAAGGAGGCCTTCTCTTCTCCCACCTCCACACCAAGCACTCGGTCCCAGCTGGACCAGGATCCTGCAAACTCCACTTTTCCAGAGTGTGCACACCAACCCCGTTTGCAGTGGCATCTGAACACCCTGAATGGAGGAAGCTGAGAACATGGAAGTTTGTCACTGGGGGTGGACTTTGGGCTTTCAAGTGCTGCCTGCCAACCCAGCACCATTTCTGCCTGTGTGCTTCCCACCATAAGCCTAATGAGCTTCGAAAACTGAGCCATCCCCTGTGGTAGGATCTTCCCCTAATAAATAAAGATTACAAGGGGCCAATCGTTGGGCAAGTAGGGGGGACTTCCGGGTCAGAAAGAGAAAGAGAAGAGGAGGAGAGAGGAACAGCGTGGCACTTGGATGACAGGCGTGAGAGAGGTAGACAGAATGTAGAAAGCCAGAAGCTGATGTTTCTGCCACTGGAGGATTTCTAACAGAACAGTTTGTAAAATTAGAATGCTATATTCTGTGCCCAGCGATTGTGTTACCTGTTGATTCTAAGCTAAGATTGTGTGGTGTTTTCCTTCATGAGATGACACAACTGGGTTCCAGAGAAAGGTACAGTAGAAGAGCATAGTGTGCAAGGGTGAAACCCAGTCAGCCATGCGTGGCAATAGCCAGCAATGGGAATTTAGTGAGACTGGAGGAGAGAACTCTGGATAGAAGGAAAGAATACAGCCTGTCCACTGGGCAAGAAACAGACCGAAGCCAACTGCCGGTGTGAGACAGCATTAGCATGGGATGATTTATTTAATATTTCATGCAACGATCCCCAATTAAATATCTTCCTACATAAGAGTTGTCATGGTCATGGCATCTCTCCACAAATAAAACATTGGCTAAGACATCCGTTTACAAAAGGTTCGATATAGACATAAGCTCATTAACTTTATATCAAGCATTACACACAAAAATAATTTACTATAAATACTCAAAAATTACGTATCAGGTATACATTAATACATCCCATGCCTAAGACTCAGTTTCAATTCTAAGTAAAGTATGCAAATATTCAGCGTACGCCTTAAAGATGAAGTACAATATTATCATCACTTTCCCAGTGCTAGATAGTTACTCCATACTGCAAAGAATCTAATCCAAAATTGATTTTGAGCATCCAGTGACCATCAAGCAAACTAATGTAAAGGCTGTCATCAGGATGATAAATAATTTGGACAGCATCAAAAACATATCAAAAGTGCACGCTTTCTATGGGGAAAGGGGGAGATGAATATATGCTTCCAGTTGACTGGATCTGTGGGATTCACAAAGCTTTAGACAGAGATATCAAGTTCTAACTCAGCTCAGCAAACACTCATAGCAATAGCAGTTAAATAAAAAAAATGATGGATAAAACATTCCAATTAGAAATATCTTCACAGAGTGGGCATACTGCCATTTAGTCCTTGGTCAACACCATGGCATCATAGTCATTATCCCTACTTTCTAGCTTAAAGGACAGGTTATAAGTCCTGAGATTTCCCTGTGTTATACAGGGAATTTGCTCATTCATTTAATAACCATTTATTAGAAAATATCCACGTGCCAGACATGAGGATAATATTAGGGACCTAGAGATGAATAAAATATTTTCTTCTCTGAACCACAGTGTGCAATATCAAGCTATGGGATTTGTTTCTCCTTTCATGTTTTCTCTTTGCCTGCCCTCTCTCCTCCAGTTTTAAGCAAGTTATTGGCCAGCTCTGAACTCATAATCTCAGGGAAAACATTTGACCAGGTAGAAACAAAAGTAGCTCATTTATCTTTCTGGTTATGATGGTCCAAAAGCCTGACTTCTTCAGAAAACCCTGGACATTGCAGGAAAACACTGAGTGTGTCACTAAGAAACTTAAAGAAAGAATTTGTCCAAGCCTAAACCAAGGAATCGCCACTTAAAGAAAGACACGGGAAGAGAGAGATGTGGAGGCCCTATGAGAGGAGGGGCCCAGATCTCCCTCCCCATGTTACCACTAGTACCTTTAGATCCTGAAAAGGACATGGTAGTTTGTCTGTCTCAGCATCTGGGAGCTACATAGCTATATTAATGCAGTTATAACCAGCAGAAAGCCAAATGATTTTATAGGGCCACATACGCAGGGACAAGAGATGACTCCATAGTGGTTCATTTGGATCAATGTTTATGGTGTGTCACATGACCCTGAACTACAAAACAAGCCTGAGGTTGGGAGCACCGTGTAGAAATAAAATTGAATTATATGAGATAGACACTCGGATTCCCAGCCAACTGTTTTTTATGGACTGAGATTCATACCCTTTACCCACATAATGAAAAGTAGTGGGTAAGAGAGCCTGCCTCTGAAAGGAGGACATAATTTCCCTTCAGACCGAACCTTTGGAAAACGACTAATATAAACCTTGTCCATATTAAAAATCCTTGAAGTCTCTGCTGAGAGGACAGACAGGGCCAGAATTTACAAGGAAGCTGCAATGTGCTGGATGGGATGGATTAGTGCCAGGGGAATTCACGGCCTCTGTGGCTCTGTCCATGGTACCCGGTGAGCAGGAAGAGAAAAATCCGGAGCTAATGCCTTCAAAGCCACTGTGGATTGAAGGAACACTCCAAAAACCATGACATTGAGAAGAGAGGGACCCGACCTACTGTGGAGCTCTGCCCACTCACCGATGCTCTGGGGCCACAAATAGCAGGACCAACTCGAAAACTTTACTTTGAAGGAACGGAGTGGAATTTGGACTGAGATGGGGACTTGAGCCCACCTACTCTAACTTCACTTCATTGCTGGAGATTAGTCTGGTGCGACTATGTATTCAAATGCTAAACATTGGCCCCCAAAATCTGATTGCAATCTAAATAAGCACATTCTCACATACACCAAATGACGTTGTATAAACTTTGCTCACCAATCTTCTCTGGTTAAATAAACATGGCTGGCAGCCAGTTACTGGGGAAAATAGAGGTAGGGGTCGAAGTTAGGGACCCAGAGACAGAGAAAGAAGGAGAAAAAAGATGGAGAAAAGCAGGAGATCTCCATTAGACAGGATGGATCGGAAGCACATGGATGAGGGAGAGAAGTGTATCCTGAGGACAGACTGATGGAGCAGAAATAACCCAGACAAGACTCAAATAGAAAGTAACTTAGGGAGTACATCTGGGAATAGTCAGTCTAGCATAGGGGTAATCACCCAGTAATTGTACTAAAGCTGATTAAATGAATCAATGGGGCTCACTCTGACTCACTATTGGAGGGCTGGCCAAGTCATAATAAGAACAAATAAAAGTTATCAAATATCATAAGACAACACTTACTGAGGTGAAGGGAATGGTCTCCCAATGAAAGAATGTAAAACACAAAAATAACCTAAAAGAAATGTTAGAAATGAAAACTAATATGTCTCCAAAAAATGACATCACTTTGAGTAAAGGAGAATCTATCTGCTCAGCAGGGACAACCACCTCTTGAGGAACCAGTATTTGGCATTAGAATACAAGCAGCGTCAGACCAACCCACAACACAGCTAGGAGGAATGATGGTTTCACATGCACATGGCTTTTTGTGGAAGTGTTTTTCCAGTCACTGAAGAAGCAGAAAAAAATGGGGATTTAATATGGGAATTAGATCATGTTGGAGTACACATTGTCAAAGTCATTACTACTATTGTTACTCTTTGATTTAATGTGGAGTTAGATGGTGATATATAAAAATCTTAAGTCCAAGTTGGGACTTAGGAGGACAGACAAGCATTGGGCCACACAAGTGATGTTTTAACTCAAACACTGATGCATTGTCTATGGAGATGATAGCCATAACCAAGGCACAATCAACACTTCCAAACAAAGCTTGATGCCATCGAGAGAGAGGCTGAAAAAGGCATTTTCATGGTATTTACAAATAATCAAGACATCGAGCTTGCCATGGCACCCCCAAAAATGGCAAGTGCATTCAATTATAAGCCATAATGAACCCAAAATAACAAATACTCAAAATATCAGCAGCTGAAGGTATTAATTCTGTTGACACAGTAGAATGGTAAGCTGAACTATTTAAAAAGAACCAGTAAGGGGTTGGGGATTTAGCTCAGTGGTAGAGCACTTGCCTAGCAAGTGCAAGGCCCTGAGTTCGGTCCCCAGCTCCAAAAAAAAAAAAGAACCAGTAAACCCATAACTTCAGCTCCTATGAACCAAATACTATGTTACATGTTATTTTGGAAACAGATATGTGTCATGTGACTGAATGTTAGAACGGTATGATTGCTGGCATATGCAGAACGACTTCAACATTTAAATAGTCATAAAAATAAGTATTTTGTCAGAGAAGTAAATTGATTGAATCATCCAAAGGATCTATGCACTATAAAATATTTCTTCCTTGCTTTCCTAAGTTAAGGCATATATTGTATTTGTATAGAATTTTTATTGAAATATATATCTATTAACGAATGCACACACATCTTAGGAGAAAACCCCTTGTATTTTTTAAAGCCTAAGGAAAATATAGTTGTGTGGTGCATAATAAAACTGCTGAAAACATTTATTTATTTATCCATTCATTCACTCATTCATTTTGTGTGCACATGTATCAATGTGTGTGCACTTGCAGGGAAGTGAGGACAATTTGTGGTCATTGGTTTTCTTCTTCTATCCTTTGGGTCCCAAGGATTTAATTCAGATTATCATGCTTGGTGAAAAACTCCTATACCAGCTGAGCCATCTCATCAATGTCTTAAAACCTCCTGTCCAAAACCACAGGCCACAGCAAACCAGAGTGCTATACCTAGTAAAAATATCCCTCAGAGATGAAGGCAGCATTGAGACAAGTACAGACAGCAAATAATCTAGGGGTATGGGGAAAAGCATACCTACAGGCTAAGATATGTTAAGCAACCCTCTGTAGGCTTAAAGGAAGCAGGGCTGGGGAAAACTGAAGCATGAAGAGACTCCAAGAAATATATAAATAAATGTAAAGTACTCTTAAATAGATACAAGGTTGCCTCCTTGGGAAAAAGACAACGCATGTGACAAATATAAAATAAAGATGGGTGGTTATATTCTCTGCAAAATACCACATGTTCTGTAAACAGCTAAGGATACTATGTCAGTCAAGGTCTAGACAAATGGTTAATACTAGTTATCTAAACGGAGAAGTGTAATTTTAAAAGTTAATAATTGGTAAGAATGTGTTTTAACTTTGCAAATGCCTAGAGGTGACTTTAAGGCATAGAAAACTCAGGAAGTAGTAATTATCTCTAAGGCTGAGAGAGATCACACAAGAAGTTGGTATGAACTCAAAAAAATCCCTTCTCCCTCTGAGGCTGAGATTAAGACCTCATCAGAGGCACTCTGCCCATGATAGGAACACACAGCCTTCCAGGAGCAAAGAAATTTGCCAGCATATGTGCTGTACAGTGGTCTGTAGAGAAAGATGCTGGAGGGCTAAGAAACTCACCAAGGTATGCAAGCTAGCTACAGCTGGTGCACAGGATGTGGCCTAGTAGGGCACCAGAGGGCCTGAGCTAGGCAGCAGGGAAAGCCTCCCACCAGAAACATTCTCTGGGCTGAGGGCCTCAGAAGCTTAAGCATGCTGTTATGCTGGCAGCCACACAGTAGGAAAATCCCAAGAGACCGAAAAAGAGGTCCTTGCCTTTGCCACAGACTGCAACCCTCTAGTGCCCTCTATTGGCCAAGCCTACCTGAGGCAGCCAAAAGATTGCTTCGTGGTTCCAGCTACAGTAAGGATAACAGAAATCACAGAAGAAGAAAAAACAAACAAACAAACAAAGAATAATAGGACTTAGGAAGTGAGAAGTAGCAAACTAATGTGGCCAGAGGTAGAGTCTAGTACCTTGGGATATTACCAAAATTAACATATATATGGTGTGTAAAATCCAGGAGAGAGATACAAACAGAATTCTGAATAACGCATTCAAACAACATCAAGACAGAGGAAAGGAGGAGCATAAGAAAGAATATATATGCTATCCCATCATTGTCCTGCATGAAAGAAGCCAGATACAGAAGAGTGCACACATTTTCATATACATTCCTAAAAATGCTAATTAACCTGTAAAGACAGAAAAAAGGCCAGTTCTTGTGGGACTCGAGATAGAGACAGCTGCTGGGCTGCAATGTATCATGCAGAAATCATTAGGGTTAAAAACTGTTTTGTGTGCTGATTGAAGCAATGTCTCATGTGTATATGTGTGTCAAAAAGAAAACCATCATTGAATGATACTGTACACTCTAAGTGGAAATAGTTGGTTAAAGGTGAATTTTACCTCAATTGATCATCTATTAATTAAAGTTGTTTTTTATAATTTAATATACACAGAGAATACATTCTAATTACCCCTAACCCCATCATCCCTTACCTCCCTCCCAGGAACCCCTGTCCTCCCTCCTAATTCCTTTCCCATTGTAATATCTTCTTTTATTGTACTATGGTTCATTTAGTTTAACCAGAGCTGCCTGTGGGTTTTTTTTTTTACTGTGCATTGGAATCTGGTGGACTCACTTATGAGTACATAACTAAAGACAGTGATATTCCCTCCCGCTGAATCTCCCAGTATCCAATAGTTCAACAAGGAGGACTAGAGCCCCGTGAAATCTTCTCCTGTCTTTGTGTGACTCTAAACAGAACCGGTCGTCTAGGCCCAGTGCTGGTGACAGCTGCTAGGCTTTCATGATTGCAACATCTTTATCATGCCCCAAAAGTTGCCGTTTCATAGCCCTGCTCACTACCTTCAAATTCTTGTATTTTCTCCCTCTCCTTTGAAGGTGTTTTGTGAGCCTTAGAGGGCAGTATAAAAGCCTTGTTTAGAGCTGGTGCTCAACTACCACTCATTCTTAGCTCCTTGAGCAGCCATGAGTCTCACTGTTTCTCTCACTACAAAGGGAGGCTTCTCCAATAAAGGCTCAAAGTAGGATTTGTCTTCAGTTAGTTCTGGCCACCCGCCTGCTTGTACAGCCTTCGCCATGTACTCTGAATTCCTGGGAGCATTTAACTGAGCCTTTTTAAGCGATAGGCAAAATGTTCCGGGAAGAACAGAGACTCTAGAGAGCCTGGCAGCTGTAGGCATGGCTGGCCTCTCAGTCCTGTGCTGAGCTGTATCACTAGCCACATCAGTGATGGAACCAGTGTCATGTGGATGTAATATTATCTAAAGTGAAGCAGAAGCCGCCGGAAGACTCGGCGTTCAGTTCCACAGAGCTAAGGGTCGGTGCTGTCTCACTATCTGAAATGCATGCTCTAGTGAAGCAGCTACCCATGGCAGGGCGAATCATCTGCTAAAGAATTCTTAAATAGAGACATCTTCCGCACAGCTCCGGGCTCGGGCTCTGGCTCCTGGCTTCTGGTCTGATGGGCAGACAGTTCAAGGAGTCAAACAGCACCCTGTGGAGTTGCACTGCAAAGTCGATGAAGGCGCAGCCATCAAGGACAGAAGGCTGAAGTAGAAGATACATCAGGATTGTAATAAATAACCAAACCCTCGCTTTCCCCATCGCCTTGGATGGTTTCTAAAACCAAAGCAAATACCTGTGTCTGCATATAATTCACCAGTGTGATTAGGACCTTGCACATGCATGTCAGCTCGGAAGACGTGGAATTGTGTGCTGTGAGAAGGAACTGCAAAAGTTTGCTGAGTCTCATGAAGAGGAGTGTGAGAAGGGTTTTACAGGGAAAATATTTAAATGAAAAGAATCACTCAAAGTAACTGGCATAGGCCCTTACTTTTCAGACATCCTTGCCCTAAGTTCTTAGTAGAAAGGAAAGTCTTCTTAAGAGATAGCCTTTCCAAACATGGTGATTGGTGGACAGTAATATAAATAGAAGATTGTGAAATAAAGACTTAAAATGTTTTCTTTTAGTATATAAAAAATAAAACAAAATAAAGGACACTTTTCCCTTCAAAATTGCCATTTTGAAAGCAATAAATGGATTCTCAGACCTGTCCAAGGACAATATTTGAAACTAAATCATCCTTCCATAGTGAATACTCATAGCATTCACATGGCCTCTACAGACTGCAGAGTAAATACAGCTCTCCCAGGGTAAACAGCAACCACAAATGTCATTGCTTAGTATGATAGAAACTGGATAGGTTTTAAGTCACATGTCCTGCTTCTCTGACCATCAACATCCTCACCTATGTGAACAGGACTAAGAATACCCACATCATAAAGTTGTTCAGGGAGCATGTTTTTAAGTTCATGTAGGAGCTAAGGAGATGATTTCCCAGCACCCATATAAAGATTGCCTATGGTAACATTAGCCCAGTAACCTCAGTGCTGATTGAGTGGAGACAGGTGGATCCAAGGGTCTTAGTCTAGTTGAAATGTCTATGACGACGACGACGACAATAATGCAATCACACACATATACACAAACACACGGGGAGGGGAGAGTTTCTTAGTTAGGGTTTTACTGCTATGAACAGACATCATTGAGCAAGACAAGTCTTACAAGGACAATATTTAATTGGGACTGGCTTACAGGTTCAGATGTTCAGTCCAGTATCATCAAGGTACGAACATGGTAGCATCCAGGCAGGCATGGTGCAGAAGGAGCTGAGAGTTCTACATCGTCATCTGAACGCTGCTAACAGAATACTGACTTCCAACCAGTTAGGATAGGGTCTTAAAGCCCACACCTCAGTGACACACCTACTCCAACAAGTTCACACCTCTAAATAGTGCCACTCCCTTGGCCAACCATGATTCTATCATTCAAACCATGATAGAGAGAAATTCATATTTTTCAGTTATATGTAACTAATAAATCTTGAAGTCCTATTGCTTTCTCAGTAAATAAACATTCTTTTCTCCTTTTAAAAGACTTCATTTTGTTGACACCAACATGTAATTAGAAACACTTGTGAGCACTTTCTTGCGCTCACAATAGTCCGTGCACCAATCCGTTCTGCCAGTGGATTGGTGATTTAACATGAGTCACCTGTGATGGGAAAAGTTCCAAAACTTAAATCTCAGTTTCTTTCTCTTCAGGAGGAATTAAGAACAATGATGACCCTTGGGAGGGTGTGCATCCAGAAGGAGGTTCTGGAATAACAAGGCTCTCTCATTTCTCGTGCCCAGGTTTTTCATCTTCTCAAAGTTCTGCTAACCCCTAATTTTGTCCCAGAAAGCTGTTCTTTGTGATCTCTAGAGCCACACCCACATGGTGCTTTGGGGGAAAGGAAAATCTGTTTGTAATAATCTTTTTGTTTTCTGAAAATTTCTTTTACGTTTATTCTTTATTGAAACTTTTACTCTTCGAAGACAAACTTCTACTATGACCCTTGAGGGCTGGTGATTCTCACAGCCATGCTTCCTACCACGGGGCCTGGCAATGGGGTAAATATTATCCTTGCTGTCTGGTGCAGAGCCTAAACTCATTTACTCTTCCCTAAGTACTGCAGCCAGAACACCCACAACACCAGAGAACCTGTCATCACTCCCAGCAGGCTCATCGGTGTCAACCAAAGCACCTGCTTTTCACTCTCCCTAGTCCTATACTTCCACTCCAAATCTTTGTAGCTGTGACAAATTACCCCAGACAAACAGTTTACAGAAGAAGGATTTCCTTTCAGCTCACAGTTTTAAAGATTCCAGCCCTCAGTCACTTGACTCCATTGTCTCTGGGCTTGAGTTGGGTGTGGTAGAGTCTCATGGCGGGGAGCAGGTAATAGAGCAAGGTGGCTTGACTCATGACAGGCAAGAAGCAGAAAGGAAAAAAGGGGCCTGCCCAGGGACAGGCATAACCTTTAAAGGCTCACAAGAACTATATCTTCACTCTTTAAACCAATCATTATATGCCAGGCATTGCTCACCATACAAAAGTTCTGGAAATGGTTTTCAAAATACTGAATTTTGTTAATAGATTAAAATTACTCATATTTCTATTTATCAAGGATAATGTTAACAAGTGCAGCTTGGTATAGATGGTATTTATTTAGATGCCACTTACAGTTAATAGCCTGGGTTATTTAACTATCCTATCTTTTTAACATCTTGGGATCTAACATGTTTCTTTTAAGCAATGTAGAAAAGATATTTTTACACTCCTAGTGTATAAATTAGAGTATATGCTTATACTTCGTGTAGTTAATGTATGATAACTGCCGATGGGGAAAATAAAATCAGAAAGGGGCTTAGGAAGTATCGTGAGGGTCATCTGCTTTTAATAATGGTGGCCAGGCACAGAAAGTACCCAAGCAAAGACCTTAGGATCACAAGACTGAGCAAGGCTGATGTGTGGAAGAAGGCCATGCCCAAAAGAACAAGCAGAAAAATGCAAAGGCTCATGGATATGAGCTTGTCTGGGGAACTGCTCAAAGGGAGCCAATGGACCAGCAGGGCAGAGAGGACTGATGGGCGAGCACTGGAAAGAGAGCTGCAGTGGAAAAGCAGACCTAGGAGGGAAGTGCAGTAGGCCATGGCAAGTACCAGCCCTCTGATCAGATACATCAACTTTGGAAGTACTGGGGGGTGCATAAATGAGAGGTGTGACCTATCCATACAACCACAGTACCTCAAGTCTCAGAATCCCTTAAACTGCTAAGAATGTCTGTTCCTTGCCTGACCCTTCCCACCATGCCTAGCCCCCATATGACTTCCTTTACTTACAGAGTGAGCTTAAATTTATATTCCTTCCTTTTCTCCCTCCCTTGCATACTGCATCTTCGCATCTCTCAATCTACTAGTTACCTGGCAAAAACAATCCTAGATTAAATCTGGTTTTGTACTTGACTGACACAGATAACCAGTGCTGGGGGAAAAAACACACACACACAATCAAACTGACTTGAATTCAGATTCTTACCTAAAGTGAACCTACCACATTTCACTACCCACCATCCCAGGAGGCCATTTTATACCTCCTCTTGCCTTAGCAAACCTGCACATCCTCCACCTCCTAGTAGCTCATTTATATTCTCGGACAATGCGCATACACACACACACACACACACACACACACACACACACACACACACACACTGTCCAGAGTATTCTACCCTGTTTTTGCCATCCTGTCCCACCTGTTACTATGGCTACATTGTCCTCCTGTATCTCTCAACCTCATGCTTCTACTTATCTTTCACACTCTAGCGGACTCAAGGACATCTTACAAGCAATTGTTCTTTCTGTGGTCTGAATTGCCAATTTTCTCCTTTCTATTCCTAATTTTTATCAATATACATGAGCTGTAGAAGACAATGTAAAGCAAATTGTTTTTCCTAGTTTGAATTCTAGCATGGACTTCGGGTTTGGGTGGTAGATAAGTGCATACAACATAGTCAACACTGACAGCATAAAATTGAATGCGAAGCTTCTCTCCCAAGGGCCTATTCTAATTATATAGGAATTCATTGAGATGAACAGAGTTTTTGATGTGGCGTATGTGTATTTATTTGTAAGTTTTTATAATAAAGTTTATAAAATCATAAAACATACAAATGCTTTTTATTATACCATTTTTAAAATAAGCATTTTTAAAATCATATATCTCCTTCTGGGATTTCCCATGGCTCTGTCCCCTGTAGAGGTTCCCACGGGTGTAGGTTGTATCTGAAATATTCCCTAGCCATGCGATTATTGGAAAATGATAGAACTTTTAAGAGGTAAGATGAGTGGAGTGTGGGCATGCCTCCTAAAGGGAACAGTGAAACTCTGGTTTCCTTTTTTGTTCTTCCTTTCTACTTCCTGGCTTCCATGAGATAAATGGGCTTCTTCACCATGCCCTTACATGGTACCATGTGAGGACCTCAAAGGTCCAAAGTACCAAGGCCGAATGATGACAAACTATTTATCTTCCTAACTTTAAGCCTTCATCTTCATGGTGGACCACCTTTTTAAGATTTCAATGCTACCAAATTGGCAATGATTTTTTAATCTTTAACCTTTTTTATTGGTTCTTTGTGAATTTCACATCATGCACCCTAATCTCATTCATTTCCCCATCCTCTCATAACCCACCCTCCACCCTTGCAACCCCACCACCACCAAACAGAGGAAAAAAAATCCTCCAATGTACCATTTTATCCACAATTCTTTGTTTGCAAATTATCACTGCAATGAGTAGTTGGTTCGGTTGAGGCATCTAGCTTCTAGTGGGAGCCCTGTGTCATGGAGATCCTGTTGCTTTGGATCTGTAGGATCAGCCCCTTCATATACCCCAGCAGTTCATCGATTGAGTAGATGTTGGAGTGGGTCAGTTCAAAGTTGTAGATCACACCCAATGGCTGGCTCACCAGCAAACTGCCTTCCCCTGCCCACCCACCTACGACCACGACCAGCACTTCACTGGGCACACATCCTTTTGTTTCTGTTTCTCTTCCACTTCTCTCCTGGTTGCTTGATTCTCTTAGTGGCGCCTGGGTTCTCTGGTTGTCTGGGGTTGTCTCAGAAGTGCTATGCTCAGCTTATGCGTTATGGTTTCAGACTAGTAGTCATCTCTGGCTGGCTAGAGCCCAAGCCCATGGCATCAGTCTGGTGGTCATCTCTGGCTTACTCCTTGCCCAGACTGCCCTAGTGACCTTTTGTAAGGGTCATTTTTCTCAGGCTCGCTCCTGCCAGTGGCACACATTCCCAGCTAGCATTCTTCTAGTCTCTAGCTTGCTCCCTGTCCTGGGAGCCTGCTCATTCCTACCTGGAGCCAGATTGGCAGTCATCCCATGCTCTTTGTTCACGGAATGTTAGTTAGGTTACCCGTCATTCAGATTTTCATAGGTCAGAACAATAGCCTATCTCCTCTCTGCCATATACTGATGCTCATGTGACACAGCAGCCACACCCACAACACCTTTAGGGGAAAGGGTGGTGCTCCTTTTTACTATGTAACTTACCTAGTACTTGCACTGTTTTGAGTAGAATGATGCCTAGTTGTTTTCTATATTTGAATGCTATATATTGGATAATTTATAAAGAATAGACTTTATTTATGATTATGAAGACTAAGAAGTCCAAGAGGATGGCCAGTGGATAATTAGCCCAGATGAAGGAGGGCCTCATGCTGCATGCTGTAGTTGTATTAACAACTACAGAGAGATCACCAAGCCAGAAGAGCAATTGTACCAGCTGGGGCCTCCTTTCTCTTCTCACAAAGCATCCAGTGCAGTCATAGGATCTTATCCAAACAACCCTACCTAACCCTAATTACCTCCCAAAGACCCCCATCTTCAAACACCATCAACATATGGATTTGAGAACTGGGTTTCCACACCATGAACTTTCGAGGGATATATTCAAATGGGAACAGTGGGTTTGTCTGAATTTAAAAACCTGACTTAAGGGGAAAACCTCACTTCTACACTCTTTAATAGACCAGCTCTCCAGGTTCAACTGCTTCTTTTAATTGCTTTAATCTGTAGTCATCATTTACCTTTTATTACCATTATTTATTTTTAATTAATTTACTTACTTTACACCTGATCACAGTTTCCCCTTCCTCCTCTCCTCCAAGTCCCTCCCTCCCCTTCCCCTAACCCACCTCTCTGCCCTTTGTCCTCAGAAAAGGGGAGGCCCCATGGATAACAACCTGCCTTGACATATCAAGTTGCAGTAAGAATAGGAATATCTTCTACTGAAGCCAGACAAGACAGTCCAGTTAAGGAAAAAGGATCTAAAGCCAGCCAATGGAGTCAGAGACAGCCCCTGCTCCTGCTGTCAGGAGTCCCACATGAAGGCAGAGCTGCCGATCTGTTAAGTATGTGCAGAAGGCTTAGATCCATCCCATACATGCTCTCTGGTTGGCAGTTTCGTCTCTGTGAGCCCCTATAGGCCCAGATTAGTTGATCCTGTAGGTTTTCTGGTTGTGTCCTTGACCCCTTTGGATCCTTCAATCCTTCCTCCCCCTCTTCTGCAGGACTACCCAAGCTCTGCCTAATGTTTGGCTGTGGATCTCTGCATCTATTTTTATCAAGTGCTGGGTGAAGCCTCTCTGATGACAGTTATGTACTCATTATTTAAATGATGTTCTTCTGGTTCTATATGATGATTGTGTAAATGCATATATACATAAAAAATTCTCCTTGAAACTCAATATACGTGCATGTACATATGTTTTATATATATGCAAATGTGGATGCTTAAGTTTATGCTCCTCATTTTTATTTGGGTGTCCAATAGAGCTCTCAAACCTATCCTGTCCATTCCTACCATGCCTCCCATAATTCTTCATCTTGAATGTTCACTCTGCTCTGATGGTTTTACAATCTACCCACATTGCCTCTTATTTCTAGACCTTTCCACACCCCCTCCTTCCTGTTTACATAAGTCCTAATTGCTCTGTTTAAAATTCAGGTAAGGAACCACTGCCTCTGGTGTGTCTGTCTGGGTTGAGTGCTTACATTGCTTTCTAGCAGAATGTTGTGCAAACATTCTGATCAAACTCATAGTCACAGCGTCTGATTTGCTTGTCTGTGGTCCCTCAGATTAAGTAAATGCCTTAATGAAGCTAAATCAACTCATTCACTCATTATTTTCTAAGTTCTTTCAAAGTACTCACTATGTAACAGGTATTTAACATACTCATTTAAGTGAATGAATGGTGCTTATAAAACATTTTAAAACCCACATCACAAAGATGTTTCAAGCCAGCTGTGGAGGTATACATCTGTAATCCCAGCACCAGGGAGGATGAGGCAGAAAGATCTCGGCTTTGAAAGCAACATGGCTACACCATGAGATCCTGTCTCAAAATAATAATAATAATAATAATGTTTTAAACTTATCAATATGGTGACTATTTTAGTAAGCCTAATCTCTCCAGGATATTCCTTTAAAGGAATAAAAAGTACAGTTACTTGCCAATGTCTGCAAGTATGTTTCTTTACAGTTTCCCCTTTCCCATGACAATCATTCTAAGGTGTAATCTGTAGTAGAAAGAAGAAAAAAAATACCTAAAAGGCAGCATGGATTGTTAATAATTTGGTTATACTTGAGCAGCAGGGAAAGGTTATTTGTATTGTTCACCCTGACTTATTTTTTTTCAAAGACTAGCAATCAAATTACCAAACAGAATACCCACTGTGCTTCCTCTGACCCTTAGAGTAACTGAGAGGGGAATGCACAGGTTTTCAGACCTTATCTTCTCATCCCCAATTCTATCAGTTTCAGTGTGGGCTCTGCTATTCTCCAAATGGCATTTCAATGAGCACTGTAGATCATACATCTTTGTCCATGCACCTCAACATAAGCAACTGCCCAAAGCATTGGTGAAGGGGATTCATTTACAGGAAAACATATATCATTTGGAACGCAAATGCCTCCAATCCAACCGTATTTTTAACTAAGAGAGAAGGCTGGGTAATTATATAGAGGAGAGCTGAGACTTTTCACTTGAAGGGATGGACGGTAACAGAAATCACATCTGTGTGAAGGAGGAAGCAAGAACTGATACTTTCCTGTGTGCCTTCTCCAAATCTCAATCGTCCTGTATCCAGAGACCACACCACCTGGGCCTCCAGAGTTACTGCTTCATAAGAAAAGACTACTTACATAGAAAAAAATAAAGAAATCCCAAACCAAATTTATTTTTGTAAACAAAATCTCTGAGATCGGCCAGGAACATATTGGAAAATACTCTCTCCTACATATTTATATATGCCTCGAAAGGTTTCGAAATGTGATTCTATCAAATTACTTAGCAGATGAGTTGAAAGGTATTCACCCTGGCAAAGCCAATTTTAGTGGCTATATCAGTCAGAATAACAAGAGCACTAGTCCCCTAGCTCAGTGCTGCAAGCATGCATTTCTCACTTGATGTCTCGTACAGGGGTGAGGGAAGGAGTGGTATGGAAAGCTCACATTTCTCTAGGACGAGGACTGATACTGAATTCTCCACACATGCTTCTCAACCAGGGATACTCAAACATGGAGTATCATACCTGACTGTTCAAGCTTTTGCAGGGTGTGTCGGTACACTTCCTTCTGGCTTCTCATTGGCCCGTGTCAAATGGACTCACATGATCTCAAGCAGGAAGGAAGGACCTTTCTACTACATACCAAGGGTGAGTCCCACCACAGGGAGCCATTCCTTATTTTCACATACTCTGCTCTAAGTCCTTTGGAGGGAAATGTTGACTTGTCTGCAACAGAAGGAGACCCAAATGGTGATGGTAAAGTAGAGGATTCAAGCATCAAAGTCAATGCTTCTGGAAAGTTCTTCCCCAGTCAATTTCAGGATATAAAGTAGTGCTAACTGTGGCAACTGCTTAATTTACACTAAAAATCTTTCAGTTTGGGGCTAAAGGCAAAACAAGTAAATTCAAAGTGTTGACTTTAGGGGATTAAATTGTCCAGATAAATTTTCATGTTACTCATTAATTCATTCAATAATATGTGAATCCAGTATATGGCAATAAAGTGGGACAATGTGAAAGGTATTATCCTGATAAGAGAAAAAATTTCTTTGATGGGCACTTGCAAACTCTGAGTTCCAAGAATATGGGTACCAAGGAGGATCTCTGATTTTGCTGAATGAATACTAAAAGTGGGGTAGCTAAATGTGGAAGAGGAGAGGAGAGACTGAATGAGCAACAAAGAGATGCAGAAAGGAGTCCACAAATGCAATGTGTGTGGCTAAGAAAGGACTAGAAATGGAGGACAGAAGAGAGATGTCGATGATGGGAGAGAGACGGAGTAGAAGGTACAGTTATCACAGCAGCTTCCGACCATATGACATCTGGACTGGAGCTGAGGAATCAAAAGAGAAGTGAGCAACGACTTCTTGTATGCAGAGCAGAATAAGCTCCTCTCCTTGCAAAGCCCCCTCTATAATCTATCAGTGCACTACAATATGACTGAGTTTAATGGTGAAGTTGGGATATGCCAAAGCCATCCTCATGAGTGGCTAAGGAAACTCACTTCCGTACAAATTTGCACGTAACAGTTATTACCTATGGCTTAAAGTATAGAACCTACTCTGTTGAGGTAGACACATCCGTGGGTGGAAACTTAAAGAGAATATAAAATGGGATTTTAGGAATCATGAGATGGAATCAATTTCTACCAGTCCCCTTTTATTCATAGGGAATACACTGAAGATTTCTAGTGGTCATCTGAAACTGTAGGTAATATCGACACACACACACACACACATATATATATACATATAATGTGTTTTCTATACACAGAGACGTATAATAAAGTCTAATTTATGAATTAAACACAAAATGAAAAGAACAAATCAATTAATAATAAGACATAAGCACTCTAACAATGTACTGTATTGAAACTGTTTCTGTCTCTACTGTTGGATTTGGTGCCATTATTAAGTAAAGGAAGGATCATGTAACTATGAGCACAGTGGTATCATGACCACTAATATGAAAAAAGACATGGGCATTAAGTGGCCAATAGGCAGGGACACATGTACCATGAAATGCTTGGAAAGAGGATGATTGGGATGGGATGGGGTTAGATGGCACAGGATTTTGTCACTCTTCTTGATACAACATATCAGTTTGGAGCACATAAATTATTTATCCCTGGAATTTTCTATTTAATATCAGTGGTTGATTATAGGTAACTGAAACCATAGAAAGCAAGACAACCAAAAGGAAGACTGTGAGATTTGCACTTGGGAGATATGCTAATCCCTGGAGACCAGAAGGCAAACTATGGCTGGTAGACCCATGCATAACACCTATACCACAGCAATTGCCGAATGTGTGACTCATTTCTGGTCTATGGAATAAAATAAAATCAATGGACTAACCACTTCCTTAATTGCAAGGTTCAAGAGTTCATAGCTGAATTGGTTTTTATGAGATAAGGCCCAGACACCGGAAGTAGATGGGTGGGCTGTGCTTTGTTCTCAGTATCTCTCTCTCTCTCTCTCTCTCTCTCTCTCTCTCTCTCTCTCTCTCTCTCTAAATACACACACACACACACACACACACACACATGCAGGAGTCATATAGCTGGGTCCTCAGATATTACTATGTCCAATTTTCCGAAGAACCTCCAGACTGATTTCTAGAGTGGCTGTACCAGCTTGCAATTCCACCAACAATGGAGGAGTGTTCCTCTTTCTCCATATCCTCTCTATCATCTGCTATCACCTGAGTTTTTGATCTTAGCATCCTGACTGGTGTGAGGTAGAATCTCAGCATTGTATTGATCTGCACACACACACAGACACAGACACAGACACAGACACACACACACACACACACACACACACACACACACACACGGTTTCTGGCCTCTGTGAAATGAGCAGTTTTGCTCTTTCACAGTCTTCTCCCATGAGGGTTCTGCCTTTACATAAGCTTAAGGGCAATGATCTGAAGCCTTTGAGTCCATGAGTCAAAATAAACTTTACCTCCTTTAAGTTTGTATTAAGTCACTTTCTCACTGCTGGGCAAAATATCTGACAAGAACAACTTAAGGAAGAAAAGGCTTATTGTGGCTTACAAGGTATGAGTACAGTTCATAATGAAGAAATCATAGTGGCAAGAGCTTGAGGTAGCTTGTTACATTACATCTGCAGTCGGGAAGGAAGGGAGATGCATGCTGGTACACAGTTTCCAGGACTCCAGTCCATGAAATGAGGCTGTCCACAGTTTGGGTGATTCTTTCCACCTCAATGAACTCAATCTTGAAAGCTCTCTCACGAACATGCCCATAGATTTATCTTCAGAGTTATTACAGAGTCTATCAACTTGACAATCAACATTAGCAGTGATTGACATGCTTTCTTTCACATATTGTGTCAAATCTATGAAAAGGTGATTGATGCATTGAAGTAAAGTACCACGAAGTTTTCAGTAAGAAGAAGAGTTTGGTGCAGAAGCACACTGATTCCAAGCAGGATCTCCAGACCTTGCTGTCTGTTCACAAGAAGAACAAAAGAAGTGGGAAGGAGATGAGTGAGGAACAAGAAAAATACCTTTGAGCACTGTCAGAGATGGCAGTTTAAGGATTTAAAGGAGGCAGCATCGAAAGGTTCTCTGTTATCACAGTAAGAGGAGGGGAGAATAACTCAATCCAGAAAATAGAAGGGAAACTATACATGATGCCCCATGATCATCAAGAAGGGTTCTAAAGACATCTGTGTTGTTTCTAGCTTCCAGCTATCATAAAGAAGACTGTTTATGAACATAGTGGAGCATGTATCTTTGTTATATGTTGGAGCATCATTTAGGGTATATGCCTAGGAATGGTATAGCTTGGTCCTCAGGTAGTACTAAGTCCAATTTTCTGAGGAACTGCCAGACTTTGCAATTCTACCAACAAAAGAGGAGTGTTCCTCTTTCTCCACATGCTTGCTAGCATCTGCTGTCACCTGAGTTTTGAGTTTAACCATTCTGACTGGTGTGAGGTGGAATCTCATGGTCGTTTTGATTTGCATTTCCTTGATGACTAAGGATGTTGAACATTTCTTTCGGTGCTTCACGGATTGCCATTTTGTCCTATTGACAGTGTCCTTTGCCTTACAGAAGCCTTGCAATTTTATGAGGTCCCATTTGTCTATTGTTGATCTTAGAGCATAAGTCATCGGTGTTCTGTTCAGGAAATTTTCCCATGTGACTATGTGTTCAAGGCTCTTCCCCACTTTCTCTTCTATTAGTTTGAGTGTATCTAATTTTATGTGAAGGTCCTTGATCCACTTGGACTTGAACTTTGTACAAGAAGATAAGAATGGATCAATTTGCATTCTATATACTGACAGATGCCCTTCAACAAGGAATGAATACAGAAAATGTGGTACATTTACACAATGGTGTACTACTCAGCTATTAAAAATAATGACTTTATGAAATTCTTAGGCAAATGGGTGGAACTAGAAAATATCATCTGGAGTGAGGTAACCCAATCACAAAAGAATACACATGGTATGCACTCATTGATAAGTAGATATTAACCCAAAAGCTCAGATTACCCAAGATACAATTCACAGACCCCCATGAACAAAGTGTGCTAAATGCTTTAGTACTACTTAGAAGGGAAAACAAAATACTCACAGGAGGAAATATGGAGACCACATGTGGAGCAGAGACTGAAGAAAAAGCCATCCAGAGACTGCCACACATGGGATCCATCCCACATGCAGTCACCAAACCCAGATATTATTGGGGATGCCAAGAGGTGTATGCTGACAAGAACCTGATATAGCTGTCTTCTGAGAGGCTTTGCCAGAGCCTGACAAATACAGAGGCAGATGCTTGCAGTCAACCATTGGACCGAGAACAGGATCCCCAATTGAGGAGTTAGAGAAAGGACTGAAGGAGCTGAAGAGGTTTGCAACCCTATAGGAAGAACAACAAAATCAACCAACCTGATACCCCAGAGCTCCCAGGAACAAAACCACTAACCAAAGAGTACATATGGAGGGACCTATGGCTCCAGCCGAATATGTAGCAGAGGATGGCCTTGTTGGGCACCAATGGGAGGAGAGCCCTTGGTCTTGTCAATGCTCGATGCCGCAGTGTGGGGGAATGCCAGGGTGGGGAGGCAGGAGTAGGGGGAGCACTCTCATGGAGGCAGAGGACAGGTAATGGGATAGGGGGTTTCTGGAGGGGAAACCAGGAAGGGTGATAACATTTGAAATGTAGATAAAGAAAATATCCAATTAAACAAAGGAAAACAAGAAGGGAACTAAGTCAGGGAGATTACAAATTCAAATTTAGGTGGAACTCTACAGCAAGATTCTGTCTGAAAGGAAGAAAGAAAGAAAGAAAGAGAGAGAGAGAGAGAGAGAGAGAAAGAAAGAAAGAAAGAAAGAAGGAAAGAAAGAACGAACGAAAGAAATTCTGAAGGGCAATCTGGTATCAGGACAAATCCGAATAGATTGTGAATAACATAAATTAAAACAAGATCATAAAATGAAGTATGTTCCATTAAACATACCTTCATAGTCTTGATTTTAATGATCTTCATGGAGTTTATTGACATCATGGTAATAGACCCATAAGCTGCTTTAAAAGTTTCCTCTGGGTGGGAGCAGCTGGTGTGCAGGTCGCATGGGGGAGTTTATCCCTGTAGCCGCCCCGGTGCGGGTGGAACAGGCGGTGCTGGAAACATTCTTCTCTCACCTGGGTATCTTCTCTCACAACAAAGTCAAGGATAATTTGGATAAGGAACGAGAGGTCAACAAGAGCACGGGGGAGCGAGTGCAGCTGGCCTTAGCTGCTGGTCTCCTTGGCTCACCTGGCCATGGCTGAGAAGGTCTACCACAGCCTCACCTACATGGGGCAGAAACTAGGCTTGGATGGAGACCGCAGACTTCTACAAGATGTCCGCCCTCAGCACACAAAAGTTCATCAAAGAGCACCGAAGAGCTGGTCAGCACCTCAAGAAGTACAGCTCCAGATTTCACCACCCCATCCTCAGCCGTCTGGAGAGCAGTTTCCAGCTGGAAGTGGGTGTGCTGAGTCATCTCCTCAAGACACAGGCCCAGATCTCTGAATGGAAGTCCTCCCTTCCCTGATCACACAAAGCTTCAGAGCTGGGCTAGACCTTTGAGAAGCAGCGGGAGATCAAAAAACACCGGTTTGGAGAGCAGTCTCAGAAGGCCGTGCAGCCCCCACACTTTTTCCTTTGGCTGATGAAACTCAAAACCATGCTCTTGGCCACGTTTAGCTTTTACTTCCATGAGGCGCTGAGCAAACAAATGACAGCTTCAGAAATGAAAGCGCTGGCTGCCAAGGCAAGCCCGCTGGACCTCTTTGGGAAGCTCTCCAGTTTTACCAGGAAATATGATGCTGCCTTAACGTGTCCTTAATTTTTGACAACCGGGGCTCAGAGAGCTTTCAGGGTCATGGCTACGACCATCCACATTCCTACCGAGAGGTTCCTAAGGGAGTGGACCAGTACCTGGCCATGGTGTCTCTGCCCAGTAACGGGGCCGGTCGTGCACTGGCCTAATGTTACCGTGATCATGACAGACCAAGCATCCGACCTGAACGGCTTGGAAAAAGTGGTCCACTTCTACGATGTCGAGAGCACCTACTCCCTAACCCGCTGGAACCCCACTTCACCATCATCGTCATTTTTGAGTCAAAGAAATCTGAAGGAGACTCCCATTTTATTTCCTTCCTCAACGAGCTCTCACTTGCCCTTAAGAACCCCAAAGTGTTTGCAAATCTGAACCTTGGATCGAAAGGTTAATAGGAACTTGCCCAAGGATTTCCAAGACTGGATACGTTCTTCTTAGCTGAGCAGTTTGTGATTTGGATTTAGGCTTCTTTCAGAGCCTAGTTAGACAGCTCCTCCCTAATGATGCTGCACAGTTCTTTAGCAATAAAGGCCAAGGACAGAGTCTCCAAAGAGTAGTCTAGAAAAACCACGGCGAGTCACCATGGTACAGCAAACGAGTATCAACATTTCCTGATTTCCCTGAATTTCATGTCAATTGAATATTTATTGGTCTTTCATTTATCTTTTCAGATTGTTTTCGGTACTGTTCCGACCACTGTGCCCAGATACACTTTTTTACACTTTCTAATCTCTCTCTCTCTCTCTCTCTCTCTCTCTCTCTCTCTCTCTCTCTCTCTCTCTCTCTCTCTCTCTCTCTCTCTCTCTCTCTCTCCCTGTGGAGCAGCAGGGAGAAGACACCAGAGGCATCGTTTTCAGTTTCATAAGTGCTTGTATTAACTAGTTTTACAAGGTAATCTAATTAGTCTTATAATGTAATTAGAATCTTGGTGAAGGAAATGACCGATTGATACTGGACCTTCTAGCAATTTTACCAGCCACGGGTTCAGGTGACCTTCAGCTCCACCCGCATTAGTCTTTACCTTTAAAGGGTTTGGTAGTAGATTGTCCTAGGTCACCCCAAGCCATTGCTGTCGGGTTGCCGCCTGCTGGACGTCACTTCTCTGACTGTGACTCTGTCACTTAACTGAGTTTGTATCTGTCCCTACACCCTGTCCTTCTCAGGTTTAGGAGGCATGCAGCCATGTGTCTATAACTACGTTTGAGTTTCTCGAGCAGCACAGTTTATTTTTATAAAATCAAAATGACAGACTTAATACATTGTGCTTGCTGCACAAATCAGTTCTGCTTCATCATTCGGTCATCAGGTGACTCCTGCAGCACCTCGGGACGTGGTTTCTTGCCTGGTGGACATTATGTTCAGAATCAGTGCTGGCTAAGCTTCTCAGTATGGCTGCTCTGCCCTTTCCTTCTGCCCGTTCACAGGGAAGCAGATGGAAGGAAATCAGCAAGAGTTGAGCTGCGGCTACTGGGTTGGTCCCTTGGACCTCGTGTAAACGTTATAGGCAGATCAGTGCTTTCGTCCGATTCTATGGAGAGCCGCTGTCTGATGGGGTGTCCACAGAGCAAGAGCTCCTGCAGGGCCATGGAGCCCCTCCAAGGCCTCCTGGTCAAGTGTGGTCTACCTGTACAAGAGTCCAACGGGCAATTTTCTCCATCTCTCCACTTTCACATAAATTTAAGCCAGTTGTCTTTGCTAAACAAAGGGTAGTGATTTATTCTGCACCTTCTCCAGGTTCTATACAAATATGAACAAATGTTATAACATCGACCTTACATTTAAAAAATTGAAAACACTTGGAATTAAAAACCAAACCATTTTTTTTAAAGTTTCCACTGTTCTGTGTCCTCTTATGTTTGTAGGTAGGGCCCCCCTGCAAATTAAATTAAAATGCCAATACGCAGATTCATAGGAGAAAAGGACCTTTCATATACATAAGGGGAGCCTCAAAGAAATGAAGTAAAACCACCAAAACAAGTAAGCAGGACAAGAGGGTTAGAAACCACTTCAACAAAGGTGATAAATATGGGAAATGATAAAACAAAAGAAGTGTGTCTAGGAATGATAAATTGGAGAAGGCAATGGGAAAGTCATGGGAGAGAAGGATCATTAAGTAAACTTTCTTATGCAAACCTGTTTTGATGCTGTATTTCCATCCTCTCTATGGCCATTGTCTTAGTCATGTTCTCCCAAAGAACAGAACTTATATAATGAATATATTTATTAGAATGGGTTTTATTTTATATTTATTTATTTATTAGAATTATTTGATTTTGTTGGCTTTAACTTATACATTAATTTATTAGAACGGCTTACAGGCTGTGGTCCATCTTATCCAGCAATGTCTGTCTCCTAACAGAAGGTCCTAGAATCTAGTGGTTGTTCAGTCCATGAGGCCAGATGTCTCAGCTGCTCTTCCTTACACTTTGGAATCCCAGTGAAGCAACGGACTTGCCAGCAGGAGTTCAGGCAGGCAGCAAAGAGCAAAACTTTTGTTCTTCCGTGTCCTTTACGTAGGGAGCCACCCAAAGGTATAGCTCAGATTAAAGGTGGGTTATCCCACTTCGGATGATTCTATTAAGAACAACCCCCCCCAAGACAGGGAGGCAAAGATTAAAACAGAGGCAGAAGGAACACCCATTCAGAGCCTGCCCCACATGTGGCCCATACCTATATAGCCACCCAATTAGACAAGATGGATGAAGCAAAGAAGTGCAGGCCGACAGGAGCCGGATGTAGATCGCTCCTGAGAGACACAGCCAGAATACAGCAAATACAGAGGCGAATGACAGCAGCAAACCACTGAACTGAGAATAGGACCCCCGTTGAAGGATTCAGAGAAAGGACTGAAAGAGCTTGAAGGGGCTTGAGACCCCATATGAACAACAATGTCAAGCAACCAGAGCTTCCAGGGACTAAGCCACTACCTAAAGACTATACATGGACTGACTCTGGGCTCCAACTGCATAAGTAGCAATGAATAGACTAGAAGAGCACCAGTGGAAGGGGAAGCCCTTGGTCCTGCCAAGACTGAACCCCCAGTGAATGGGATTGTTGGGTGGAGGGCGGTAATGGTGAAAGGATAGGGAGGCGAACACTCATATATTAGGGGAGTGTGAGGGGTTAGGGGGATGTTGGCCTGAGAACCGGGAAAGGGAATAGCAATTGTAATGTAAATAAGAAATACCCAACTTGGGGGAGGGGGAGGAGTTGGGGGGAATGTTGGCCAGGAAACCGGGAAGGGGAATAACAATTGTAATGTAAATAAGAAATATTCAAGTTAATAAAGATGGGAGAGAAAAAAAGAAATACCCAATTTAATAAAGATGGAGAAAAAGAAAAAAGAAACCACCCCCCCCAAAATGTGTTTAGCCACTTGAGTTCTAGTGATATTCAGATGTAGTCAAATTCAAATCCAAGAATAGCCTTCACATCCATAAAACTCCTTCTGGAGAGGGATTTATTGCAGTATTTATCTCTTACAGGTTGTAGCTCTTCGTAGACAAAGGATATTCAAAACCCTCTTCGTGCATCTGCTTATTCTCTCCAGCTTTTAGCGGCATATTTTGGGGTAGCATGTTCTGATCCCCTTCACCAGCAATGATGATTAAATCTCGCCTCACATTTCTCTGTAGATAGACACTTTAGCAAGCACTGTCTCCGTGAATGCAATTGCTTTCTCATTCTGAAGCCAATCTTCCCCAATGTTAAAAGCATTATAGACACTAATTCCTACTGGAGACCACAAGAATCAACCCACAAATTAACCACAACTGAAAATGAACATGAAAAATTATTATCCCTATATTAAATGAAACTATGCCCCAACTACATCCGGGATATTGTGCTTTATGACACATTTGCATATTCTTTCAGCAAACACGTATCCAGTGCTATGCAGCTACCCCTGTACTAGTTCAGACAAAGAATAAAATAGATAATGCTGCAGTTTGCACTCGCTTTTTCACTACTCTATTAGCCTGTCTTTTTGAAAGAAGTCACACAGCATTTCAAGCTTGAAAACTGAAGCCAGAAGCAAAGACAGTATGGCACTGAAACATGTTGAAAAACTAGTTGGGGTGGAGGTGTGGATCACACGCAAACTTTGAAATCACACAAATCTTGATGCAAATGCCACTCGCCCCTTCTCATTAACGCTACAATCTCAGGTAAATAAGTGAGCTTTTCTGACTCAACCTACTGTTCTATAAAATGGAGGGGGGGGGGTGTCAGCAGCCCAGCTGTTCGTGTGGATATTTTGTGACATGTTATACCGTAAAAGAAATTTTACAATGAATTGAGTGGGCTGAACTGGATTGAGTTGCACAGGCAGTCAAGTGAATCCATTCAGGGTGGATCTTACAAGCATGAATTCTCCTAATTACTGTATCCATTGCCTAATACCCACTTAAATTGCTAGTTCAAGAGACTCCTCATTATAAACCACACAAAGGAAAGAAAAGCCTTTGTTGAGTCTGTCAGCAACAAGAAGTTTACATTTAGTGAGCACTTGTTGCCTAACTGGTATTTTATATTAGGCTTTTAATGTATAGTTTCATTTGCTCCTTAGGAAATTCAAGGAAGTGCATACTAAGAGTGAATCACAAGACAAATGATGTCAGTTCTTAAAGTTCAAAGTTCAAATTCTACTTGACAACAGGATTCCACACTGCCAAAGATTTGGCTCTGGATGGTGGGCAACACCTCATGCTTGGGCCATAGTAACCACTCACATTTGGATCATAGTATCCACTCATTCTTGGACCGTGGTATCTAATTAATTAAGCCCAGCTGCTGGAGTTTAGTGTTTAGTGCTCATAGCTGTGGCACTAATTGGTTTTAGCTTTTTACTTTTGTTTTGGTTGGTGGTGCTGTCTATGTGCTAAGTTTTATAACCTAAATGGTACTCCCATCATGGAGTCAGTTATGTTAAGTTTGAGGGGCTGCTAAGGTCTGGGGACCCTGTTAAATCACTGAAGAAAAAAGAAACAGATCTTGGAACTGTCATACTCTTGGATCCTTTTTCAATTATTACAATTATTTGTGATCCTTCAGGGGTCCTTAAGGAGCCTGATCACTTCTACTGGCTTTGTCCCCTACAACATGTGTAGCCTGCTCCTGTAACAGGGCCTCAGACTTTAGTAGGCCCTGAGACCAAGGCACAACTGACTCCATCACAGACACACTGTTCAATCTGTAAAGCTCAGCATGTAGACAACACCACTTGCCAAAACTAAAACAAATGCCTAATCCATTAAAATTCAGAGTTATGAGAAGTCTCTAAATGTACTAACCTTGCGTTTTTGGCTTTTTGGCTTCTGTAATTCTGCTTCTAGCTGGTCTTGTTAACTGAAATATGTCACCACAGGACATGGTTTTTGTGCAAAAAAAAAAAAAACCCTCATCCTAAGAAAGACTCAAGACTACACTGGGATCCCAAACACCCAGTGTAGTCACTGGACAGCTAATAAAGACTTTCTATTGGCTTAAGCCCATGTCCTAGCAGTCTTCAGCTGGAGTCCCCTGGTCTCCAGTTGACTCCCTCTCATTGTGACTGTTATTGATGGTCATCGTATGGCACTGAAATCTCCAAAGCTGCGGGGGTGGCAACTGGGTGGCATTTTCATCCATAGTCTCTCCCTGGGTTCCCTTCAGGAGCTCCAGTCCTGCCACACAGTGCCAAGACACAGCTGTTCTCAGTGACCCCTTCATACCTTTAAAACCAGTACCACCTAGGTGACAACGTTTGGCTGTAAGAATGAAGTTCATTAATGTATAAAAACATTTAGAGATGCAGTTTTTGCATTTTATCCAGAAGGATTATTTAGTCTGGACAGATGTAACTAAACTGCTTTGTTGAACAATTACAAGCACTGGGTGTTAAGCTAGTCCTTAAATATGGGCAGAAAAAGTTGGTTTCTGCCCATAACCCCAGGGAAACATTGTTGTATAGTCCAACTATATTTTTTGACTGGTGACAGGACTTTTAGTTAGAAGATATTCTTTTAACAGAAAATAATAAAAGTTGACTCACCTGACATAGAATAGAGATTTTTAAGCAACCATCCTTGAGTTTAGAGTGGCAGAGACCATATCCAACTCTGGAGCCAACATCTCAATAAAAGAGAATTGCATAAAGTAATTTCAATATTGTCCATGCCTAAAATCTCAATCCAGTGGCCCTTCTCTTAGAGGACCTCCTGCTTCAGCACTGGGGAATTAAACTTCTTTGTGAGTTGTAACTGCACTCTAAGAGGTACAGTGATATAATACAATCTTGTGCATGTGGAATTGGATCTTAGACTTTAATTTAATCCCTTTCTAATACACACACACACACACACACACACACACACACACACACACACACGCACAAGGAATGGAGGTTGAAACTTTCAATTTAGTCTTTTAAGGATCAGTTTTTAGCTTGATTGAACCCTTTTTTTCTACTTCATAAACTTCAAGCAACTTTTATCTCCCTTGAGCTTATTTCAGTGTTGATGTCTTGTTTCAGCATTGAAATGTAAACATTTCTAGTCATTTCTTAATTTGCAAATCATCTACAAATGATGTCTTTTCCTCTTGGCAAACCTTTGGCTGAATCAATGTATTCTTATTTGTCCTTTTTATGTTAATTTTAAATATTTTCTAATATTTCTGTCTTGGAATATACGGTCATTTAAAAAAGTGTGGGGTTTTCCACACCTTACAGATCACATAGGTAGTTGTGGCAATGGTGGTGATTATGGTGACAAAAAATAAAAACTGAGGTTATGAACAGCTATAGCATCAAGTATAAGAGTGCTTCCCAGAATAAAAGAAAAAGTGCATGTAACCAACTGTGGTTGCAGCTCTAATCAATGCAATTGCACTTTTTTCTTTCTCCTAGCTGTGGTTTCCCAGGCGAATCACCCCACTGAAGAGCTTGGTTTTCTCATTTGATATATCTGGGTCTGAGAGGTGGATTGCTAATAGTAATGACTGCCGCAATCCCATGAAGTGATTGTGGCACTCTACAGAAGAAAGAGCAGACTTCGCCAATAGTAGTTTGGCTTCGCTCTGCCATATAAATGTTTCTGTAGCAAATTAGCCATCAAGATGTACACTAGATTGTGAGAGGCTTTTATTCCCACTCTCCCACCACTGCTGACAGGCAGAGAGCATCCTAGAGATTCCTGGATAAAACTGATGACGTTGGTGCTGAACCCCACAGTAACTGATGCATATAAAAAGCCAGAAGCTAAGAGACAACAAAAGGCGAGCAACGCTGTTATCTGGGTGATGACACCTGATATACTTACATCGCACAGTGACAAAAGTCTGTCTTTCAACCTTGATCCACTAACACCCACAGTCTCACCCACCCACTGGTATTCTCACCCGTACAATGTGAGTGACTTGAATGTAGCCTTTGGAAGAATAGTTGGTGCATTTATATGCTTACTATATGAACAAAAACTTACTATTAGCCAACTATAAGATTACACCTCCTCCCTAAACAAAATGCATATTTGAAAATGCCCCTTGAATTTTTTTTCACTCTTTGCTTCAAGGACAACCAATCATCACCAATTTAAAATGAATCCATATAAATAGACCTTAAAAGTGAAAGAAAGAAAATTAATTTTTCAGACCTCAGAGACAAAAAACAAATCCCATCCTGTTTATGTAAGTGTTGGCAAAGACAGAAAGGGTAGGAAGAAAGTGGAGGGGAAAGGGGAGAGGTAAATACAGATGCTTGCACTCTTTCCAGCGGCAAGTTAGTTACTTAGAAAATGGGAGAGTATGGTTGGGGTCTGAACTTGAGAAGTGTTGGTTGTGATTTCCAAAATCATGCTTCCTCCTTTATCCTGGTTGCAGCCCATGCTCGTGGCTTAGCTCCTGGCTGAGCACAAGATCAAGCAAGACCAACCGCCAACCGGGAAAAGCCAGAAGCTTCTGTCTGCACTCCACAGGCCCCTCTTGGCTTCTTTCTTTCTCTGCTCACCTTAGTTCCACAGAATGAAAACACTAGACAGCTTTATTATTTTAAAATTTGTCAGACAGCACAATTGCTGGGCACAAACTTACCCTGTCTTAAACTTATCAGCTAGTCTAAATCAGCCAGCCTCCACCAGTGGCAGAGGCTGCCTGTTCCAATTTCCCCAAGATCTTATAGGACTGCTGCTTTCTTCTTGTTCCAGAGCATGGCTACAAAAGCCTTTTTCTCTTTTCTTGAGTCCTCTTTGACTCCTGGTGTCCGGAAGACCCACCTTAGCCCTTCGACCAGCAATTAGCTGGTCTTTACTGACCTTATTTACTGACCAAGTCAAAAACCAACTAGGGAACCAAATTTTAGGATCAGCTCCTCCCCCTACAGGGAAGAAGACACTCTTGAAAGCACCACCAGGGAAATGACAGTTCGCAAAGACTACGAGGGTGTGTCACAGAGTGAGAGGCTGAGCTCCTGGCTCCACCTTAACTCAACAGAACTCCTGTTGCTGAACTGTCAGTGTCTCCATTCCCCACAACATGACCCCCTTATTCATCAGGTCCGGCCAATCTTCACTTGTCAGATGCTGTCCTTTATGGCAATCACTCAAAAGATTGTGTCATGCCACCAGGCACAGCAGCAAGGGAACTCAAGCTTTGGAGTCAAGAGCTCCAAGTGCTGATGGATCTTCACCACGTCATTCAGATCTCCCTTTGGTCAGTTTTGTGTCCCCCTCACCTCTGCATGCTTTCTGTGTCTGTTCTCATACACTCGCCTTCACTCGTGTGCTCACAGCACACAGCTGCACAGTCACATAAGCTCACACAGTCCTTGCTTGCACACTTCTGCACACAGGGTGCTTGTACAAATCTATATCCATTCTCCACACTTGCAAACTCATGGGTGCCTAACAGCCATGACCATAGGACGCATCAAGGGAGGCTGACACTCTGGAAGAATGAGTGCTGATACTAAAGAAGGTTCCACACCCATTCAGAGCCTGCCCCACATGTGGCCCATACATATACAGCCACCCAATTAGACAAGATGGATGAAGCAAAGAAGTGCAGGCCGACAGGAGCCGGAGGTAGATCGCTCCTGAGAGACACAGCCAGAATACAGCAAATACATAGGTGAATGCCAGCAGCAAACCACTGAACTGAGAATAGGATCCCCGTTGAAGGAATCAGAGAAAGAACTGGAAGAGCTTGAAGGGGCTCGAGACCCCATATGTACAACAATGCCAAGCAACCAGAGCTTCCAGGGACCAAGCCACTACCTAAAGACTATACATGGACTGACCCTGGACTCTGACCTCATAGGTAGCAATGAATATCCTAGTAAGAGCACCAGTGGAAGGGGAAGCCCTGGGTCCTGCTAAGACTGAACCCCCAGTGAACTAGATTGTTGGGGGAAGGGCGGCAATGGGTGGAGGATGGGGAGGGGAACACCCATAAAGAAGGGGAGGGGGAGGGATTAGGGGGATGTTTGCCCGGAAACCGGGAAAGGGAATAACACTTGAAATGTAAATAAGAAATACTCAAGTTAATAAAAAAAAAAAAAAAAAAAAAAAAGGTTCCATTCTCTCCAGGAGGTAGAGATGGATAGAACAGTGGGCACTGTTATATGGAAAGATGAAAATACAGGAAAGGTCCACCACTAAAGTGTATTATCATTGTCTCAAGCTGTTGCTTTTAAACTGCTTCCCCGGGTCTCTGCCCATGACAGCCTCAACAATCATCATGCTATCATACAGTACCTAGAGTGTTTTACAAAAGGACCACACCTGGAAAAGTACTCAGGAGTGTTCTATTGAATCCCTGTGCCCCAGATCTGCTTCCAGACTGTCAGTGACCCTGCTTCTGTTCTGGTGGGTGCAGTACCACATCTTCCTATGATTTCCTGCATTCATTGATGGTGTTCAAGATACATATGGGAGAGGTAGTTAACTTGGTTGTCATGGTTGTCACAGATAAACAATGACCACAAACTCTTCTCCCACCAAGAGGCAATGGTCTTGTGCCTTCTTGAACCTAGGCGAGATGAGACTTTCTCTGGCCAGCACGTCAGACACTCAGGATTTAAAGGAAGCCAGTGCACTTGGGAGAGACGAATTGACTGATCTTTGAGCCACCCTGGTCTACAGAGTGAGTTCTAGGTCAGCCAGAGCTACACAGAGAAATCTGTCTTAAAAAGAAAAGGGAGAGAGAGAAAGACAGAAAAAGAGACAGAGAAAGAGAGAGAGAGAGAGAGAGAGAGAGAGAGAGAGAGAGAGAGCGAGCGAGCTGACACGATCTTATTTTGGTCTTTGTGAGCTTTTTCTATATAAAGTCTCACTTTGTGGGAGAGACCATGTACACAGGGAAAGGCACCTAACCAGCCTTTAGCATTCCTGTCCTCACAAAAGAAATGTTACCATGTGAATTATGCTATTCAGTGTCTGAGCCAACCAAGCTCCTGGCATATACAACTGTGGTACAACACAGACTTAGCTATTTGACAACCCAAGTCTATAATCCGAAGCCCGTGTTCCTTCAAGTGTACCTTGCACTTAGCTGTGACCTTATTCTTTGGCATTCTGAAGCCTCATGACATTATACATTTCAAGCATAGGTTAAATGATCCTTCTGGACTAAAAGTACTCTCCAGCAAACAAACAAATACCCTTCCCCATCCTCAGAAGCCTGCTCCAGGGTTTTCCTACTATTTTGCTGCAAAGGCCTGGTCCCGGTTTGATCAAGAATCATGCACAAGCATGTGCTCCTGTTTATAACTCTGATGTCTCACTGCTATTTCATGGGAGTGTGTTTGGGATTTTTCTAGTTTCTTTTGGATGAAGTCCATCCTGGATTATAGCAGAATAAAGGTCACTAAAACTGAGGAAGTCTCTTCGCCATCATTTCTCTATGGAAACAGTATAAAGAAATAATTCTCACATAAAATATCTTGAAGGGAAGAGCAAAGCTACAGTGGGTTTTAAAGCCAGGGCCTACAATATTAACCACTTTTCATCAAAACAAAAACAAAATTCTCTGACATTGCAATCCCTTATTGTTTTGATCCTTGGCATCCTAGGATGAGGTAAAAGTCTATATTCTGAACCTGGCCCATGGGCTGGATCTGGACCTGACCTGTCAGGAGTCAGATAAGACCATTGCATAGACAATCAGCATCATCCCTTATAAAAAGCAATCCACGTGACAAACACATGCAGACATTGGATGGCCTCACAGCTACGTGGACAATAAAGGACTTCCCTGCCATCCCTTCCCACCTGCCCACACTAACAGCTTGCTGATAGAGGAGGGAGAGAAAGAATCACTTCGCTGTGAGTCAGAAGGAGCCACCTTCCCGCCCTAGCTCTAGCCCTTACTGTGTGATCTCAGAGCAGGTGCTTTGTGTCTCTAAACTTGTGAAAGAGACTCCTATTCTTTGTCACTGTTTGTCAACACTCCTCAGATATGTGGCCCAATGGAGCAGACTCTATCTTCTATAGAACAAGGGAGAGACAGATGACAGGAAGAGCATCTGTTCCCCTTCTCCTTAGTTAAAGAGTCCCCTGCTGCAGGGCAGCACATGTAACACAGTGAGAGAACTTGCCTCCGGCGTGCAAAGTCATGGGTTCCAAACCCAAGAGGGTTCTCTTTTTTTGTTGTTTTGTTTTTATTTTTTGTCTTTATTTTGTCATTTATCTTCTATTTTTAACTGAACCATCTAAAATATTGGATTTTCTAGCCACACAGACTTCTCAGTGCAGTCACAAGACAAAGTTCAAGGTAAAGAGTTTAAGACCAAGTATACAGGAAGCCTCTGAGAAAATGCCTCTATTTTTCTCTTTTCTTTTTTCTTTTCCTCATTTCTGCTTTCTGGAATGTGAACATAAAGGCCAGAGTCTAAAAAGCCACCAAAATGCATGGGACAGCAGAGCCACAAGGTAGAAGCAGCTTGAGTTACTAATACTCACCAAGCTGCTGATATGCCAAGTTCCTCTAAGAAGAAACACATGAGACAGGCAGACTTAACCTTTTTAAGCCACAGCCAAATGAAGCTTTTCTCTTACCTATAGCGGAATTTAATCTTTACTAGTACTAGAAGTTACTATGCTTTGTGATTAATTATCCCTCAATAAATGTTCTGTAGTATGCTTTTCAGGATTATTTATTTCATAGTCATACTTTTGCTGGAAGCTGTGGGTTGTACTGTTCATGAAATACCCCCCAAGAATCATAACTGACTGCCTTCAAACTGAAAAGCTACGTGGAAAAGGAAAGATACAACGTTGAGATACTGGCCAGATCAGACTACATCAAGGTCATTCACAAACAAGGAAAAGAATACCTCATATGTTCCAATTTGATGTCTGTTCAGGACTGCAGACTTGGGCAGGAGAACGGCACATAATCTTTCTACCAAATTTGTGATATGTACATTCGACCTTCCTCAACTCTGTTCAAGGCTTTTAGATACCCTACTAACTGCTTCCCAAGGCACATACATTACTGATGAACCCAACTGCTCATCCAGGACCTGACAGCACCATGTTGCTGTCGCCCCACCTGCTTGAAAGAAAACCTCTTTGTGGTCCTGCAGTGTGGACAGGGACATGGCCATTAGCAGGCTTGCTTCGGGGGTGCCAGCTCCCAAGTATAAACACAAGGTTGCTTTGCCCTGCAAGGAAGGGGTTTTTGCTGGTGGCCTCATGCTGTAACCGCTCACTCAAGACCTTTCCAGCCTGAGCCAGGATTTACATAACTATCTGATCACACTTGATTTATGACATCTCATTTCCAATAGCATCGATCCTTCCAGCCTCTGAACTTGGTGCTGATTCCTGAGATGAATTGGATTCATGTATTCAGGCCCTATATCATATTTAAAGACCTGGTTGCAGAGACAGAATGAAACCCATGCATTTCTACAAATCCATCACCAGTTTAATTTGGAATTTGTACTTGTCTCCCTTTGAGTTTCATGAATTCTTGGGTAGATGTTAAAGTCCAATTTTCTGACTCAAGTTAAGATTCTTTGAGTCTCATTTTTTTTTAATTCTAGATGCATAAAAATGTCGGATAATGGATGTTTCTAAGACAATTTGGTAGTACATAACATTGATACCTACATAGGCTTTCATCCCAAAATAAAATAAATTATCCCAAAGTATAAGATCTTCAACGGGAATGAGCATATTTCCCTGACAATGGAGCCTCCGCACATACAGAGAATGTTGATGGTCCCTGAAGTAGCTAAGGAGTGAAGACCTGACTATTCCAGATGAACATTTTGGTGAGAGAGCATGAGCTTGAACCTCTGTGGAAGTCTATACTGGGTTTGCCATATCTTCACAACAATGGTCACAGGTATGTTCCCTTGCAATCAAATATGCCCAGTGAGCTTGGGCACAGTGCAGCTGCTGGGCTTTGCAATTAACCTTCAAAAATGGGCAATCAGGAACCTTGTGTCACTGCCCAGCCATAGTAAAAGCTGTTCTGTCCCACAGTTCCAAATCTGGCATGATTTTCAAGAGGCATTTTAGTAAGAGAATGTGTGGGCTGCTCTGGATATGCATGTTTACAAGCCTAGATGAGGGGCATGATCCCCACAGCCCAGCTTCACCAAAGCTTCTAATGTTCACCTCTCCTTGTGATCCCTCCATTCCTCAACTTACCAAAGCAAGTCAACATAATGGGTCTTCAGCCTGGCCAAAGCATTGCCTTCATAAAGCCCGTGCTCTAGTGTGAGGACACAAATGAAAGTACTAATAAGTATGCCATATTCATGGCACCCACATCCCCAGGACACTCATCATACAGTATGAGCCAAAGGCTTTTCCTCACAGACCATAGCTATCAGGATATGACCAGCCTTTGAAGAACAGGATCAAAAGTGACCTTCAACATGAAACTGGTGCTGTTGTATCCTTGGGTTCAGCAACTATGAATTCAGCCAACCATGGATCAAGAATATTTAGGGGGGAATTTACCTTGTATCACACATGTCTAGAATCAACAGACCCAAATGACTGTGGCTAGGACCTCTGAAAACATCAGTGAAATAATCCTTCCCCTCTACATTGTTCTCTTGGGCATTTTGGTCACATCTAAAGAAAGCTGAGTAACAAGGGGTATTTTTCTGAGCCACTGCTCTACAAAAGCATCTGGTACCCAAAACTTGAGGAGAGGGAGAAATGAGTGTAGTTTGGGCAGGACAAGTGCACCCAACATCTCTCCCAGCACCCAAGACAGTTAAATTAGCTTAGAAAAGATACATATGGGTCCTTTTAAAAGAGAAAAGGACCTAGATTGAAGATGTAGTGAGAGGTAGGTGTGTGTGTGTGTGTGTGTGTGTGTGTGTGTGTGTGTGTGTGTGTACGCTGAGGGGAGGTGTGACTGTAGCTCTGATCATCTATGAGTGACAGTTGAAGGCCCAAAACTGAAGGGGACATGCAGAGAAGTTGAGGCTTAACGCCATGAAAAGAGCCTATGAGAGGTTATTTATGAACATGCTATATAGTTGCAGCAGAAGACAGCAGTATTTCGAAGATGCCAGTACATGAGATGGCCACCAAGAACAGCAGCAGCAGTGGAGTAGGCATCTGGAACCAAGAAGACAAGGTGTGCGCTACAAAGGGCAGAGCTGGAGAAGTGACTCAAGCCCTTGCAGGAGCCCAGGAGATCATGAATGGATCCCAGACATTGGACGCTTAGAGTTGGATTTTGCTTTTGATTGTGACTGTGCCCTGATATTTTTCCCTCTTGAAGTAAGAAAGTATTTTAGTGGAACCCACAGTTAAGAGACTTTGAATTATAAAAAGACTTGAAATTTCAAGAGATTGAATATTTTAAATGGATTGAAGTTTTAATATATAAGAATGTATAAAGACCGTGGGACTTTTAAAGTTATTTAGATCTTGGGGATGGATAAGAAAGTAATGGTTGAGGCTTAATAGTGATGTGTTTGTGTGTGAAGTTGGCAAGAAGTCAGTTATACTGGCTGGTTTTGTCTGTCAACTTGACACAAGCTGGAGTTGAAGAAATGCCTCCATGAGATTCAGCTATAAGGCATTTTCTCAATTAGTCATCAAGGGTGAGAGGCCCATTGTAGGTGGTGTCATCCCTGGGCTGGTAGTCCTGGATTCTATAAGAAACTAAACTGAACAAGCCAGGGAAAGCAATCTAGTGAGCAGCACCCCTCCATGGCCTCTGCATCAGGTCCTTCTTCCAAGTTCTTGTCCTATGTGAGTTGCTGCCCTGACTTCCTTTGGTGATGACCAGCAATGTGGAAGTGTAAGCTAAATAAACCCTTTTCTCCCCAACTTGCTTCTTGGTCATGATGTTTTGTGCAGGAATACAAACCCTGACTCAGAAAGAGAACAACAGTTCTGTACACTCAGAGGAGCATTGGAGGCCAGGGGAGAACCCCAATTCATACCTGTTGTCCTGAGGTAAAGCGTAAGAGGGACTTCTCGTAAGGCAGTCAGCAGAATACCAGTGACACTGATGCCACACAAGGCTGAGGTGAATGTCTTGAAGCCTCTTGAAGAAATCACTTGGCCGTGCTTCCTCTTTCTACCTCTCAAGTGCCAAATTGTAGGCAAGTGCCATCGTATCCATCCCTGATTATTAAAACAAAGCATTCAGTCTTTATCTATTTACAACCATCTCCCATGTCATCTCCTTGGGGAAACAAAATCATGCTAACTGTGGAAGGTTCTTTCATGTCTGGTCACTGTGAAAGATTTGCAGAGCTTCCTAGGAAATGCCAAGAGTCTAAGATAGATTCTGAGAGCCATCATACATTGCTACTGAAGAAGATACTCTGCTCTTTTCAAACCTCCTCTTTCAAACACCTGAGACAAACAACTAGAGACATTTGAAAATAACAAGAACATAGAAAGAAGCTGCTAGTGTCTCCCATTTCCCTCTGGAATGGCAACCTTCCAAGTGTTGTCAGCTTGTACAGAATTAGAGTTTCAGTGTCTGCACTATCCAAACAGATAAAGGGGTGAGAATTATTAAGGCAATTACAGCATGTAGACAGTTTAGAAAAATCAAAGCATGTGATCGCATGCAGTTCAGTAGAAATGAGACTACAGAAAAACAAGCCCCAGACCTTTCTCTCACCTTTGCTACCTACTGACTGCCCTGGGAACCTTCAGCTAAACTGAACTAAATTCTATGCCAACAGCCTTTGGCTAGACAAATGCTTCTTATAGTAACAACATCAGACATGCATCATTGCCTACTAAAAACACCAAGAAATACAAAATATGCAGTAGCATATATCAAGTTTGTTTTGAATTGTGTTAATGCAAGAAAAATGCAGCAACAAGTAGACAAGGAAGTCTTGAGCCAGCATCCCATCTTTCTTTCTTCTGAGTGGCCTTTCTGTGAAACAGGTAGACCAGGGCATTTGATGTCACCCTGGTCTTGCTAAAAACAGTTGATGGGGCTCCCTCCCTGGACATAGGAATAGCAAAGGCTCCCTTTAAAAGTAGCTCATTTCCATCTCTTCCTCATCTTCCAATCCAACCTCAAGCCAGTTTTCTCTGGAACACCAGGCACAGATCAGTGCACTGCAGAGCTCAGTTCATCCTGGCTTCTGCCTGGGCCAATCCTGTGAGAAATAGTCCACATTCAAGTACAGTTTTTCTCAAAGATCATCTTAAGTTTTATATTTTCTTTTCTGTAAAACATGTTCAGAACCACAACCTATGGATTGTGCTCAGAACAGAAGTGCCTGTGAGAGGAACAAAATAGCTTGAAACTTCCCTGGCACCTTAGCTTCTTCACCCCATATCTGTGGAGATTTTTAAGTTGATGAATAATCACCTTTCTATATTTACACCCATCTTGAATCATAATCCATTGTTGCTCAGGTGTGATCTGCCTCTGTTGGAAGCTTTATATACCCGTCCACCTGTTCCCAATCATAACCGTATCTGTTTTGGGTAAAAGGCCATCTCCTGCCAGTGGAAGACAGCCCAGAGAGTGACAATCAGGAAGAGGGTGTATGTGAAACTAAGAGAGACGTGCCTGATCCCTGAGAAGGCTTCTTAGGCATTGTTTTCTCCAATGTATTTTCAGGACTCCTGAAGATGCTTATCCCTTACAGTGGGGATCAGAACAAGCCATACACCTCCATCATCTCTCTTTGCAATCCTCCCTACTAAATGGAATCATTTTTCTGTTACAGTCTTAACCATGAAATGTCCTGTTTTCTATCGAAATCCCATCACTAATAGGTCTGTCTATCTATCATCTATCTCAGCAGAGCTTCCCATCCTAGCAAGTCTTCCCTGATTTCTCCAATAAGAGTAATTATTGTGTAATTTTTCCTCTTCTATAGACTCCAAGATCTTCTACTTCCTTTTCTGAGTACTTCCTTCCTCCTGTATCTGTTCTTCTCTGTATACCTACAATCTCCAGAAAGGACATCTTAACACCAAGGAGTTCCTGTTAAAGATATTGATCAATTAATTTAACTTTATAATTATCATCAGAACAATGTTTATATTGTTTAGTGTTTAAAATTTAGACAGTAATATGGACACAGTGACACATATCTGTAATCTCACAACTCAAGAGGTTAAAACAGGAAGATGGATAACCCAGCCTAGACTACATCCCAGAATCTGTGTCAAGAAAAAGACAGAATAAAAAGAAGAAGAGGAAAAGGAAGAGGGGTATGATTGTCACTCATGATGGTGAGAAGGAAGAATTAAAGCTGTGGTTGCTTACACCTTTAATCCCAGCTCTTGTGGAGCAGGAGCAGGCAGATTTCTGAGTCTGAGGCTAGGCTGATCTGCAGAGCAACATCCAAGACAGCCAGGACTACACAGAGACCCCGTGTCAAAAGACTGGAAAAGGAGGAGGAAAGGAAGGGGGAAGAGGAGGTGGAGGAGAAGAAGGGAGAGGGGGAAGAGAGCCAGAGGGGGTATAGTGGAGAGGGAGGGGAAGAGGAACAACAACAGCTAAAATGAAGGGCGAATACTGGAAAAAAATTATGCATCCTACTTCACACAGGAAAATGTGTGTAGCATAAGCATCACAACAGATAGAACAAAGAGTCCATGGTACTGTGATGGTTTGAATAGATGTGTCCCCATAGACTCCTGTGTTTGAATGAGTAGCCCATAGGGAGTGGCACTATTAGGAGGTGTGGCCTTGTTGGAGAAAGTGTCACCGGGGAAGGGCTTTGATATCTCATCTGCTCAAGCCATGCCTTATATGCCACAAAGTCTCCTGCTGCCTGTGGATCAAGATATAGAACTCTCTGCTCCTTCTCCGACACCATCTCTGCCTGAATGCTGCCATGCTTCCCAACTTTGATGATAACGGACTAAATCCTAAAACTGTAAGCCAACCCCAGTTAAATGTTTTCCTTTGTAAGAGTTGCCATGTTCATGGTGTCTCTTCACAGCAATAAAACCCTAACTAATAGAGAGACTTATCTCCATCATACTGTTGGGGATTCTTCTGGTATGTATAAAGATACTCACTGATCACATTTCTTAAAAGGCTTAATAGGGTAAATTATTATTTTAATATTCTTTCCCTATCTCTACCACCTTCCACTGATATCAGTGAATGCCTTAAAATATGTAAAGATATTCAATGCATCGTTTATCCTCTGGGAATTTTAAATGTTGTTTTCATGTACATTAATAATTTTGTGGTGTAATTTTTCCCAAGAGAATGTATCAAAAGAAAGTGTGCATAGATTTACATATGTAATTGCTAACAAGCCTCCCAAGAAGGAAATAGCCCTCCATGCAGGTGGAAATAATATCACTTTAAATCAAAGCTTAAGTGACTAGCAAGGTATTTTTACAAAGTTATAAAAGAATGCTAGACTATAAATCAAAAGCAATTTTAAACTATAAATGGCAATTTTGACAAGTGGCTACTCATTTAATGGTTGCGTGAGCACATTGCCATCCTTTCAGATTTATCTTCTATTCTGTCTGCCTAGACGTGTGTTCCTTTCATATTTTGAAAGACACTTCAAGATAGTGGAGAAATAAAGCCTAGTTTCCTACACACACACACACACACACACACACACACACACATACACACACTAAAGAAACACAGTTCTCCTCTTCCAGATCCCTGGCTTCCTGGTGGTGGAAATTTACTGATTATGGGCAGTGAGAAAACAACAACAACAACAAAAATAGAGAATGAGTGTGAAAAACACACAACTGAAATCCCAGCATTTTGGAAGTTGGGGCAGAAGAAATACAAGTCCAAAATCAGTCTGGGAACTTAGCAAATTTGAGGCTCACATGGGCTGCACAGAGAGATCCTTTGTTGAAATAACAGAAATGACTGGGAGATTGGAGAAATGTGTCAGCCAATAAAGTGCCTTCTTGGCACCTATGTCAAAAAGTCAGGCACTGTGGTACATACCTGTAGTGCATCACTAGATGTGTGGAAACAAGAAGAGCTCTTGTGTTTACAGGCTACCAGTCTAATGAAACTAGTCAGTTCTGAGTTCAGTGAGAGACCTTACTTCAAAACCTAAGGTGAGAGTGCAGGAGGAAGATGTCAACCTTTGGTTTTAATATGCACATGTACATGTGCACATACATGCACACAAACATGTATGCATGGACATGCCTACTCACACACAAAATGTAGAGGAACAGAAGATACTAGGACTGGCTAATGACTAGAGCACCACAAAAACTTAGTTTATAGGAATCAGCATCTAATAATAGTATTGGATGGGGGGGGGTAGGTGTATGTGTGTGAGCATGTGGCCAGATATAGATGGAAGATGTTTTCCAACAGCTCTCTGTGTATTTCATCTTTCATTTATTCTTTGAAAACCCCATGCATTTATACAATGTGTTTTGATCACTTCCATCCACCAGCACCTCCTCCCAACAGTACGTACCACTTCATTCCCCATCTTCCTCCAAATATCAGACCCTCCTTTTCTATTATTGTTGATAAGCCCCTGAGTTCCGTTAGCGCCCATGAATGTGAGGCCATCCACTAGAGCATGGGCAATCTATCAGTGGCCACAAACATAGCATAGTGACCTTTCTCAGCAGCTGTTAACTGCTAATAGTTCCTCCACTACAGGTGAAGACTCAAGGTCCCCTCACCTACCCATGCTAGAACTTTAGCTGTCTTGATCTTATGCAGATATTACACGGGTAAACACAGATGCTGTGAGTTGATGTAACAGCTGCATCACGTCTGGAAGCTTTAGGAGATGACACGTCTCCTCATCTGCCAGCTCTTACAATCTGTCCACCCACTTCTCCGATTCTCCCCAAGCATCAGATGGGGAGAAGTTAATGCAGGTGATTCACCCACAGCTGAGCACCCAGATTCTTAGACTGGACTTCAATCAACTGTCAGGCTGCACTAACCACTGTCTGCTGCACTTTTCTGACGAAGTTAAGAACAATGCAAAACTATTTGGTTATTGTACATATCTATTTGGAAGACACCTTCCCAGCATGACTATTTTGCAAAACAGTAACTGTAGATTTCCTCCTGTAGGACCTGTGATCTCTCCACCCATAACCAGGTTTACAGCACCAGACATGAAGTCCCTTCTAGAGAGCAGGCCTCATATCCAATTAGAAAGTGGTTGATTACCCCCACACTGCTATTTCACCAATGGGCATATCTTACCTGGCCAGTATTGCAGCATGAAGGTATTGATGTCTTTTTTTTCACCCCAGTAGCCTCCATAGCATCTTACTGGCATTACAGAAGATAGCCATCACTGAGAGTTTCCTAATGGGTCAGATTGCTTTCTCTATATCTTACTCCAAAAGTAGTGTCTTTAGCAATACAATCTTACCAAAAAGTTATGGGGGCAACCAAGACAAAAAGCAATAGACCATGTGGGTTTGAATATCTCTGAGGCTTCCCTGACCATTAACTCATAGGGAGGTATCCCATACCTGGCACTGAGCTTTTAACTTAATAATGAAGTCGGATCAGCACTGTCCACCATTCTGCTCAAATACTCTCTTTATGCATTATATTTTGTAATAAGCTTGCAACCTAGTGGAGGCTTTTTTTATATCCTCACTTCATCCCTCCCTTCTCCTATTTCTACTTCAACCTTTAGTCCTAAGAAGTTCCACCCCATCTTTTCATGTCACCTGTGTTTTACCATCTTCTCTAGTTAAGAAAAAAATGAGAGATTAGAAGATCATAAATTTCCAATGTCTTCTTCATAAATCTTGTGGTGATTTGAAAAAATGGCCTCCCTGAGCCCATAGGGAGTGGCATTATTAGGAGGTGGGGCCTTGATGGAGTGGACATGGCTTTATTTGAGGAAGTGTATCACATTCACTTCCTGCTGCCTGTGGATCCAGATGTAGAACTCTCAGCTCTCCATGTCTGCCTACACAACTGCCATGCTTCCTGCCATGACAGTAATGGACTAAACCTCTGAAACTATAAGCCAGTCCCAGATAAATGTTCTCCTTATAAGAGTTGCTATGGTTGTGATGTTTCTTCACAGAGACAGAACATTGACTAAAAGCAACCTTTTATTAGACTACGCCTTTTGCCACCTTGTTTCCCCATTTCCCCTTCATGTGAGTGTGGTGTTGTCTTTATTCCCTGGGGACATCTTCATTCTGTGATTTTAGTGTCTTAACTGTAACATATCATGTAGGTCTCTTTTCTATTCCTGTCTATTTTGTGTTCTGTAGGACACTTGTATTTTGATATGTATCTCTCTAGTTTTGAGAAATGTTCTCTGAGTTTAGTTAAGATATTGTTTGCACACCTTATCATGGAATTTTTCAGTTTCCTCTATCCCCATAACTCAAAGGTTAGGCCTTTTCATTGTATACCAAAGCTCTACCATGTTCTGCTAATATGTGTTTAAGTTTTACATTGATTTTTTTTTAAATGAGTGATTGAATTTCTTTACTTTGTCCTCCAGCCTTTACGTTCTGTTTTCCACATGATCCACTCAATTGGTAAATTTTATTTGGCTTAATGACTTTTTCATATCAGATTGGATTTTCTTCATCAATTCTATATCTTTATTGAATTCCATTTTCATATCATTTCATTCAGCTCTTTTTTCTCTTGAAGTATATTCATATCTTCTAGCCCCTTTGGGAGACCCTGGGGCTACACACAATTAATTCTGGGACCAGAACTACATACAACTCTTTGAAAGTGATGGCTGGACACTCTGGTGATGGTCCCATGACTCTCTCTGCACCTCCTTCAATGAGGAAAAGGCAACAATCAGCAATCCGAGATAGGTTAATATTTTGGAAGAAGGCAGAGCTGAACCCATAAAGACGATAGCAGTTTAACTTAAAGGATAGTCTTGTAGGACAGCCACCTAAAAGAAGAATGCATTTTAAGGTAGCTTATTAGTGAATACATCTATGGTTGATCACGATTGTTTATTTTAAAATACTGATTGAGAGACAAAGAAATGACCTAAGTTCAAGATGCCGACAACTATGATCATTACTCATTGCACATATGTACTCCTGTGTTGCACATAAAGAATACAATTCTGTGTCAGTGTTTAAAAAAATGCAAACAAATGGGTTCAAGACTGTATGTATGTCTTCTTCTTCTTCAATTTCCCTTACCACCATAAAGGTACAAATAACATAGAGATGAAATAATAATTCGAGAGACTCATTGAAAATAAGTAAATAAGACTTCTCTGTGAGGGATTCATTGGCCAAAGGATTTGAAAATACTCTTTTCCCTTTTGTTCAGTCTTACTCTGTACCAACTGGATTGTTCACCACATCATAAACTACACATCTATATATACATCATTTATATACTTTTCACACTCATTTTTGCCCTTTTTCTTTCTCTTGCAGTGCTGGAATTCGAACTCAGGACCCTGTATGTTTTAGGCAAGTGCTGTACCACATAGTTACATCTAATGGTGGATACTTTTGCTATTGCATTATTTTTTTAGAGTAAGGAACACCCACAATGTAGAGGTTAGAGGATAATGTGAAGCTGTCAGAAAACTTGTAGAAGTCAGTTCTCTCTTTATACGACATAGGTTCCAAGGGTCCAACTCACACAGATAGGCTTGGTGGCAATGCTATTATCCACCAAGCCACCTTACATGGCTTCCAATATTGGGAAAGTGTGAGGCATTCCCAAGGAACAGAGAAGAGCCTATAAACTAGCATTTCTCAGCGCTAAGAAATATATAAAACCATATACTATAAAATCTGTCTTCTAGAATTTTTGCAGTGTAGTAAACAAAAGCAGTAAATAGCATCAAGCCTTGTATTCCCACTAACCAAAGGCACAAGTAGTGAACCTCATAGAAGCTGTCACAAACAGACAGTTCCTCATGATTGTTTTCCAAGTTACCTAAATTTTATATTTTTTTGCATTAAGAATCATATTTGTTTAAATATAAAAACAAAACTTTTCCTTCAAAAATCTGTATGTCAAGAAGGAATAACAACTTCCCCTCATATTCAGTCACCCCCCAAGACAGAAGCAAAGATGAGAGAAGGGCAGAGCTGAGCTTTCAGTCCTTCTATGAACAAATGCTGCTGACATCATTGGTATCCACAGGTCTCTCATCCTATTCTCTGTGCCCCCATCAGTTTTATGTTGCTTTAACACAAGACTATCAACTAAGTAATTTATAAAGAATGGAAGTTTTCTTGACTCACAATGCTGGAGATGAGGAGGTCAAAGAGCTTGGCATTAGTATCCAACCACAGCTTCCTGATGCATAACAGGGTAAAGACCAGCACATGGAAAGAGAGAGCAGACACACCAGAAGGAGCTTGATTTCAAAATAAGGCCACCTCTCGGAAAACCCTAAATCCACAGACTCATTAGGTGTAAGATAGTCAGTCCACTCATGAAGGTAGAACACTTACAACTCAACCATTCCAAAGGTCTCGCCTCCCCACACATCTAGGGAGCCATCTTTCTAAAGCATTCAAAACACTGTTGTGCCTTTCTCTCCTATGACAGAATTTTTTAAAAAATTATGAGGGACTTTGTGGAAGAATTATCTTGTATTCCTCTATCTGGGTTTCAAGCTAAACTAACATCAAACAGCACCAAAAACCCTGAATTGGAAGTTCAAAGTTCAGCACCATTAACCAATTTGGGATTTGCTGAGAGAGGTCATTTGAACCACAACTGCCTTCCATGACCATTAGCATCCTCTAATACATGTCCCACCAGGGAAGTAAGAAAAGGAAGTGTGGAGATGGCTCAGTAGCTTTTGGAGAAAGCTACCTCTTCCCAGCCTCACTTTCTGAAACTGAATAGAGAGGTTCACAAGAAAATCCTGCATAAAGTATGCAGAGTGAAATGGGTCTTACACTAGGACCGGCAAAATGGCTCAGTGGTAAAAGGCACTTGCTGCAAAACCTAATGATCTGAGTCCTATCCCCAAGACCCGTGCAATAGAAAACTAACCCCTTTGAGTTTTCCTGTGACTTCCACATTCATGGTTTGACATTGGAATACGCATAAACACACACACACACACACACACACACACACACACACACACACAGCAAAGAAGTAAATTATTTTTAAAATTAGGTCTCAGGAGATTTACATCATATAATTTGCTATCTGCTTGAATACTGGGGCTAACTAGCAGGATAATCTGGAAGGACCTTGGACTGGCTTGTATCCATGTCTTAAGCCATGTGAGAGCATAGAAGAATTTTAATCCAGCAACTTGACTGCTCTAACAAGGGATCACACCCAAAGATATGATCCAGCCAGAATAGAGATATACTCTGGATTATATAGTATGATCTAGCTGGAATATAGGCACACCTTTAATATACATTTTAATCCCTAACAATGAAGGTAAATTCAGTTTGTAGAAGAAAGCAGTCATGTTTGAAAGTGGACTCTAATTGATGAAGAGACAAAGTGACAAATCAGAGAAAGATTTAACAGAATGAGTCACAGGATATGCCCAACTCACACAAAAACAGCAGAAGAAAGAAGGCTACATATACAAGAGAGAGAGAGAGAGAGAAAGAGTGGGAGCATTAGAAAGAACAAGCTAGACACAAGCAAAAACAGAACAGGTCAGAGAATGAGATGGGGCCAAAAGATTAGAACATGTTGTTAAAGTTAGTATGAGGTCAGACAGAGCAATTCAGTCAGAAGTCAAGAGAAGCTGGATTGAATCAATCAGCTTAGAAGATTAGATTTCCTGGAGGCCAGATGCTTCTAAGCCTAGGCCTAGGAATAGTTAAAACAGAGAAGGAAACATTCTGGCCTCAAGCAGCTCTCATCTCATCATTTCATCATATAATAAAAGTTACATTTATACAAGAGACATAGAGAATAGACTTGGCAGTGTCCACAGACCATAGAATTCAGGGGCACTAAAATCATATGTAGTTGGAACTACAAAATTATCAAAGAACTTCTAGGCCAGTTTAACACAAACATGTATTCTTCTAGGGCTGCTGTTAGATGGTTCCTGTTCCCTCTGAATATGGAAACAAGGAAGACCAATGGAGATGAATAGTATAGAAGAAACAAACAGCCTTCAGTTTAGAGGAAATGGAAGGATAGAAGACAAATGATGTAACTTCCTGGAAAACAGGCTGATCAAACTTCTCTAGGCACCCAGAGCAAAGTATTCAAATCTGGCTACACATTAAAGTTACCTGGAGGCCTGGGCACACTGGTATATGTCCTTAATCCCAGCACTCAAGAAGCAGGGACAGATAGATCTTAGTGATTTGGAGGCCAGCCTGGTCTACATAATTCCAGGTCAGCCAGAGCTCTGTAGAGAGATCCTGTATCACTAAGTAAATAAAGTAAATAAATAAATTACCTGGAGATTTTCAAACCCCAGACCTCAGACCAATTGCATTGCTTCAAATTTTCTGGCATCAGAAACCAATTCAGATTCCTAATGCCCTGAGGCATTGCCACCATGCAGATAAGGCAGAGAAAAGAAACTTCAGCTCTCATTTTGGGGTGTGTTGTTTAATCACAAGCAGTGGCCACCAAAGAAACAAAATAAAACCTATTTATCCTGAGTATTCACCTTTAATCCCAGAATTCAAGAGATTCAGAAGGCAAAGGCAAGTGGATCTCAATAAGTTTAAGGCTAGCCTGGTCTTCATAGTAAGTTCTAGAACAACTTGGGCTACACAAAAAAACCTAGTAGATAGATATATAGATAGATAGATAGATAGATAGATAGATAGATAGATAGATAGATAGATAGATAGATAGATAGAGTGATGGTTTGTATGTGCTTGGCCCAGAGAGTGGCACTATAAGAAGGTGTGGCCCTCTTGGAGTAGGTGTGGTCTTGTTGGAGTAGGCGTGTCATTGTGGGTATGGGCTTTAAGAGCCTCATTTTAGCTGCCTGGAAGTCAGTATTCTACTAGCAAGATGTAGAACTCTCAGCTTCACCTGAACTGTGCCTTCCTAGATGATGCCATGCTCCTGCCTTGATGATTACCGGACTGAACCTCTGAACCTGTAAGCCAGCCCCATTTAAATATTTTCCTACTTGCCTTGGTCAGGATGTCTGTTCACAACAGTAAAACCCTAACTAAGACAGGCAGATAGATATACTATGTATGTGCCTGTCATCTGTGTGCAAGTACCCACAGAGACCAATTCCCCCTGAAGCTAGAGTTACAGGCAGTTGGGAATTGCTCAACTGATTTGGGTGTGAGTAACCAAACTTGAGTCCTTAGGAAAAGCTTTGAGTGTTCTTATCCACTAAGCCATCTCTCCAGCCCCCTAAAATTTTATAAAATTGAAAATAAACGTAAAGGAGACACGACTTGCCAGAAGAAAAAGTTAGCAGTGTTTAGGAGGAGGGGGAAATCTGCTTTACATGTAAACTTCTGAAGAGCTGGGACTCCTCAAGCACATTTGTTTTCCCAGAACTGACTGTAAAAATAGCATGGACGCAGGAAGTTATGGTAATGATTGGATGGTATGTGTAGAGAATTCATAATGGCAGATATTCTGTATGTCCCATTCAATAGCTAAAACCTGGCCAGCACACAAGAGGCTAGCCAAGGTATTCGTTCAATAGTCACAGACAAGTGTTAATCAACTGTGAGTTTGTGTCAAGGATCAACCTACATAAGCCAGCAAATAAACAATCAGTTTGTCTTCACTTGAGCTGCCCCAGAGTAGGGACTAACACGAGCCATGGGCTCAAATAGTTTGTTTCAAAACTGATCCCAGGAAGCACAAAACAACAGTGAATGAGCTGGAGCAGAATGAGAAACAACAGAGGGAGTGCATTGGAATTATACATGATTAAACTTATTCCAGGTAGAAAAAGGTAATATTTCAGTTTCCATTACTGCAAGAAAATGCCTGAGGCTTGGCAATGTTGTTAAAAATAACGATACTTCTATCTCAGGTCTATGTTGAGTGTCCAAGATCAGATAGTCCTAATAATTAGCACCAGAGTAAAGACTTGGTTTGTGGCAACACACTTGAAAACAATCTTCTGCTGAGACAGGAAGCCAGAGACTGTGCTTGCCCTTGTAACTTGTTCTCATGAGGACTCAAACTCAGGTCTCAGAAATACTACCATTCTGAGACCATCTACACCAGGGTCAACTTCTTAAAAGTTCACAACCTTTCAACCACACTCCTGGACTTGAAGGTCCAAACATGTGAATTCTTAAGGAACACACTCAAATGATACCCAAACTACCAAGTAGAGCCATGCAGAAATAAAGAATCCTCACTAACTTCCTGCCCCAGCTGAATGTTCACTGCAATGAAGCCGCTGATGCCTTTGCATTTCTCTACCTATGGTTTAGGTCCTGGCACTTGCAGAAATAGCTAAGGCAGAAAAACCTGACCCTTAATAGCTTAATGTTGGGGTAGGGGTCCTGCATGAAAACTTGCCCCACACAGCCCTGGAAACATGTGGGCTAATACTGTAGCAGGGGCCACCAGAGGCGGCTGCTCCCTGAGTCCTGAATAAATCAAGCATTAACAGGCGTTAACAATTTATGAAGTTCCCTGCATACCTCAGGAGACAGGCATAATATCTAATCACAGAACAATTTTATAATTTAAAAGGGATTTGATTCTCTTCTCTGTCTAGACAGAAAATAAGCTAAGAGAATGAACTCAGACCCTGCGTATTTAAACAGAGCGTTCTGTGTGCACCTTAAGTTAAGATATGTTAGTCTCCAGTGTAAGAAAGTCAGATTAATACACATTACTTTGCACAAAAAACTAATTAAATTTTTCTATCTTCTTCGTTGGCCTCAATCAATTAGCTGTAATTTAAACTTTACCTGGGTCCTTCCACAGAGAAAATAAAGTACACAGCCCAAATCCTAAAGAGCAAATACAGTGTTCTTAGGGGGAAACTTGTAAAGTATCAGAGAAAAGATGAGAACCGTGGTGGTCTGGAGTTCAACTGATTACAAGCTCTGTTATCAAGAAAGGTGAATTGGGAGATACAGAGAACTTAACACATACACTGACCCCAGTGATCTATTTCAAGGGGATAGTAATGAATTTCGTATTTTCCAAAATCAAGGAAAGCAAGAAGCGAAACAGGTAACCGGCTATGTGAGCAAAAGGAGGTAGGCCCATGTGCTCCAATACCATCGTTTCCTGGACTTTTAGGGCTTTGTTTGTGCTGTGCTTGCTTGGAGAGCATCCCAGGGCCTTGCATGTACTATGCATATTACATATCAAGCTACACCCCAACCTTTAAAGAAAAAAATTCCTATCTAGGGTAACCAAAGGTTAAAAAAACAACGATCAGTAATCGAACCCAAAGTTGTTCTTGAAAGAGACTAGGAGCTTCCCTGCCCTTCACATGTAGAAGCTAATAGGGGACCTGAACTGAAATAATAATTTTTCGGGGCTGGAGAATGGGCCAGCAGTTTAAAAGTGCCTGCTGTTTTATCATGAGGACTGAGGTGGTAACCCAGCACTGAAGATGGATGGCTCTCTAATATCTGTAACTAACCCCAAGGGATCTGAGCCCTCTTCTGGCTTCTGTGGAAACATGCACACAATATAAACACAGTCACAAAGGCACACAGAAATAAAAATAAGAAATGCATTTAATTTTTTTAGTTTTCCACTGGACCCTCGCAGACTCACCCACTCTTGGAGTTCCCAGTTATAGCTGAGCCATGTCTCTGAAAACACTGGCCTTGTCTTCAGTTACTCTCCCTCAGATCTGAGATGAGCCCTGACCCAAAGCAGCTAAAATCCTGGAATTCCCACTACCCTCTACTCACAGTGATAGCATTGCAAAGTAGGCATATCCTGTCTGTCTATGCTCAAGTCAAGGCACTGTTCTTATTTTGGAGTTGGTTTTGTGATGCTAGGAATCTACCCAAGGTTTTTTGCATATTAAGCAAATGCTGTACTAGTGAGCTCCAGCCCTGGTCCCACAGTGCTCATTGATCCCGTTAGCCTTTATCTACTGCACACACATTTCTTGCTCCAATATCCTATGAAACCCTAGGAGGAAAGGTTAGGACAGAAACTTGAATAACAAACTCTTCTAAGCCTCCCAAGAATCTCTTCAGTTCTGACTGCTTCCTTCTTCCTTCAGAAGAAAATTTTGTTTCCCAAGACATATCATTATCCCTTCAGAGGTCCAAGTGGTTCAGATCACCAAATGCTCTTGATAAAAGTAAAAGGGGCTTGTGATATTTTGTCGTTGTTGTTATTTGGGGGATTTTTTAATATTTATTTTTATGTATCTGAGTGCTCTATTTGCATGTATGCTTGCGTGATAGAAGAGGGCATCAGATCCCATTACACATGGTTGTGAGCCACCATGTGGTTGCTGGGAATTGAACTCAGGACCTCTAGAAGACCAGTCAGTGCTCTTAACCACTGGGCCATCTCTCCAGTCCCTGCTTAGCTTTTTGAACCAAGCTCTCACTATAGTCCTGAGTAGTTTGTAGCTCACATAGCTGGAGTCAGACTCGCAGCATTCCTCCAGCCTCCCCTCCTGAGTGTTGGGATCATAGGCGTGTTCAACCACCTTCCGCAATGCTCGCTGTTTAATGAGTGATTTCATTACCCAATTGCTAAAGTCACTAAAAACATAGGATCATGTTAAAATGCAGACTAACCTCTAAGTCTAGGTTGTGGTAAATTGACCACTGTAAAGAGGCTCTAACTGATAGTTTCTGCCCCTGGGTGAACTTTTGGGAAATAGAGTTTTAGGAATTAGGAAATAATCAGACATAGATCTTCCTAGGAAGTTGAACTTTGACTGGGAAAATCAATACATTCTTATATCATCAGCAGTATCAAGGAATATATGTATGAAAACAGATACCTAGAAAATGCCCTAACTGACACATGACCAAACTCACATAAGCGTCCTTGACAGTCGAGGCTGTTAAACCTGAGTGAGCCTGGAGGCCTTGATGAGCACAGAGTGCCAGACCACACCACACCTCCGGTTTCTGGTTAGGTTTGTCCCTTTTTTGATGTTTGTTTGTTATTTCTGCGTGCATGCAGAGGATGAGGACAACTTCGTGGAGTTGGAACGCTCACCTTTACACAAGTTCTACAGATCAAAGTCAGATCATCAGGCTTGCACAGAACAAACAGTTCTTATACACACACACACACACACACACACACACTTGAAATAGCCCAAGGCCAGTGTTATTGCCTCCTACCCTATGTATCCAGCACCCTGAAAATATGTTCACAATAACCTTGTAATACTGATCTCTACAGCTTTACTTTGAATCTGTCATTAAATAAAGCGTATTACGTATAAACAACATATATTTGAATCTTACTTCTTACTTCACCCTTTATTCTCAAACCTCTCTTCTTTTAATGTTAAAATCACCTATATTCAGCGTGGTTATTATTTTATCAGTCAGGATTTTCTAGAGGAACAAAGCTTATAGAATGAACATAAAAAGAGGAGTCACTAGAATGGCCTATGGGCTTAGTCCAGCAATGGCTATCTACCAGAAAGCCCAAGAATCAAGCAGTGGTCCAGCCCACAAAGATAGATGTCTTATCTTGTATTCAGTGTGTCCCAGATCCTGAAGAAGTAGGCTCTAATGCCAGTGAAGGAATGGATTTGCTAGTGAGGGCAAGAACAAGCAGGCAGAAAGAACAACTTTCCTTTGTCTATGTCCTTTATATAGGCTACCCAAAGGAGATGTGACCCAGATTAAAGGTGGCTCTCCCCACCTCAAAAGACCTGGATTAAAAGTAGGTCTTCCCACTTCAAATGATTCAACTAAGAAAACATACCTCTCATAGATGTGCCCAGGTATTTCAGTCTTAGTTAATTCCAGATGTAGCCAAGTTCACAACCAAGAATACCCACCACAATTGGATTCGTAGCTGCTATGGGCATGACTGTAATCTACTAAGCTACATTTGATCTTTTTCTCTGCTTTTAATTGATAATGTATGATGTAATTTTATCTTGACTCTTAGAGTGTAAGTTACATTTTGGATTTTCCAGTACTGAGAATCAAACCCAGGGTCTGGTACATACTAGGCATATGCACTGGCAGGGGACTCCACCTCTAGCCCAATGATATGTTTAAACAATTCTTGGCTGCTGTCCTAGTATAAATGGAACCTGGGTTGTTATTCCCACATGTGATCATGAAACTGAATGTGGACAGTTGCAACAAATAAAAGAACAGTGAAAGGTTTCAGAATGCCTGGAAGGAATCCAGCATGCCCCGGTGGTACTGCCCTATGATGGATCATGTGGCTTCCCTGATATGGCTCACACATATGAACTTTGCACTGAACAAACAACATCTCACTTCATATTTGTCACTGCTATCTGTTACAAGTTGCAGTGTTGGGCTTGTTTCCGTAATATGAAAAACAGAGATGCTTAATATTTTTCTATCATGATTCCTCAGGATCTATATTAGTCAGGGCTCTCTGGAGTAACAGAATTTATGGGATCAATATCCCTCTCTCATATACATATATACATATACATATATACATATACATATACATATACATATACATATACATATACATATACATATACATATACATATACATATACATATACATATACATATACATATACATATACATATACATATACATATACATATACATATACATATGGAAAGAGAGACTTTACAGAAATGACTTTCAGGCTGCAGGCCAGCTAATCCTGTGAGTGGAAAGTTCAAAAATCCAGGAGTTGTTCTGTCCAAGCGATGAATGTCTCAGCTGGTCTTCATTATACTGTGGAATCCCAGAGAAGTGAACTCTAATGCCAGTGAAGGAACGGACTTCCTAGTGAGGGCAAACAGGCAAAGAGTAAAAGCTTCCTTCTTCTATAACGTTATACAGGCTTCCAACAGAAGGTTTGATCCAGATTAAAGTTGTCTTCCTGCCCCAAGGGTCTCGATTATAAGAGGATCTACCTTCTTCAAATTAAGTAAAAAATTGCTCATAGGTTGGGCTTCCATTTTAGATATTTAGTTTATTTATGATGTAGTCAAAGTAACAACCAAGAATAGCTAGCCCTCATGACATCTAAGCATCAAATGATTATAGCTCTGAAATGTATTTTTCTGGATGGGTTGAGTTTAAAATTTGCTGTTTGAACACAGGACCTGCACAGGTCCACACCGGGACTGCCAGTGCTGAGAGAGGGAAGTGGACACAAGCTCTCATAACTAACAAGAAGCCATCTCTAACTGACAACCCCTCCCAAAGGAATCTCACTGGGAATATAACCCACACTTAAGGGCAGGCTGCATGCTCAAAAGTACATGACCAGCTCTGCTCCCAAACCCCGTGGGAGAGAGACCCCACCGCCTGATCAGGTGGGCACTCCTGAGGCTGCAGAGCAGAGGAGACCACCAACACTGCCCACCCCTGCCCACAACCCTGGCCCAAGAGGCAACTGTATAAGGCCTCTGGGTTCCCGTAGGGGAGGGCCCGGGAGCGGCAGGACCCCTGCGCCTGAGACACTGCCGGAACCTGAAGGAAACAGACCGGATAAACAGTTCTCTGCACCCAAATCCCGTGGGAGGGAGAGCTGAACCTTCAGAGAGGTGGACACGCCTGGGAAACCAGAAGAGACTGCACTCTGTGCACATCCAGGCGCCAGAGGAAAACACCAAACGTCATCTGAAACCCTGGTGCACGGAGGCTCCCGGAAGGAGCGGCACAGATTTTCCCGGTTGCTGCCACAGCGGAGAGGACTTAGGCAGTACCCCACGAGCAAACTTGAGCCTTGGAACCACAGGTAGGACCAATTTTTCCCCTGCAAGAAACCTGCCTGGTGAACTCAAGACACAGGCCCACAGGAACAGCTGAAGACCTGTAGAGAGGAAAAACTACACGCCCGAAAGCAGAACACTCTGTCCCCATAACTGACTGAAAGAAAACAGGAAAACAGGTCTACAGCACTCCTGACACACAGGTTATAGGACAGTCTAGCCACTGTCAGAAATAGCAGAACAAAGTAACACTAGAGATAATCTGATGGCGAGAGGCAAGCACAGGAACCCAAGCAACAGAAACCAAGACTACATGGCATCATCGGAGCCCAATTCTCCCACCAAAGCAAACACGGAATATCCAAACACACCAGAAAAGCAAGACCTAGTTTCAAAATCATATTTGATCATGATGCTGGAGGACTTCAAGAAAGACATAAAGAACTCCCTTAGAGAACAAGTAGAAGCCTACAGAGAGGAATCGCAAAAATCCCTGAAAGAATTCCAGGAAAACACAATCAAACAGTTGAAGGAATTAAAAATGGAAATAGAAGCAATCAAGAAAGAACACATGGAAACAACCCTGGACATAGAAAATCAAAAGAAAAGACAAGGAGCTATAGATACAAGCATAACCAACAGAATTCAAGAGATGGAAGAGAGAATCTCAGGAGCAGAAGATTCCATAGAAATCATTGACTCAACTGTCAAAGATAATGTAAAGCGGAAAAAGCTACTGGTCCAAAACATACAGGAAATCCAGGACTCAATGAGAAGATCAAACCTAAGGATAATAGGTATAGAAGAGAGTGAAGACTCCCAGCTCAAAGGACCAGTAAATATCTTCAACAAAATCATAGAAGAAAACTTCCCTAACCTAAAAAAAGAGATACCCATAGGCATACAAGAAGCCTACAGAACTCCAAATAGATTGGACCAGAAAAGAAACACCTCCCGTCACATAATTGTCAAAACACCAAACGCACAAAATAAAGAAAGAATATTAAAAGCAGTAAGGGAAAAAGGTCAAGTAACATATAAAGGCAGACCTATCAGAATCACACCAGACTTTTCGCCAGAAACTATAAAGGCCAGAAGATCCTGGACAGATGTCATACAGACCCTAAGAGAACACAAATGCCAGCCCAGGTTACTGTATCCTGCAAAACTCTCAATTAACATAGATGGAGAAACCAAGATATTCCATGACAAAACCAAATTTACACAATATCTTTCTACAAATCCAGCACTACAAAGGATAATAAAGGGTAAAGCCCAACATAAGGAGGCAAGCTATACCCTAGAAGCAAGAAACTAATCATGTTGGCAACAAAACAAAGAGAATGAAAGCACACAATCATAACCTCACTTCCAAATATGAATATAACGGGAAGCAATAATCACTATTCCTTAATATCTCTCAATATCAATGGCCTCAACTCCCCAATAAAAAGACATAGATTTACAAACTGGATACGGAACGAGGACCCTGCATTCTGCTGCCTACAGGAAACACACCTCAGAGACAAAGACAGACATTACCTCAGAGTGAAAGGCTGGAAAACAATTTTCCAAGCAAATGGTCAGAAGAAGCAAGCTGGAGTAGCCATTCTAATATCAAATAAAATCAATTTTCAACTAAAAGTCATCAAAAAAGATAAGGAAGGACACTTCATATTCATCAAAGGAAAAATCCACCAAGATGAAGTCTCAATCCTAAATATCTATGCCCCAAATACAAGGGCACCTACATATGTAAAAGAAACCTTACTAAAGCTCAAAACACACATTGCACCTCACACAATAATAGTGGGAGATTTCAACACCCCACTCTCATCAATGGACAGATCATGGAAACAGAAATTAAACAGAGATGTAGACAGACTAAGAGAAGTCATGAGCCAAATGGACTTAACGGATATTTATAGAACATTCTATCCTAAAGCAAAAGGATATACCTTCTTCTCAGCTCCTCATGGTACTTTCTCCAAAATTGACCATATAATTGGTCAAAAAACGGGCCTCAACAGGTACAGAAAGATAGAAATAATCCCATGCGTGCTATCGGACCACCACGGCCTAAAACTGGTCTTCAATAACAATAAGGGAAGAATGCCCACATATACGTGGAAATTGAACAATGCTCTACTCAATGATAACCTGGTCAAGGAAGAAATAAAGAAAGAAATTAAAAACTTTTTAGAATTTAATGAAAATGAAGGTACAACATACCCAAACTTATGGGACACAATGAAAGCTGTGCTAAGAGGAAAACTCATAGCGCTGAGTGCCTGCAGAAAGAAACAGGAAAGAGCATATGTCAGCAGCTTGACAGCACACCTAAAAGCTCTAGAACAAAAAGAAGCAAATACACCCAGGAGGAGTAGAAGGCAGGAAATAATCAAACTCAGAGCTGAAATCAACCAAGTAGAAACAAAAAGGACCATAGAAAGAATCAACAGAACCAAAAGTTGGTTCTTTGAGAAAATCAACAAGATAGATAAACCCTTAGCCAGACTAACGAGAGGACACAGAGAGTGCGTCCAAATTAACAAAATCAGAAATGAAAAGGGAGACATAACTACAGATTCAGAGGAAATTCAAAAAATCATCAGATCTTACTATAAAAACCTATATTCAACAAAACTTGAAAATCTTCAGGAAATGGACAATTTCCTAGACAGATACCAGGTATCGAAGTTAAATCAGGAACAGATAAACCAGTTAAACAACCCCATAACTCCTAAGGAAATAGAAGCAGTCATTAAAGGTCTCCCAACCAAAAAGAGCCCAGGTCCAGACGGGTTTAGTGCAGAATTCTATCAAACCTTCATAGAAGACCTTATACCAATATTGTCCAAACTATTCCACAAAATTGAAACAGATGGAGCCCTACCGAATTCCTTCTATGAAGCCACAATTACTCTTATACCTAAACCACACAAAGACCCAACAAAGAAAGAGAACTTCAGACCAATTTCCCTTATGAATATTGACGCAAAAATACTCAATAAAATTCTGGCAAACCGAATTCAAGAGCACATCAAAACAATCATCCACCATGATCAAGTAGGCTTCATCCCAGGCATGCAGGGATGGTTTAATATAAGGAAAACCATCAACGTGATCCATCATATAAACAAACTGAAAGAACAGAACCACATGATCATTTCATTAGATGCTGAGAAAGCATTTGACAAAATTCAACACCCCTTCATGATAAAAGTCCTGGAAAGAATAGGAATTCAAGGCCCATACCTGAACATAGTAAAAGCCATATACAGCAAACCAGTTGCTAACATTAAACTAAATGGAGAGAAACTTGAAGCAATCCCACTAAAATCAGGGACTAGACAAGGCTGCCCACTCTCTCCCTACTTATTCAATATAGTTCTTGAAGTTCTAGCCAGAGCAATCAGACAACAAAAGGAGATCAAGGGGCTACAGATCGGAAAAGAAGAGGTCAAAATATCACTATTTGCAGATGACATGATAGTATATTTAAGTGATCCCAAAAGTTCCACCAGAGAACTACTAAAGCTGATAAACAACTTCAGCAAAGTGGCTGGGTATAAAATTAACTCAAATAAATCAGTAGCCTTCCTCTATACAAAAGAGAAACAAGCCGAGAAAGAAATTAGGGAAACGACACCCTTCATAATAGACCCAAATAATATAAAGTACCTCGGTGTGACTTTAACCAAGCAAGTAAAAGATCTGTACAATAAGAACTTCAAGACACTGAGGAAAGAAATTGAAGAAGACCTCAGAAGATGGAAAGATCTCCCATGCTCATGGATTGGCAGGATTAATATAGTAAAAATGGCCATTTTACCAAAAGCAATCTACAGATTCAATGCAATCCCCATCAAAATACCAATCCAATTCTTCAAAGAGTTAGACAGAACAATTTGCAAATTCATCTGGAATAACAAAAAACCCAGGATAGCTAAAGCTATCCTCAACAATAAGAGGACTTCAGGGGGAATCACTATCCCTGAACTCAAGCAGTATTACAGAGCAATAGTGATAAAAACTGCATGGTATTGGTACAGAGACAGACAGATAGACCAATGGAATAGAATTGAAGACCCAGAAATGAACCCACATACCTATGGTCACTTGATTTTTGACAAAGGAGCCAAAACCATCCAATGGAAAAAAGATAGCATTTTCAGCAAATGGTGCTGGTTCAACTGGAGGGCAACATGTAGAAGAATGCAGATCGATCCATGCTTATCACCCTGTACAAAGCTTAAGTCCAAGTGGATCAAGGACCTCCACATCAAACCAGACACACTCAAACTAATAGAAGAAAAACTAGGGAAGCATCTGGAACACATGGGCACTGGAAAAAATTTCCTGAACAAAACACCAATGGCTTATGCTCTAAGATCAAGAATCGACAAATGGGATCTCATAAAACTGCAAAGCTTCTGTAAGGCAAAGGACACTGTGGTTAGGACAAAACGGCAACCAACAGATTGGGAAAAGATCTTTACCAATCCTATAACAGATAGAGGCCTTATATCCAAAATATACAAAGAACTCAAGAAGTTAGACCGCAGGGAAACAAATAACCCTATTAAAAAATGGGGTTCAGAGCTAAACAAAGAATTCACAGCTGAGGAATGCCGAATGGCTGAGAAACACCTAAAGAAATGTTCAACATCTTTAGTCATAAGGGAAATGCAAATCAAAACAACCCTGAGATTTCACCTCACACCAGTGAGAATGGCTAAGATCAAAAACTCAGGTGACAGCAGATGCTGGCGAGGATGTGGAGAAAGAGGAACACTCCTCCATTGTTGGTGGGATTGCAGACTGGTAAAACCATTCTGGAAATCAGTCTGGAGGTTCCTCAGAAAATTGGACATTGAACTGCCTGAGGATCCAGCCATACCTCTCTTGGGCATATACCCAAAAGATGCCTCAACATATAAAAGAGACACGTGCTCCACTATGTTCATCGCAGCCTTATTTATAATAGCCAGAAACTGGAAAGAACCCAGATGCCCTTCAACAGAGGAATGGATACAGAAAATGTGGTACATCTACACAATGGAATATTACTCAGCTATCAAAAACAACGAGTTTATGAAATTCGTAGGCAAATGGTTGGAACTGGAAAATATCATCCTGAGTGAGCTAACCCAATCACAGAAAGACATACATGGTATGCACTCATTGATAAGTGGCTATTAGCCCAAATGCTTGAATTACCCTAGATCCCTAGAACAAAGGAAACTCAAGACGGATGATCAAAATGTGAATGCTTCACTCCTTCTTTAAATGAGGAAAAAGAATACCCTTGGCAGGGAAGGGAGAGGCAAAGATTAAAACAGAGACTGAAGGAACACCCATTCAGAGCCTGCCCCACAGGTGGCCCATACATATACAGCCACCCAATTAGACAAGATGGATGAAGCAAAGAAGTGCAGACCGACAGGAGCCGGATGTAGATCGCTCCTGAGAGACACAGCCAGAATACAGCAAATACAGAGGCGAATGCCAGCAGCAAACCACTGAACTGAGAATAGGTCCCCCGTTGAAGGAATCAGAGAAAGAACTGGAAGAGCTTGAAGGTGCTCGAGACCCCAAAAGTACAACAATGTCAAGCAACCAGAGCTTCCAGGGACTAAGCCACTACCTAAAGACTATACATGGACTGACCCTGGACTCTGTCCCCATAGGTAGCAATGAATATCCTAGTAAGAGCACCAGTGGAAGGGGAAGCCCTGGGTCCTGCTAAGACTGAACCCCCAGTGAACTAGACTATGCGGGGAGGGTGGCAATGGGGGGAGGTTTGGGAGGGGAACACCCATAAGGAAGGGGAGGGGGGAGGGTGATGTTTGTCCGGAAACCGGGAAAGGGAATAACACTTGAAATGTATATAAGAAATACTCAAGTTAATAAAAAAAAAAAAGAAAAATTAAAAAAAAAATAGAAAAAAAAAAAAGGCAAAGAAGATCACAAAAAAAAAAAAAAAAAAGTACATGACCAGCACAAAATAAATTCAGTGGTATTTTGTTTCATATTGTTTTGTTTGGATAATTTTTTTACCTTCCTGGTCTTTTGCTTGTTGTATTTTCCAGTTTTTTTTTCATGGGTTTTGTTTCTGTAAGTGTGTGTAAATGTATATGAGTGAGTGTGTGTGTGTGTGTGTGTGTGTGTGTGTGTGTGTGTGTGTGTGTTTCTAGCAGTTTTTCTTTGCTGTTGTCCTTTATTCTGGGTAGTTTGGTTTCTATTTACCTGCTTGTTCTCTAAAGGAAGAGAAAAAAGGTGCAGAGTTGAATGTGTGGGGAGGTGGAGAGGATGTAGGAGTAGGTGGGGAGGGGAACCATGGTCAGAATATATTATATAAAAACATGTATTTTCAATTTAACATATTGCCTTTTGAATTGCTGACATGAGTTTCAAAAAAAATTGTTAAATGAATTTTGGCATGGGATAGGACAAAATTTCCGACAATATCTGAAATGGCCCTGAACATACTTCTGCCATTTATTAATATGAATATTATATTACGCTACATATTTATGTGAGGCAGTATTCCCAGCACTGACAATTACAAAACCCAAATGCAGATGTTCTACATTCTGCAAATATTCAGCCAAGATTTAATTCTTATGTAAAAAATAAACAAATGCATCATCTAAATATTATGCAAATTTTCTTTCATATTTAGAAAATAATATTCAAATATATATTAAAATATTTTTAAATTTTATTAACATTTATCATGATTAAATATTTGATTTATATACCTGTTTAAAATACCTATATACCCCGGATCATATAATAATTTCTCACTCAAAAAGGAAATCACAAAAAGAAAATATTTGAGTGCTGATATCCACATCTTTGCTGCCTTTGTTTTTCTCTCAAGCCTGAAAACGTCATACTCCGGCCGGGACACTTACGAGAAGAACTACTTTGAGCCAGAATTCGATGATGCTGGTCCCAGTTTACTGAAGAGCCCACCGAAGAACATCCTATAGAATCAAACATTTCTTTAACCATAGGCCTCAAACCACTAGTTCCCCCTCTCCCGACTCCTGAGCAAATCAAACCCTCAAAAACATCCAGATCAGAAATTTCTCTATTGATAAGTGGCTATTAGCCCAAATGCTTGAATTACCCTAGATGCACAGAACACATGAAACTCAAGAAGGATGACCAAAATGCAAATGCTTCACTCCTTCTTTAAAAGGGGAACAAGAATACCCTTGGCAGGCAAAGTTTAGAACAGAGGCAGAAGGAACACCCATTCAGAGCCTGCCCCACATGGGGCCCATACATATAGAGCCACCAAACTAGATAAGATGGATGAAGAAAAGAAGTGCAGGCTGACAGGAACCGGATGTAGATCTCTCCTGAGAGACACACCCAGAATACAGCAAATACATAGACGAATGCCAGCAGCAAACCACTGAACTGAGAATGGGACCCCCGTTGAAAGAATCAGAGAAAGAACTGGAAAGCTAGAAGGGGCTCGAGACCCCATATGTACAACAATGCCAAGCAACCAGAGCTTCCAGGGACTAAGCCACTACCTAAAGACTATACATGGACTGACCCTGGACTCCGACCTCATAGGTAGCAATGAATATCCTAGTAAGAGCACCAGTGGAAGGGGAAGCCCTTAGGCCCCTCAGTGAACGTGATTGTTGGGGGGAAGGTGGTAATGGGGGAAGGATGGGGAGGGGAAGCCCATATAGAAGGGGAGAGGGAAGGGTTAGGGGGATGTTGGCCCAGAAACTGGGAAAGGGAATAACAATTGAAATGTAAATAAGAAATACTCAAGTTAGTAAAGGTAAAGATAAAAAAAAAGAAAGAAAGAAAAGAAAAAGAAAAAGAAATTTCTCTATAGCTGTCCTGCCTCCTATTGATGTGTTCCAGAACACTCTTTGGGCCTGGTGTCATTATCAAAACGAGTGCAGATGGCAACAAAAATAAGGGTTATTTGAGACTCCAGAGACATTCATATTCTAAAGCATGTCGTATTCTAAAGAATACACATTTCTTTAAGCCAGAATGAAGCCGGTTCCCAAGAAACCCAAGATAGTCCCCAAAGGACCCAGGCCTCGAGAAAATTGTAAGAGTAAGAAATCAAAGAAATAAGAGAGAGCAGTATAGTTGAAGTTGTAACTTCAGCTCAGGAGTTCGTGCTGCAGCCTCGGGAAGAGTTTCCTATGAAAGCTTTCCAGGCTGAGGCTGTGAATCGCTGGCCTCCTCCCTCTTCTGTAGAAGGCTGTTTGCTGCAAGCCTCTGGGTCCAGATGAAGTGTCATCATGGTACACTGCTCCCTGGAAACAGGGCAGGCCGAGTCCACCTGCAATTCCACATGGGTCAGACCTGGTTCCAGACACTCCCCAAAGTGTGATTTATCTCTCCCTGTTACCAGCTTATGTTTTCCCTTCCCAAGGAGTGGAAGACACCATGCTGTGTTCTGAATGTGTTCAAAGCTGTAAGAAAACCACGAGAAACTTCACAGGAGAGAGAAGCTGTGCAGGTAACTGCAATAGACTATTCCCATACATTCCGCCTTAGCGGATGTCAAGGTTTTATTCTGATCTGAAGGGAATGGAAAGAAGCAAAGAGAAATTTTCTGTGTTCCCTATAACTGGACATGCAGCTGGAGAGGTTGCTCAGTGGTTAGAGCACTGACTGCTCTCCCAGAGGTCCTGAGTTCAACCCCCAGCAACCACACAGTGGCTCACAGCATCTATAATGGGATAGGATGCCCACTTCTGGCCCACATGTATAAAGCACACATGCAGATAGACTACTCATGTACATAAAGTAAATAAATCTTAAAAAAATAACTGGACATCAATCTTCAGATTGTCCCTACCAAGACATAGGAGCGTCTACACACAAATCAGCATCCGTCAATGTAACAATGCCCTGTTGGATCTAACATCTTTGGCATCTCCTGATGGCTTTGCACTGAACTTGTTAAATGCTTAGCTACCTATAAAATGATTTTGTTTTAATGCGTTTGCTTTTTTTCATGGATTTTTGTGGTGGAGGGGCAGGATCCGTTTCTAAATAGTGAAGCAGAAAGTATGCTTTTTTTCTTTTTATATTTTTTTTATTTATTTAGTAAGGCTTTACCACATAGCAACTCTAGCTGGCCTGGAATTTAATTGCTTCTGCTACATGCTACATATCCTGCTGGTTTTCACAGTGTCTAGAATACCACATATTTGAAATAATAGAGCATGTTACCTTTTAGATTGGCTTTTACCTCGCAATATGTATGTAAGAAATGAAGAAGAAGAGGAAGAGGAGGATGAAGAGGAAAAGGAAGATGCCCTACTGTAATGTAGAGCACATACAGTCAAACCCCATGGCTTTGGGTTTCATGTCCACAGCATCAACCAGCTGTGGACCACATATTACTAGGTGAATTAAGGTTGCCTCTGCACTCACCACATGCAGATGTTCTCCTTGATATTATTCACCAAACAATGCAGTTAGCAACTATTTCCACAGCACTTACGTTGTGCTGGGTGTTATAAGTAATCTAAAGATGCTTGAGGTATGGGAAAAATATGCTGCATCAGCTGCATACAAATACTATTGCTATGTTATGTAACGGGCTGGAGCACTAGCACACTTTGGATTTGTGGGGAATAGGACGTTAGACATGGATATAACCAATCTGAACTTATGCTCAAACAACACAGTGCCCTCTACATGTGACCCGGGCACCGGAAAGCACACCAGCCCCCCTTTTTTCTCTCTAGTCTCTTATGATACAGCTGTCACCTTAATTGCTTGGTTTTTATTAATTAACTAATATATTCAACAGTTATAACAGCATGCTAATAATCACCTAGTAAGTGTCATTTTTATTACTGAAAACAGCTCTCCTTACTCCATGGAGAGTAAAAGAGATGCTAACTTAAAAACCGAATGGAGAATGACAAAAAGAGATCAAAAGGATTTGCATAAAGATAAATGAAATTATTTCACTGCAAGAGAATGAGTGAGACTACAGATCACCATGTTAAGTAAATAAACCAGATTTAAAACAGTCAATAATGCATGCTTTCTCTTACCTACAGACATAAGTTTAAATACACATGAAAATAAGCCAAATACTAATACACAGGTGTGAAAGTGTTACAATAAAACGCATTGTTTAGCACCATGAATACACACTAATTCGCAGAAAGAACTATGCTGCCTGCTGAGGGAGAACAAACGCCACTGGTCTCATTAGCACCAGACTGGCAAGAGGTACACATTGGAGAAATAGTGGCCTGACAGTGATTGGGATAACCGATCACTTTCCAATTAGATTTGAGACCTGCTTCCCAGGAGAGATCACATGCCTGGTATTGCAAACCTGGCATGACTGAGGAAATAACAGGCCTTCCTGGGGGAAACTATTGTTGTTCTGCTAAATGATCTTGTTGTCGTATGGTACACTGTAGTAGAGCAGGACTGCCTTAACCTCAGAGATCTGCCTCCTGACCACCAAAATTAAAGTCGTGAGATACGGACAGTCTGCTTTGAGAAGGTGTTTATTGTAGATTATGAGAGTACAGCCAGAGGCATCTGGAAAAACCAGAACAGGAGAGATAGTAATAGAATAAATATGGGCAACAGACTAAACTGGGCCATGAGAAGAGAGAAAAATGGAGAAGGAAAGAAAAAGAGAAGAAAAAGAGAGACAAAGGTGACTGAGAGAAAGGACCAAGAGGAGGGGCAAAGGAGAAAGAAAAGCATGAGCTAAAAGAGAACATAGTCAAAATATCAGGGTGAAATAAGGATAAACCAAGGGAAAAGAAGCCTAAGAGCTGGAGACGTATAGGAGGCAGGTGAGAACAGCTGGGAGCCAGGATGCCAGCATAGACACTAACAGAATTTGCCATGCTGACGAGCCTGGAAGCCAGCAGACACTTTGGTATGCTAATAGGCACCATAGTTAGACACTTGGTCTGAGCTTCTTTTGGACCCGACCTTGTCAAACTGCCTTCCATACACTTCCATTCGTGCCCATAGCTTAGTGTTGCTCCCAATTTTGGACAGGGAAACTTCTTTCTGCTGTGGGTAAAGATTGATGTAGAGACTCACGACTGGTTGCAATGTAAAGTATAAGAAAATATGGGTGTTCATCTGTGAATGAATCATCTGTATTAACCTCACCCACCCACAACTAGAGGCCAACACGCAACAGTGGGCGAAAGAATATAAGGACTGGGGCTGTGCTTAGGGTTTTCTGGAAACATGGAAGAGACTTAGGGAGTTGTAGCAAGAGCTGAAGGACACTTGTGATCTCTGGGCGCCTTCCCTGGGGAAAAGGGAGGAGGATGCCATTGGAATCATCTTCCACATCAGTGCCACCCTGCTTCCCTTCTGTGTCACCCTCAGTGCCTGATGACATTGCCAACTCTTCCCCTCCTCCAATGTCTTACATCACTTCCCAGGAGATGAAGTGTGTTCTTCAATGGTTTGCCAGTTGGTCAGGTCTCCAGTGGGAACGTTTTCTCCAAGACCTGGTAGCTAAGGCAGTGCTGGGGAAGATGCAGTCACTGCTGGATGGTCTGGAGCAGCTCAGTGTATCTGCGACAAGTCAACCACCTTGTATCTTTGAGTGTCAGCTACGTCTTTGGGATCAGTGGTTTCGAAGTTGGGCTGAGCAGGAGGGCAATGACTGTGTCAGTCAGCTGGAGGTCAGGGAGGCAGATTTTGGGGCAAAGTTTTACCAAGCAGTGGCTGTTTCTGCTGGTAAGAACTGATAGGCATTCATATCAAGAAGGAAATGACATGTGATCATGCCAAGGCGATGACTGTAGTGATGATTCACCTCAACTGTGTCACTTAAAGAGTCACCTGAACTGCCAGAGTAGTGGTCCGCTTTTTATTCCAGCACTCAGGAGGTAGCCTGGTCTACATAGCAAGTTCCAGGGTAGCCAGCACTACAAACTGAGATCCTGACTTTAAAAGGATCTAAAGGATGAGGACTAAAGGATGTGGAGGAGAGCTGTGTAATCCTGAGATTGCTCGGCTCTTTGCACTTAACTAACAATAGAAGCTCAAGACAGTGGACATTCTACTCCCTCCCTCCTACCGCATCAAGGACCTGCCCTTGCTGCGGGATGCATTGCTAGTTGATGGCTGCTAAAGCAGAAAGAGCCACACCCCTTTAGTGACATAACTTCTGGTAGGTAGTCCATTCTCCGGTGGATGGTCTCACATCCATGAAATACAGGCAGCAGTAATTGCCTGTATTTGTCAGCATTTATCAATAGCAAAACTGAGGGCATGAAGTGGGTAGGAGACAGGACAGGGTGGGAGGCTCTAGGAGGAGTTGGAGGGATAAATGGGTATGATCAAAATACATTGTGTATGGGCAGGCAGTGTAGAACGAGCCACTGTATATCTGAAGAGCTCGGAGCCCCCTAAAAAGTACAAATTGCTAAATTCCAAATGTCCAAGTTTCTAACAATCTTTTCTTTGGTATTTCAGTATTATTGAAAGACATATTCCTTAATTCTAAACTCAATGGAGGTTGGTTAAGTCACTTCTGTCCACTGGAAATCCATGTTCCGAAAATTGACGCTTTCAACCTTTTGAAAGAACTGAAAAGGTATCAATGAAACATGATTTAGAAGGTTAACAATAAATACATGGCTCCCTGTCAAAAAAAAATACATTGTGTAAATATATGGAATTTTCAAAGAATTAGTACAGTATGATTTTGTTTTTAAAGAGTTGGCCTGGAGCATAATTCACTGGTGGAGATCTTGCTTAGTACAAGGCTCTTGGGCTAATACCCAGCACAAAAGAAAAGAAAAGCTATTTTGTGTTACTTGCATTTACTCCTTCACCAACACCCCTCCTAGCTTAATTATGTAGATCCATGCATTTTGGTTTTCCGGTTTTACCTATATCATTTTCCTTCTGTTTTAACCCTTCTTTACTATTTCTTACAAAAAAAATCTCTCCAGTTTATTGGCCACAGGAAATATTTCTACTTGTCTGGAGAAGGTATTTTGCTATCTGTAGAAGTCTAGATGGGTGTGGGCTCTGGCCAGTGCTTCAAACATTATGTCCCGCTCCCTTCTTGCTTGCAAGCTTTCTTAGCCATGTGCATTCTCTGCAGTCTGAATACAATACAGGCAGTGACGATTTCTTGGGTCCTTTGACCTGTTTGGTACTCACACTTCCTGGATCTGTACTTCACCATCTCTCATTTTTGGAAAGTGGGTTTTCACCATTGAAGCTCCAACACCTCTTTTGCTGTCTGCCTTGCCTGATATTCCAGTTACACACACAGTATACCCTATTAAACTGTCCCCAAGTCCTCTTATTTGTTTCAATTTTTAAATATTTTTAAATGTTTTTCTCACCAGGTGGTGGTGGCACACACATTTAATCCCAGCACTAGGAGGTAGAAGCAGATAGCTCTCTAAGTTCAAGGCCAAGTTGGTCTACAGAGAGAGTTCCAGTACAGCCAAGGATACATGGAGAAACCCTATTTCAAAAAATAAAATAATCACACACACATACACATATATATGAATATATTTATAATATATATGAACATATTTATACCTATTTCATATGTATTATACACATATACTACATATTTATACATATATATATATTGTTTTATGTATTTATGTAATTATATTTACATGAAATAAGAGTCTTTTCAATGTTAACCCAAACATAAAAGTTGCATTGAAAAGCAAAATGAAATGAAAAATAGCCAGGTATAGTAGCACACACCCCTAAAACCCAGAACTTGTAAGACTGAGACTGTAGGACAATGAGTACAAAGCCAGAACAATTAAATTCTCACTGCATTTCAAAACCAAAGACTGTATAAGCCACAAGAAGCACACAAAATCCAGAGGCATCCTCAGCCATCCTTCCTGCAGAAGGGCCTGATTTTATCCCCAGCTCACACTTTCCCTTCCTTACCAGTGTTCTCTACTGTTGTGAGGAAACACCACGACCAGTAAGCAAGTTATGGAAAAAAGTGTGAGTTACGTATCCACACTATGCGTCATCCAAGGAAGTCAGAGTCAGAGCTCAAACAGGACTGGAACCTGGAGCCACAAGCTAGGGCAGAGGTTGAAATGGAAGTTTCTGGATATGCCACATAATACGGACTCATATGGTGTTTTGCTAAGATAGACTCACATGGTGTTTTGCTGAGGCAAGGCACGTGGAAGATCACATGATGAATAACTAGGACTCATGGACAGTGACTACAGGCTTCCTTCCATAGCTAACTTGGTAATGCTCCTCTGTTGGTTTTAAGTCTCTGTCTTCACTGATCTTCGCTTTGTTGAGAGGAACAGCAGAGAAATTCTCCTGGTGTCCCAGGTGGGTCCCAATCGCTCCTGTTGACTTGGGCAGATTAGATGGTAGCCTAGCAATTTCTGCTCAACAATGCTACCACGGCAGCTGCTTCCTGTTTGCTATGCTGACACTACTAAATGGGACTGCTGGTATCCTGACAGAGACTGGAATCGCCCCAAGGAACTACTTCTAAACAGGTCCACATCTCCTTGTCCTATTTACCACCTTTTCTCCCCTACCTTTGGACTGTGGGCTACAAAGGGAGTCAAGGCATTTGAAAACCCTTATTAAAAGTAGATTAAAATAAAATCTAAGCCTTCAGGAGGCCATGGAGGAGTGCTGCTAACAGGGTTGGCCACCATGTCTTGCTCAGCTTGCTTTTTTATAGAACCCAGAACCGCCACCCAGGGGTGGTACCACCCACGGTGGGCTGAACTCAGCCCCATCAATCCCTTATTAAGAAAATGCCTTACAGGAGTTCTCTGTGTAGTGCTGGTTATTCTGGAACTCAAACAGGAGACCAGGCTGGCCTTGAACTCAGAAATCCACCTGCTTCTGCCTCCTGAGTACTGGCATCAAAGGCATGCGCCACCACTGCCTGGATGAGACAATATTTTTTATAATGATTATATTTAAGAAAATTTATTCCATGAGCAAAATGGTAGACACACTGAAATAGTAAGCCATATTATGTTTATTTATTATTTAAAACAGAATATTTACAACAAATAGGTAGTCTTAACCTAAGAAGTGTGTTAGGCAAAATATTTTTAAATTCAAAACTTGAAAGTTGGGTGATGGTGCCACTTGGCTTTAATCCCAGCAGGTAGGGGGCAGAAGCAGGTGGATCTCTGTGAGTTTGAGGCCATCCTGATTTACAGAGTGAGTTCCAGAAGAGGAACCTTGTTTAGAAAAAGGGAATGAAGACTGAGTTCTTACCTCAGTTTTACAGCTATCACTTAGCATACACAAGACCCTGTGTTGTATCCCAAGCATCAGATAAAAGATAAAGATGGACACTTCCATTCAGTAGTATGTACATTTTCAGAAATGTAAATGAAGGTATCATTAATTTCCAATATTTAAAGTCTCTCCCAAAGGTTGAAGAGATGGCTCAGTGGTTAAGAGTACTAACTGCTCTCGCAGAGGTCCTGAGTTCAGTTCCCAGCAACCACATGGTGACTCACAACCCTCTGTAATGGGATCAGATGCCCTCTTCCGGTGTGTATGAAGACAGCTACAGTGTACTCATAAACATAAAAGTAAATAAATAAGAGTTTCCTATTTTAAAAAAGTGTCATATTCAAGGATCAAAGGAACACTAGGAAGCAGAAAGGTATAAATTAAATCAAGAATGAGGCATACTTTTCTCCTCATTCCATTCGCAAAATGAGAATGCTGCGGAAAAGCAGGGACAGGAACCAGAGGGACAACTCCAGAGTGAGAATACTTGGCCTTGGAGCTCAGATCCAGCGCGGAGCACAGTGATGACTCCTGGGAAAGTCACTTGACCAATTGTCTCTAAGCCTTGGTGGTCTTTGCTGAAAATGGGAGAAACAATAGCACCTCCTAATGATTGGATGCAAGAAATCCCTCAGAAGCTGACGCGAGTGACCTACGTATAGTAGAAAGCACAGGCATTTCCGTGAGTGTCTCGCCCAGTGTCCATGTCAGAAACACCTGACGTTGCGTTCTACCTGAGTGTATCCTGTAAGTAATAAACACTGCTAAACCAGTGGCTAAAGCTCACACTCCCTGTACTTCAAACCCTGCTTCGTATCTCTGCCTCTAGTGCTTCTTTACTCTTCTAAGTGTCGACCTGGCTTTGAGCCTTTTCTTTCTAATTTCTACTTCCGCTTGCCCTTCTACTCAATAGTCAGCCGAGGCTTGGGTTTTGGAGCAGTTTGCGGTTCACACTGAACTGAGAACAGGACCCCCGTTGAAAGAATCAGAGAAAGGACTGAAAGAGCTAAAGGGGCTTGAGACCCCATATGAACCATGCCAACCAACCAGAGCTTCCAGGGACTAAGCCACTACCCAAAGACTATACATGGACTGACCCTGGGCTCCAACCACATAGGTAGCAATGAATAGCCTAGTAAGGGCACCAGTGGAAGGGGAAGCCCTTGGTCCTGCTAAGACTGAACCCCCAGTGAACGTGATTGTTGGGGAGGGCGGTAATGGGGGGAGGGTGGGAAGGGGAACACCCATAAAGAAGGGGAGGAGGAGGGGTTAGGGGGATGTTGGCCAGGAAACCTGGAAAGGGAATAACAATTGAAATGTAAATAAGACATACCCAAGTTAATAAAAATGGAGGAAAAAATTATAAAATAAATAAATAAATAAAAGTATTACTATAAAAAAAAAGTTTTGTCAGCAGATGCCTATACAACACTTTGCTTCCCGTCTGATTCTTCCCATGTGGAAAGTTCCATCCCACTCAATACTGCTCAGACACCTAAGATTTGACATTATAACCAATAAATTCTTTTAAAAGCCAATTGATAAGTGTGTATGACAGCTGGGAGGAAAGGAATTGGAGGGGGAAAAAGATAATTTAGACCTTCAATCTTACATTAGATAATTTCATATAGCGGTGACAAAATATTTAACAGAAGTAACTTAAGGGAGGAAGGACATACTTGGCTCATCATTTCAGGGAGTTAGGGTTAGGATTAGAGCTACCTTGGTCATGTAGCTCTGTCAGTTCTGGGTCCATGGTAAGGCAGTGGCCATACATAGAACAGAACTATTCACTTCGTAGCACTCAGAAAGCAGAGACAGAAAACCAGTGACACAATACACAAGGATCTGCCACAGCGATGTACTTCCTCAGTGTGAGAACCACCTCCTAAACTTGCCACCTCTAAAAGTGTCACCTGCTGTGACAAAGCATTGCACCTGAGCCTGGGGAGAACTCTAATATTCCAAGAAATACAATTCCCAGTGAGTCCATGTTAATAAGTCTGGCCAGGCGATGTGTGTCCGTTATCCCAGCACTCTGGAGGGAGAGGACAACAAATTAGATGCCAGTGGGAAACACTGAGCAAGTCCCAGGCAAGCCTGTGATTCAAAGCAAGACTGTCTCAGAAAAAAAAAGAAAATTATCAAGACAAAAAGGGGGAAAGAGACGGGGACAGGGGGTGGAGGACATGGGGGGTGGAGAGAGAGAGAGAGAGAGAGAGAGAGAGAGAGAGAGAGAGAGAGAGAGAGACAGACAGAGAGAGAGAGAGAGAGAGAGAGAGAGAGAGAGATTGAAAGTATAAGGGTATGGATACAGCATGTAATGTTTTCCCAATACAACACTACAACACTATTATAGTGATAAACCAGAAGCAAACTAAATGTCCTATAATATAAAAATGTTTAATTGACATACTGCATATCCATGTCATTGAATATTATTCAGTCACTTAAAGAATAATTAAAAATGCAACATCACAATTCAAAAGATTGCATATGAGCCAAATGAAAAGCCCAAGAATGAGGCAATATATTCCACAAGATTGTAATTATGTAAAAATATAGATGCATAAAGAAATGCATGGGAGAACACTCAAAAAGGAAAGTATCTACGTTAATAGCATTAGAGGTAGTTTTGTTTTCTAATTTCTGCAAAATCATCCACACTGCTTTATAAAGAAAAGAAACCCTTCATAAATTAGGGTTGCAAGTCCACACTCTTCTGTCAGAGCATCCTGTGCTTCTAGCTCAAACAGTTCAGAATCCAGGTTCAGTTTCTCACACTCAGATGATATTCTAGAAGCAAATATTTTTCTCTAGGTAGAATAAAGGAAGCAATTTTGTTTCTGAAGGAAAAACTTGACCTCCACGTCAAGAAACGTTCTACATTGGCAATATCCTTGCTCCTTGGCGAGCAGGGCATGTGTGCTGAATTGCTTTTCCCCTCGTGGGGATACATTTGAGCTGAGCTATCCTCTCTCCTTTCACCCTGCCCTCCATTCAGCTGACGATGAAGTATTTGTGAGTCTGGGTGCTAAGCTTCCCACTTCGCCTGGTCACATGAAATGAACCAACCTGTTCACTGTACACACTGAGCCCGTGGCCAAATGTTCCATCTAAAGAAGCTAAATTGAACTATAACACTGAAATGAAATGCTTGGAAGTGTTCTGGACCAGACAAGCAAACAGGCACTGGTGGTGGCATGAGGAGCAATATAGAGAATTAGTTCCGCTAATGTCTGAAGTATAAATACGACACCTACAGCCACAGCCTATGTGTATGGATTGAGAGAGGATGAATTGAGAGACCATTATTTTATCCTAGCCCTCCATCCTTTTCCCATCTTCTTCAGATGCATTAAAAGGACTGTCTGTGCACACAGTCTCTCTTCTTATCCCCACAGGAGAGCACTGCAGGACAGTCTGCAGCTCACAGACAGAACTAGTCACAAAATTACCAGAGCAGAAAGATTCACAGAAACTACCCACAGCCTAATGATTGACTGTCCTCTCAAAATTGTTCATAATTTAAAAGCAACATGCTTGAGGGTTCAAACTTCTTGGAAGGGGGAAACAGCTAACCTTAACAGTACAGGGAGCTCACAGCTGCCATACTGCCCATCTTGGCCTCTCCTGTGTGGACTTTGATGAAACTCTGGGATCCGATGTGTATCCCATCCTCCATGAGATGCTTCCTACATTTTTGGCCTCTAGTCCTTCACTGTGTGACTTGTTCTCTCCTTATCTAAATGTTGGCTCCCAATCCCTTGCTAGAGCTTCTCTCATTTCCATGATTCTAACTCCCACCTAGGCATCCATAAGTTAACGATCTGTAACTTCATAGCACGCCTCTCTACTAGACCTCTCAATTGGTCAGTTTCTCAGGCAATCCCTTCTGGATGCCTCCATGGTTGACTCAAACTTGAATGTCTGCAAGTAAATTTATTTGACCTTCAAAAAGCCTTCATTCCAGCACTCCTTGTCCTCAAGACAGAAATCTGGATACCATCTTAGATCTCTCCCTCTCTTGATGTGATCACCAAATTCTCGAGTCTATCCCTTAACTACTTCTCATATTGAACTCACGTCTATGTTGTTCCAACAATGCTCAAGCCCTGTGGTACCAAGGAAGAGTTCATGAACCCCAAAAGACCAACCAGGGGCCGATCTGATGCAGTCACACCTGGGTCTTTATTTACAAGCTCAAGGTCAGGCTTAACTCACCACTGACCCCCCCCCCAGCAGTCATCAGGACTAGGTTTTATAGAAAATGGCAATGGAGGGGGTGAGTGATTTTAGCCTGGCAAGCATTTAATTGAGGGGAGGGGGCAGCTCCTGTGGCCTTTAACATAAGAGGTTGGTGCTGGGAGCCAAACCACAAACTTAACTTCTGCTTTCCTCCTGATCGGTGGTTGTTAGGAGGTGAAGTGCCAGGGGTGGGCCTGTAACCTGGAGGTGCAGATTTGTAGGGGAATGACCTGGAAACTGGTGCTAGACACTGGGTTTGTTAGGGGAATGACCTGGAGACACAAGTCTTGTTGAGGGATAGCCTGAAAACTGGAGCTAGGTACCGGTCAGTTAGTAAACTTAGACCGGGTTCTCTAATATGGAAACTGAACCCCAAAACTTGGAACCCTCAGCCAGTGAAATTTCCACTTCTGAAGTCTTTCTGCCACTTGCTTCCTTCCTTTCACTACCCATCCATATTAGCATCAGAATGACCCTATGAGTCCTCAAAATGATGGAGTGACTCTTCCTTATGAGAACCCCAATTAACAAATATATAAGAGGTAGTGGGAATAGAAAAATCACTAGGTAAGTGTAGTATATATGTCTTGAGCCTAGTATTTAGAAAGCTGAAGCAGAAGGATCATGCCTTAGCCTGGACTACATACTATATTGCTCCTGGGTGGTGATGCCGGTAATAGTGATGGTGATGGTGGTGCTGGTGCTGGTACTGCTGCTGCTGGTGGTGGTGGTGGTGGTGGTGGTGGTGGTGGTGGTGGTGGTGATGGTGGTGCTGGTGCTGGTACTGCTGCTGCTGGTGGTGGTGGTGGTGGTGGTGGTGGTGGTGGTGGTGGTGGTGGTCATGTTTTTGATGTGTTTGTTTATTTTTCTTATGTATTTGTAGGGAGCAAGTCATGGTCAATGTGTGTAGATCAGAGGACAACTTGTGGGAGTCAGGTCTCTCCTTCCACCAAGTGTGTTCTAAGATGAAACTCAGGTCATTAGCGTTCAGTCAAGTTCCTGGACCCCTGTAATCATTCTACTATCCTCATTATTCCATATTTAGACATGCTCCTTCCCCTACACCACACACACACACACACACACACACACACACACACACACACACACACACACACACACACAGAGTGTGTCTACCAGATCAATTTCCTAATTTTGTCCTTAAAAATCCAAGCCTTCTGATTTCCAAATCCAATGGGTTCATGTGTTACGATGTATGACTTTCAACATATGACATATCATAGACAATTCAAAGTACACTACTCATTTTTACCAAGAGCTTAATCAAACCTTCTGACTGGGCATGATAGTTCATACCTCTAAACTCAGCACTTGAAATGCAGAGGCTGACAGATTTCTGTGACCTCAAGGTCATCATGGTCTACAAAGTGAGCTCCAAGCTAGCCGTAGCTACATAGCTAGATGCTGTCAAAACCTAAACAAAACAAAAACAAAGGATAAATAAGTAAAATAAATATAGTAAATAAATAAACAAACATTTGGCAGGTTGCAACATCCTATAATGGTATATATACAGAACAGAATCTGGGGCTCTGAACACCCTCATCTCCAATTCTCACAATGGGTAACTTTCTGCATGCTCACAATGTACATAGTTCTGCTCTTCCTTGTCTCATTGAAATTCTGTTTGAATTCTGACACACACAAAAATGTACATCGCAGTAAGAAAATTGCAAATGCATACATGAGATAGCATTACCCAAATCCTTAGCTATTCCCAGAGATCTGGCTTTTCTTTCCTCTGGGTTACCAGTGCCCATCCCGTTTTTCGTAAGATACTTCCTCCCTTGACTTATTCCCTCGCTCCTTATTAGCAGTTAGAAAAAGGGTGCATTAATATTCAGTAGTTAAAATGTGTCACCCTACATTTTACATAATTTCTAGTGTGGGAATACATTTTCTTGAAAATATTCCCAGAAGGTGAATGACTTTAATAACACGGTATCTTTGAGATGGCAAATAAAATGGCTTATAGAATTCTGCCTTGACAAACAGTTGAAGTCGCTTTTCTCTGCAGACAAATGTTAACCCTGCTCATTTGAGTTGACTGAGACTGGTTCATTTCTTTTTGTCTAAGTATTGACAATTCTTTGAGTCCTATTGACTTTGGGCTCCCATGTCCTCTCTTGAAAGCTTTATGAACTGATACTTTAGTAAAGAGTAAGATGAATACAGACAGATGAGCGTGACCAAAGGTTCTCAAGTAAAAGAAATGTGGAAGGGCTGCAGAGATGACTCAATGGTTCAAAGCACTGGCTGGCTATTCTTGCACAGGACCTGGATTTGGGTTTGAGTGTCCGTGTGAAGCTTACAACCATCTTTAACTCAAGTTCTGGGGTTTCTGACACCGTCACCTGCCCTCTGCAAACACTCATGTGCATGATGTATACATACACATACAGGCAAACATTCATACATGCAAAACTAAGCCTTTAAAAAAAGGAAATGAGGAGGCAGCAGTGATGGTGCAGACCTTTATTCCCAACATTCTGGACACAGAGGCAGATGGAACTCTGAGTTCAGAGCCAGCCTGGTCTACAGAGTAAGTTCTAGGGCAGCCACGGCTACACGGAGAAACCGTGTCTCAAAAAAAAAAAAAAAAACCAAAAAAGAATGAAAGAAAGAAAGGAGGAGTTTAAGGGAATCTATTTTGCTTTCTTTCTCTCTTTCTTAGAGAGGCAGAGGTAAAGTTGGCTTCTTTATTTGTTTATTTTTAATAGCCACTTGAAGTATCAGAAGAGAAAACTTTCTCAAGCGAGAAAAAGAGCTACTAGAAGCCAGAGGAGCAGACAGCAATTATAGGCCCAGGAAGGACTGTAATCCAATAGAAAGCTTTTCTTCCCAGGGTGCTGGAGAGCACAGTGGAATACCCTGCAATTCAAAGCCAGGACCAGACACAAAATTGCTATGATAAAGTCGGACCAGTCACACACAAGGTTCATGATTGACTCGCCCCTAGAAACTGTTCACAATCAAGGACATAATTCTCTTCCTTAAAAGCACTATGTTGGAGGATTTGAGCCTCTCAAAATGGGAGCTACTTCCCAATGTAGAGAGGTAGAACATAAATACTTCTACACTAATAGATTGGAATCTAAATCTCGTCTTGTGGGATTCCATCACATTAAGTTTTTGGACATGGTCTCGGAATCCTTACTGAGCCAAGCCGGTGATGATATGGGTGTTGTCTCTCAGAGCTCCTGTTAAAATGTGTGTTATGAATTGTAAAACAAAGATATCTCACTAAATTAATGATAGTATTAAATAATTGAAACTATTGAGTACCTGGAACCCTGTACAGTACACCAGAAAACGTACCCAGGATACACAGTGGGGGACAAAAACCATCACAGGTTCAGATCGTTTTCCTCAGGTCTAATTTTAAAGGCTTGAAGGTAAGCTCACTCCAACGAGATATGTAATGAGCACAGGCTCGTGCATTTTTTTTTTTGCTGATAAGCACAGACATGTGAACAGCTGGTAGCATCCTTTCTGTGTGTACAGGATGCCAGCGATATAGCTGTAAGTTTCAACTCCAAATTTCAACACCCGCCCTGGTTTCTCATGCGATGCTAGGTCATTGTCCTTGCACCTGGATAAATACCCTAGGTGATGTAATTCTATCTTTACTTATTGTCTTACTTAGAAGGACTCGAAGGAACTATATTATGCCTTCCAGAAAATGCATTCCTTATGACGGTCCCTCAAGAAATGAATACAGGGCGAAGTAATAAGACTATTGCTGGAATCGTGTCAGAAATATTTAATTGAAACAGCCTTCAGCCTGAGCATGCTGAGTGTGCACGCTGAAATTTGGTGAGCAAAGCTAGCAGTGCATTTTTTGTTGCCTTCTACTGAGACCCCGTGAGCCACTGGCAGTGACCCTGTGCGAGGGCCATTCTCGGAAGTTTTTATTAAATCCCCATTTTTATCCAATCTCAAAACCCCAGAGACGGTCACAGAGAGAATGGCTTCTATTCAATTCTTGAATCTGACATTGCCACTTGTTTGTAAACTCGGTAAGTCCCCAAACGGAATCAGACACATCTTTTGTAAAGCCAGGTACAAAAAGAAAAATACGAAATTATCAAGAACTGCAAGACGGCAAAAATAGAATACTTCCCACGCACAGAATTGTAAGCAATGGGTTCCTATTTCCATGAACACTTTCCCTGCTCACACATATGTAACTCAGGTTCCCAATAAATCGGTGTCATATGTCATTTACTGGTTATAATATATTCGACATGATTCCCTGATCACTTCTTTCATGTAGACAATGCACATACATGAATGTATGCAAGCAAGTATGTGTCTCAAGAACTCTGGGAAATGGGTACACTTTTTTTTCCACTGCATTTTTATTTTTTTCAATTAGTTTATTTGTTTATTCACTTTACACCCTGATTGCAGCCCCATGGGCTAAGGTTAGTTGATTTCGTAGGTCTCCTTATGCTTTCCTTGACCCTGCTGGCTCCTCCAATCCTTCCCCCAACTCTCTCACCAGTCTCCATCAGCTCCCCCTAAAGTTTGGCTGTGGTCTCTGCATCTGTTTCCATCAGCTGCTGGGTGAAGCCTCTCAGAGGACAGTTATGCTCCTGTCAGCAAGCACAGCAGAGTATCAGTAATAGTGTCAGGAGCTGACTTTCTCGCATGGGATGGCTTTTAAGTTGGACCAGTCATTGGTGGTCCGTTCTCTCAATCTTTGTTCTATCTTTATCCCGGGGCATCTTAGAGGGAAGACAAAATGTGGGTTCATGGTTTTGTGCATGGGTTGATGTTCCCTTCCCTCTATTGGGGTGTTCACTAAAGTCCTCATATCACCAGCTGATAAGAGTCTTAGGCTTACCCCCATAGTCTCCTAGGTCTCTGATTTCTATTCTCCCCCCATCCTCTCTCCCCTCTCTACCCAACCCCACACCTGATCCCTATCTCCATTCTGCTCCCTGTGCCCCCAACCACACCAGTTCCCTCCATCCATCCACTTCCAATGTCTATATTATTTCTGCTTCTAGGTAAGAGTCCAGCATTCCCCCTTCTTACTTAGATCTGTTTATGCATAGTTCTCCTGTACTTTATGGCTAATATCCACTCATAAGTGAATACATACTATGTGTGTGTTTCTGCATCTGAGTTACCTCACTCAGGAGGATCTTCTCAAGTTTCATTCATTTGCCTGCAGATTTTATGATGTCCTTCTTTATAATATCTGAATTGTATTTCACTGTATAACTGTATCCCATCTTTTTTTATCCATTCTTAGGTTGAGGGACACTCATGTTTTCTCCAGTTTTTATTAAAAGAGAATAGAGAATAGTGACTTATTTACTCTGTCTCATTGAGCTTGCTTATTTATTTATGTAGTGTGTGTGTGTGTGTGTGTGTGTGTGTGTAGTTACATGTAGGTATCTGCATAGGTCAGAAGAGGACATTGGGTCTCTTTAAGCTGGGGTTTCAAACTGCCGACTTGGGTGCTGGAAACGGAACTCAGGTTCTCTGATGGTCTGATGGAGCAGCAAGAAATGAGCCATCTATCCCCCCCCCCCCAGCCCTCAGCCCTGACGTTTTGTATAGTTCTACCCTTCCAAACTCCAGGGCTCACAACTGTGAGGCAAGCACTTCACTGGCTACACCGTTTCCCTATCTCTCAGTGCTAATTTTGTTTAGGCCAGAGCTCAAGATCCTTACCATCAATCCTTCTATAAACTATTTGCTGAACATATAATATCACCCAAAGCATAATAATGCCAAAACACGTACACTAGAAATATAAAAATCATATGAAAAACATAAATGATACAATGCCAGCTATAATGACAGACAAGAAAATTAAAATATGAAATACTGAAATAGACATAGCTTCATATATTAATAATCAGCATTCTGTGTTCATCCAGATGTGATTGGCGCATTACTTCTTTCAACTGATCCCACAGCACAATAGATGCAGAATCACTATAAACAACATGAGGGTTTTAATTAACATTTGATTTTCTTTAAAGAGGAATTATCAAAACCGCTGGAGATAGAATCATGTTGGCAAGCCTGGCTTTATTCTTGGGATTGGTTGGTTCGTTGGATTTGTTACTGGTTTTGGTGTTGATTTGGTTTTTCAAGACAGGATTTCTCTGTGTACAGTATTTCTAGAACATTGATTGGAGATGTTCTCTATGGGAAAATAAATACAGTGAAGAAAAAAGCTTGAGAGAAGGAATGTGAAGCAAATGGACATTCACTTTTTTCCAGACAAGGTTAATGTTCAGTCCACTGTGGTTTTAACACGCTCAGCTGGTGCCACCTATAGGAAGAAGAAGCAGAGCTTCTGCCTGTCACAAACCAAACGGCCTTCCGCTGCGACTGAGCAGGATCAAATGTCGCAAAGAAATGAGTCAGCATTTTGGTGGGAAATTCTGGTCTTTGTTCAGTAAACAAAGGGACCAGAGCCTAATGAGCCTTGGCAATAAGCTGCGAGAGAATTACTGAAAGTGGAAAACATGATTTATTATCAAAGCCATTTCTGAGTCTTAGCCTGTTACAAGAGAAAAACAAGAGAAGAAAGCTTACCAGCTTGCCAGAGAGGGGTTGTCAGCAAGTCTTCTGTTGTTTCTGAGTTTTGTCATTAGCTGGTTTGTTTACATTTGTAAGTGTTCAAAGAATAGCAGAACTACAAGTACTTTAAAGTAAAATACTCCTTCCTCCAGAAGCAATAGAATACAGTGTTGGAGTTGTTACAGCACCAAGTGTGGCCTAAAGAGGTCTCTGAATGTATTGTCATCATGGCCTAAAGGCTCCTTGTAGGTGCAAATTGCACCACAATTTGATGCATCATGTATTTTAGTCCAGGAACAACTGGTGGATACTTAGGGAGTCACAAGCAGATGAATTTAAGGACTTAAGGGCAGCACCTGTGCAAACCAGATCAAAGAAGGCAGCTGTCAGCTCCCCACCCCACCCCGCTCCCCACTATCTGTAAACCTCAGTTCTCTTTCTTGCTGTCACTGTCACTTCTCATCGTCTATAAATGTTGCCCAGCCATAAGACAGCAGAAGTGACTCAAAATTCATCTGCCTGGGAGTCCTGTCTGACTTGGGAACCATTCCTTGCTAATTAAACTCTTGAATTTAAGGTCAGTGGTTTTACTTTTAACAATAATATGAAATTTGGGAGAGATTCTTGTGGCACTGGAAGAGACTGTGCTGTGAAGAGGCGGTCAGAGGTTATGTCCAGTGTGGCACATCAGAAGAAGCTACCCAGAGAAGTCACCTGGGAGCTAGACTTTGAAGGAGTCTGGCTCTGATAGTTGGTGACAAAATGGGGAAAATGGACAGTTTATAAAGAAAAGCAAACCGTTCGAACTGCAGGTAAGGACAGATGTACTTGGGGAGTTGTCCCGCAGTCAAATTATAAAGAATCTTGGACGGCAGAGTGATACAAAAACACCCAACAGTGCTCCCTAAACACTGACCTATGTAGTTCCCATAGTCTAACTCCTGTCATGCTCAGAACAGCAATTAGAGAATCACACCGAGACTTACTGCTTCTGTTTTGTGGCTAAGAAACAGAAACACAGCAAAGTTTCATTTTTTCTCCAACATTTCACCGCATAGGTTTGAAGCTTGCTTCTACCCACTACTCTCTATTGCCTCCTGTGAGTATAAAGAGTTTGGATTTAAAGTATCTCCTCCCTGAGAAAAAAATTAAAACCTTCTCAAAAAGGGGGAGGGAGCAAAATAGTGAAAATATAGGTGAGCTTCCCAGATACCAGCATGACCAGGGTTATTGCAGTATATTCTGACATCTCTCAGTGTTTAAAGTAGCACACATAGAGGCTGCAGAAGAGTGAACCGGAAACAAGCTACCCCAGCCCTGATCCCCACCCTTCCCTGCCCCTGGCAACCTCTTTCAGAAGTTCCAACCACAGTCTTATCTTCCCAACACACGGTGGCTGCACACTTTGCCCCAGGAGTCTGCAAACCATAGCGTTGTTTTGAACTCTACTCCTGCTTCCTCAGTAAATTTGAAAAACCCAACAATGGCCTTAATCCATCAAGGTTCCTGGGTTCGTTCATTCTGTTTGCGAAGTGAGGAGTGTTCACCTGGCCCTCCCTTCCACTCTCTCCACCCTCTCTGTAACTTCAATTTCCTTCTACAGCACTGAGGCTGGTGAAAACAATCTCTGTGGCAACCGAAAGCGAGACTTCTGCTCTTCATACTCGGTTGATTTTAAAAGCTGAACTCTGATAAGCAACATTTATGTTAACATGACACTAATTTTCACCATGAGGCTAAGTACAAAACAAGGATTATGTTTCCCTTTTTACCATTTGAGTGTCAGTTCCTGAACCATGAAGAGGAGGGCAATCCTTCCCCCTGAGTGAAATGGGTTCTGGTACACTCCAACAATTGGGTTTAAACGTCATGACATATTTTCTTTTCTTCAAATTTAAATCACAATGACCTTCCACTTTGGAAATGAGTTTTAATTGCCTTGTAGAGGTGTCTGGACTGATGTTCTAAGACGGAATGTGTATACCTCTGACCTGTCAGATGCCCTTTATCCTAGATGTTATTTGCACCACCTCTGTGAATTGACTCCCCCACCCCACCCCACCCCCTTGCATTTTGAGGCTAGGTGTACCCTTTCCTCCCAAAACCTTTTTGTGTATATCTATACTCGAGAAATCTATAATCTAGAGTTTATTTCTACAGGTGATGCTAAATCCCCAATCTGAACCAAATCACTTAGAAGAAATAGAACAATAGAAAAGACATCAGGACCTTCAGATCCCACTAAAGGCACAGGAATGACTCTCCATTCCTCCTGCGTCCCCACTGCTTGAACCAAAGCCGCAGCCTCAACTGGAGCCTGTGAAATGCAATCCGTAGGGCCAGTTTTCTGTCATACAAAGGAAGGCACAGAATCCGTCCTAGAACTGGGCTATGACATGGAACACACACACACACACACACACACACGCACGCACGCACGCACGCACACGCACACACACACACACTCCTTGTCTTAAGGACAACCATTTCCAGACAATCTGGGATGGGTATGCAATGACTTCTCACATGATCGCATGGATGAGGGGAGGTAATACTTGAAGACTCTTGTGGGGCAGTGGACCGTGCCAGGAAACTTGGTAAGGTTGAGTGGATTGGAAATCCCAGAACCTCTGAGAGGACAATAGGAGCTTCACCTGCTTCCAACCAGGCCTCTATCACATGATCACACACCCTACATAGGAATGTGACCTATGGTCACATAGATCTGAACAGAGTTCTCTGAGTTAATGAGGTATCTAGAAGCTCTGAGGGCTTAGGCAATAAGCTTCTCTTCTTGGTCATTACTTCCTGCAAAGGGTATTTAATCTCTGGTCCACCCTGAGGAGGTGGTATGCACCCATTTTCCATAATGAACAATCAATAAACAGTTTGGAAGTGAGGACTGTCATTTTCATCAAGAACAGCCATGGGGAGCATGGAGAAAGCCTTTGTCTACAGAGCAACGCAGCCTAAGTCTCCTGCAGAAGACCTCTCCGAGGTCCTGGATAAGATGCTAAGGAAAGAATAATCTCCTGTAAGACCCCCGGCCCTCGGTCAGAGGTACTTACTTCAAGACACCCACAGGTGAGACACCGAGATGCAGATCAATGCAAAAGCAAGAGGTTTATTTTCCCGTGTGTTGGGGTAGACCTTCAATAAGTCCCTCAAGGCGAGTGACTAGAAGGCAACCCTAAATGGCTATTGTAAGCAGTTTTTATACTTTTTAGGGGCACAGATTATATCAGCAAGTTTACAGTTCAAACTTATTTATTGGCTAAGCATATTGACCTTTAAATCTATTGGCTAGCAAGCATCAGTCAGTACATTCTGAAAATTTTCTACCCAAAAATGTTCCTGTGGGTGGAAAATGGAACTTGGCCTAGCCTTGCCCCAAGGCAGGTGGGTATAAGGCTGGCAAGACCCTAGGGTTCTTCATGACCCTCCCCTTTTTCTTGTAAAAGCTCCAATCCTGGAGGTACACTCAGGGGTCATTGGTGACTAACTCATATTCTTCAAGTCCTGTCCTCAGGGTCTCATATTGTTGGTGCAGGACCATCAGCTGTACTGCACCTATTCTCTCTTTTATGAAGGCTATAAGCTTGTTCAATATGCAGGGCCCAAAGGTCACCAATAGCAAGAGAACAATTGGGGGTCCTAACAAGTTGGAAATGAGGGTTGACCAAGGGGAGGAGTTAAGCCAAGACTTGAACCAGCCCTGATTCTGTTCTCTTTCTCTCTTCCATTTAGGTAGCCCTTCTTTCACTTTAGCCATCATCGTACCCCAATTTGTACAACAATTGAATTGCCTTTCTCAGTGAATCTGATTATTATTGGATTACAGGTGGTGTTTGTGCAGGGGTTGTCCCAATACCCTTGGTCCCTCTGGTAGGGTCCCCGGACATGTAATTTCTTTTTACCGTGATCAAGTCCCAAGAGGACGAGGGGTTCCAGTAGGTGTCTCCTATAGTCTCCTATCCGCAGACTGCAATAAAACTGGTCTGGTCACCCCCTCCCATCCCTTGCATGGGTGAACTTCTGCTAGGTTCCTTCCATCTCCAGGGCAAATGTAAGTGGGGGTCTCCCACAGGTGATTCCTCTGTGCAGAGAATACAAATCCTATCCACCCCAGAGCCCAGAGCCCTCTTTCTCGCATATGGGCAGTTTGCTTCTGCCAGCACTCCCATCATAGGTGGGTGTCGGACCCTACTGGGTTCCCTCAGTGTTTACCCCCTGCTGAGCCTTACTGGTGCCAGTGAAAGCCTTTGTTCTTTTTTTTTTTTTTTTTTTTTTTTTTTTAATTAACTTGAGTATTTCTTATATACATTTCAAGTGTTATTCCCTTTCCCGGTTTCCGGGCAAACATCCCCCCTCCCCCCTCCCCTTCCTTATGGGTGTTCCCCTCCCAACCCTCCCCCCATTGCCGCCCTCCCCCCATAGTCTAGTTCACTGGGGGTTCAGTCTTAGCAGGACCCAGGGTTTCCCCTTCCACTGGTGCTCTTACTAGGATATTCATTGCTACCTATGGGGTCAGAGTCCAGGGTCAGTCCATGTATAGACTTTAGGTAGTGGCTTAGTCCCTGGAAGCTCTGGTTGCTTGACATTGTTGTACTTTTGGGGTCTCGAGCCCCTTCAAGCTCTTCCAGTTCTTTCTCTGATTCCTTCAACGGGGGACCTATTCTCAGTTCAGTGGTTTGCTGCTGGCATTCGCCTCTGTATTTGAAAGCCTTTGTTCTTTAGAAGGTACTTCCTGGCCTTGTTGTTTGGTGGGGAAGTAACACCTGGGTGGCAACATCTTTGATGTCAGTTCTTTCCGGTTCTGTTTTCCTGCTGAGAAGGTAAACTCGTTTTTTTTTTTTTTCATTGTGCTACCTGGAATTTTCTACTCAGTGGACTAGGGGTATATATTCTGTGAACCTCAGTAAAGCTTTGGCATTCTGGTAATATAAATGATCCGAGAATGTGTTTTTTCTTAAATCTCATAGGCCTATGCCCAGTTCTCCGTACTGTGGCAGCCCAGGACAAAATGTGTCCTTTTCTTGGACAGTATTATCTGCAGATCAAATGGGCAATTTCTGCCCAGTGGCTACCTTTCCACAATAAGCAAACTCGACTGGCGATAAAGATGCTCAGTATCTTCTTTGAACCAAAAAGTAGGAGCTGTCCAGAACAGATATGTCTCACTGTCAAATGATTAAATAACATTAAATGTCACATCCTATGGATTTCTGACATTTTTGAAGAATATATATATATATATATATATATATATATATTTAAACCTTGACTACTCTCAGCTATTTCTAATAGAAATATCTCAAAACACCCTTTAACTCAGAGCCATGAGTTTGCTATCTGACCCCAGTCACAGAATGACTGGGTCTAAGCTTTATATTCTTGAAAGAGTTGCATAGGCACAATGCCTATCTAAAAGTAACAATATTCATCCCAAATTTTGTATCAATGAAAGAAATTCATGCCAATGAAAACCTTAAATCTCTATCAAAACAAATTCTGTACCAATATAAAATATAACTTCAACTTTGAATCAATGATAAAGATTTCTACCAATAAAGATTATGGCTATACAATCAATTCCACCTATTCCCTCCCTGTTCAAATTTAGAACCATTCCCAAATTCCCTTGAATGACAACTTTCCTATAATTTGTAAACTAACCATGACCAGACCCCCAAACCCAGGGAATTGGGTTGAAGACTCTCCTTAACTTCTTCTGGCTGGACAGGGGCAACGAAAAAAATTTTAAAGGAAAGGGGTAGGAAAATCAATTTGGTTAGACTTAGAAAGCTGACTTCAGCTACTATTATCCGGTCCCTGTACACTGAAGCCCAGTCTCAGGCAAGGCTCGTGGTTGACTACAGTTCTGACTGAATCCCTCTGAAGGGTTGAATGAGGCTAGACGACCCGAAATCCATGACACAGGGAGTCCAAGCAGGTCAGTTCAGCATCCTTGAGTATGGATCTCACCAACGCTGTACACTCTGCAATAGACAAACCTCAAAACAGATTTAAGTACCCTCAAGATATCTGCAAGGATTGTGCAGGGTGCCCAGACTAATTAAGGATGAGATTCTGCTCTTTGTTTGAGGGTGTGAAAGACAGCTGTCTTTTTTTTCCTTTTTTTGAGTTAATTTTAATAATAACCAATTATGTCTGCATTCGTGTCATGTGAAGGATGGCACAAGGAATCTTTACCTGCCCTGTTTGATTCTCTTGAATCTTTCTAGTTTCCCTGGGGTCTCTCTCTGTCATGTCTGATCCATACACTCTGGAAGCAGTCCAGAGCCTATTCTCCTCTCCTGTTAACACAAACGCAGAGCTTTTCTCCCAAAATAGCATGTCCTTGAGCCAGTAACTGGAAAAACCTTTAGCTTGACCTCTCTCCTAGAATAGTAATACTATAACCACAAAACTCAAAATCACACCCATTTTGGTAATTAAAACTATTCGAAGCAAAAACAGCAAACTAAGCAATTGTTGTGCAAACCTATTTCCAGGCTCTCTCTGTATTTAATTTTCAAGGCCTCTGTTCTATTGTCTGGGATAAGCTCCGCACCCTATCCCCTGCTTTCTGTCTAATTTTTTAAAGATCGAATGCCTCAGTATTTTAATATCTATAATTAAATTCCCTTCTGCTTACTGTATAAACCTATTTTCAGGCTTCTTTTAATCTGTCATGCCAGGAATATTTAACCCAGAATTCCCATGGAGCCCACATTCAAAGAATTTGAGTAATTCTGCAAAATCTTCCCCAAAGTATATCTTCATTCAGTCTAGCCTGTATCTGCTTGTTAGAGGCAGCAGACGTCTCTCTGCCTTCCTCAAGTTCACAGCAGGGGTTCCAGCATCCTGCTGAGGCTCCCCTGAGTTACTTTAAGGATCCCGGGCTGCAGCCACCATGTGGCTCACTCCTTTTACTGAGAAATCAAATTTCTCCTCTTCCTACTGTTTCACTGTGTGTGTGATCAATCCGAGAAAACCTAACTTAATAGCGAATTTTCGACTACCACGTGGACGGCATCTGTTGCATGTAGTTTTAGAAAAATGCTACCACCTTTCCTGGAATTAGAAAGATTTTTTTTTATTTTATTTTTTGTGAGAAGTAAATAAACAGAGAGGAGGCATTGTACTAGCAGGTATGTTACAAAGCTGGCTGAGTTTTTTTTTATCCCCAAGCAAAGGTGGGCAGAGGTAGAAGCCGGGTTGGGGATGGTTGCAATAGATCCTGGAGCTAAGCGGGATGGTGCAAAAAGGAGCTGGGAGGGGCTGGTGGTACAGCAGCTCCCGGGAAAGGTGGTAGCATGTTTCTAAAACTACATGCCACAGGTGTGGCCTTGTGGGAGAAAGTGTGTCACTATGGGTGCAAGTTTTGAGGTCATTTGTTGTAGAAATTACTTAAATCCCAGCCCGAGGTTTCTACCCCACCTTTGGTTATTGAGTTCCCGAATAAACACACACACACACACACACACACACACACACACACACACACACACACACACACACAGCCTTTGTATTTTTAATAAGGCTTAATCAGCATAAGAGCTGGGCAGATACACAGCCTTCATGTTATTAGGATCTAGTTTCCTATAGATAACCCCGAATGATTACTACATACTATGTTTCATCTGGGCGGCTCTTAACTCCAATTTGCCAGCCCACAGACATTTTTTTTTATATGACTCAGTTAACCATGGCACTTTCCCTTTTCTCTCATGCGTCTTCTTCCTCCTCCTCCTCCTCCTCCTCCCCCTTCCCCTCCCCCTCCCCCTTCCGCTCCCCATCCCCATCCCCCTCCCTCCTCCTCCTCTCCCTCCTCTTCCTCTCCCCCACAAGCCTGGGAAACCTAAATCCCACCTGTTGGTATTCTGTCTAAGCTCCACCCCACAGCTATCTGGCAACAGCCAGGTATGCTTCGCCCCACAGTTGTCTTGCAACAGCCAGCTGTGCCTGACTATAAAGGGGGCTGCTTGCCCCCTCCTCTCCCTCTTGCTCTCTCTTGCTCTCTCCTCTGCTCTCTTGCCCTCTTCCCTGCCCCTTCTCTCCTCCTTCCCTCCACTTGCCCATGGCTGGCCTCCTTTACTTCTCCTGGCTTCTACTCTCCTCTCATTAAACCTTTCCACTTTTCCTGCTACCAGACTGAAGCAACAATTTCCCCACAAACACCGGCAGATTCGTAGGTCTATTCCAGTTGGCAAGGAAGACCCGGATTTCCCAGATAAGGCCTGGCAAGCTTTTCTGAGATTATGGGGATCCCACTAGCTAATATATGTGATAGAACCTCGAGCATTGGGTGGAGTTTCCCTCGAAAACGGTTCCTTGCTCCCCTCCCACTCCCAGCTGCACAAAATCCCAGGCCTGGTAGGAACGCTTTCTGGCAGGTTCAGGACCTGTCGTTTATGGCCTCCGGGAGTCTAAGTGATGACTCAGACACCTGGCCGGGCAGAGTGCTACTGTTACCATTAATCCCTCCTGGTACACTGGTGAGAATTCTCCCAATAAGTAATTTGAGGTCTTTGAATGTACCCCCAAATTCACCACTAAGATGTCTATTGGAGAACTTCAAAACTCTAAAACTAATGCCTCACCTGAGGACATCAAACTGATATATACACCCATGCAATAATGTCTGGACCCAGTATTCATTAAGTAATGGTTCAAAATGGCCGCATAACAGCACGCCTGATTCCTCAACTTTATGGGATTTTCATACATACTGCCAGCAGTCTGGTAAATGGGGGGGGGGGGAGTTCTTTATGCCCAAACATCCATAAACCTTTGGTCTAAACCCTTTCTGTGTTTTGCTTCCCGTGGCATCCCGCTGAGGTACACCGCCACCCGCACGCCAGTGCCTTTGCTGCACACGCCAGGGCCTCCGTCGCTCATGCCTGCACACACGTGCTTGCGCCTCTCCCTTGCTCTGCAGATTTTTCATTCCTACGCTGTCTTGACATATGATCCTTACTAATAATTTACTTCCTGGGAAATGCTGGCGAATTTGGGAGCAGGCGAGAATACATGCAGACGAACATACCCAATTGAATCTGAGGCGGTATCTGGCCAAGATCCCTGAGGGAATTATAATTCCACGTGTGGTATTTTAGCCAGAGATACATTTATAGCCTGTCTCCTGGCCAGTCTTTACAGGACAATCTTAAAACCAGCGAATTAAAAAAAATTTGCAACAGGTCATTTGGGAAAAACAAGAACCCATCACAACTTTTAGAATACCTTACAGAGGCTTTATTGCAATACACTTATCTAGACTCTAAAAACCCAGAAAGTAAGCAACTTCTGATGACCTATTTCTTTTCCCAGAGCTACCCCGACCTAAAAGACAAACTTAAAAAAACTAGAGAAGGGACCCAGAACTCCACAGGCAGAAGTTTTGCCACTGGCCTTTAAAGTGTACCATGGGAGAGATGAGAAGGTTCCCAGACTAAAGTACCATATGCTGACAATGGCTGTCTGACCAGCCTCAGCCACTGCCCGGAACTCCTGGCCTTCTAAGCCTAAGAGACCACCAAGCTCCTGCTACAGATGTGGTCAACAAGGTCATTGGATAAGGGTTTTCCCTAACTTCCACAAGCCAAGGGGCCATGTTCTAGGTGCCATCAAGAGGGACACTGGGCTGTCCATTGCCCTCATGTTGTGCAGGACAGGGGGACATCACATCCAGTGGATCCCCTAGGTTTGGCTATGGACAACTGAAGGGGCCTGAGCTCCCTGGACCTGACCACTGCCATCTCCAATAGGGAGCCCTAGGTATCATGGTATGTGGGGAGCACACCTCCTTCCTCTTGGACACTTGTTACCCAGTCCTATCAGAGTTTTGGGGACCCACTTCTCTCTCCCAGTCCCCATTGTCAGGGTAGGGAATAACCTTACCTTTCTCACCAAACCCCACTGTTTAGCTGCATTTTAGCGGTGTTCCTCTCACCCATTCCTTTTTTTTTTTTTTTTTTTTGATTTTTCTATTTTTTACGATGATTTTATTTTTTTTATTTTTATTTTTTTCTTTATTACCTTGAATATTTCTTATTTACATTTCGATTGTCATTCTTTTTCCCGATTTCCAGGCCAACATCCCCCTAACCCCTCCCGCTCCCCTTCTATATGGGTGTTCCCCTCCCCATCCTCCCCCCATTACCACCCTCCCCCCAACAATCACGTTCACTGGGGGTTCAGGCTTGGCAGGACCAAGGGCTTCACCTTCCACTGGTGCTCTTACTAGGCTATTCATTGCTACCTATGAGGTTGGAGCCCAGGGTCAGTCCATGTATAGTCTTTGGGTAGTGGCTTAGTCCCTGGAAGCTCTGGTTGCTTGGCATTGTTGTTCATATGGGGTCTCGAGCCCCTTCAGCTCTTCCAGTCCTTTCTCTGATTCCTTCAATGGGGGTCCCGTTCTCAGTTCAGTGGTTTGCTGCTGGCATTTGCCTATGTATTTGCTGTATTCTGGCTTTGTCTCTCAGGAGAGATCTACATCAGGTTCCTGTCTGCCTGCACTTCTTTGCTTCATCCATCTTGTCTAATTGGGTGGCTGTATATGTATGGGCCACATGTTCACCCATTCTTTTTTGCAGTGCCAACATGCCCGGTCCCCTTTTTGGGAAAGGATCTCCTAGCTAAGTTGGGAGCCTCTATTTCGCTCCACCCATTTGCCTAAACTCAAGTTCGCCTGCAGCTCTTCTGCTCCTTCTAGCCAGCCAACCCACCAACACAGACATGTTGCTTCCTTTACCAGCTTCTTAGGTAGACAACCCCCTCCCCCAAGTCCTGCAGGTCTCCCTCTATTGCTAAACAAACAGTTTTTTCTAAATAGGGTCTGGAAACTGTTTTCTCTATCTTTTTGTCATGGCAAACTGTTTTAAGACATCCAGGACAGGGGCTGGAGAGATGGCTCAGCGGTTAGGAGCACTGACTGCTCTTCCAGAGGTCCTGAGTTCAATTCCCAGCAACCACATGGTGGCTCACAACCATCTGTAAAGAGATCTGATGCCCTCTTCTGGTGTCTGAAGACAGATACAGTGTGCTAGCATACATTAAATAAATAAATTAAAAAAAAAAAAAAAAGACATCCAGGACACGTTCTGTAGGACAAAATCTTCCTTCTGCTCCACAAAAAGCTTATCTTAAAGAGTGCTCATGTTGTTAACTCATGTTGTTATCTCTTTTGTAAACTTATAAGCTACAGGAAACCCACTCAGACCTACATCTCATGGACCAAATAGACTCCACCCAGATAAGTACATCTGCCTAAAGTTCCCACTTACTACCTATTCCAAAGGGTGGGGTTCCTCTGGGTTTCAAATGTACATCTAAGAAAAAATTTTTTCTTTTCTCCAAAATGTGCTTAATCTTATTCTCTGCCTATAATAAATATATATATGTGTGCTCCAGCATCTTGTCAAGTCCAGGCGTTTACTACACCCAGGACAGCTCCAGAAAAGCAACCTCCAGATGTTCAATCTCCTCTCACAGACACAGATGCTTCTATGGGACCTGTTTCTCCTGACCTATCCTCAGGTGGTTCCACAGACCCTGAATGACAAGGAAACAGCCAACATCCCATACCCAGTTTTCTAGGGTCGCCCCAAACAAGCAGGAAGTAGTCAGAGATCACAACGACCCTATTCTTGCTCCACCACTGCCTCTAATTTTTTCTTTTTCTTTTTCTTTTTTTAATTAAACCAAAATGGGGGAATGTTGGTATTCTGTCTAAGCTCTACCCCCACAGTTGCCTGGCAACAGCCAACTGTGCCTGATACTATAAAATGGGCTGCTTGTCCTCTCCTCATTCTTTTTGCTCTTCTCTTCTCTGCTTTCATGCCTTCTTTGTCCCTGTCCCTTCTCTCCCCACACCCTCTTCCCCCCGCCACGTGCCCATGACCGGCCTTTGTTCTTCCCCTCCTCTACTCTTCTTCTTTCATTAAACCTCTCCATGTGGAACCATGGCTTGGTGTGCTCTGTCTAGGAAGCAAGCCAAGATTTAAACCACAACACCACCTATGTCTCTTCTGCCCAACTATTAGTTGTTGGCATCTTTATCTACCAATCAGAAAAAAACTTGGGACAGGGTCACAGAGACTGATATGTGGGCCAGGACAATGATTCTGGATGGGTGTATTTTACAACTCTAAGCATTCCCATGATCCAATAAAGCCAGCTGAAAGCTAAAACATTTTTATTATTTTTATCAAGATTGAGTGTTTGATGCTTGAAAATTAGATTTTTAAAAATGGTATGAAATGCGTGGTTTCTGATCCTAAGCATTTATGCTCCAAAAGAAAAGCAAAGCAACATGTAAACATGGACCCCAAATCAATATGATGTTGGGTCTCCTGCTTGACATTCTGAACTTCATCAGGGATGGATATAAAATAATTAATTCACTCTAGGGGGCAGGGAGGAACAATATAATCCATATTTATGGTGTAATGAGCTCAGAACCACCTGCTGTAAACCAGTAAAGGAGGCACTATAAACTGCTAAAATGAGACACTAATCAATATAGTATGTCAGGAGTGGGGAGAGAGAAAATATAACATAAGCAGATCACAGAGAGAATGTGCAAAGGAAGGTGTCCTAAGCAACATGGCATTCGTGATGCATGAGGCCTGTTTGGTTCACCTCAAGAAAAGTGATTGAAGCTGAAAAAAATGAGGATCTAAAACTCCTAAAGACACTATTTATTAGTACTACTAACCAAATGGCAAGAGTTGCCAATCAGATCACTATACGTTATTGTTTATAAACTGCACACATTATTTTAACCTTCGTGGGAATTCCATGAGATGTTGTTCATTGCGACGATCCCTGTAAAAATAATGTATTCGTTTGCTTGGGATGGCATAGCAGAATACAACAGTCTCGGTGCCTTAAACGACAAAAATAGATCCTTGTTTATCTGTAGTTGGAACTCCAAAATCTTGTGTTGCAGGGAGGGTTGGGACAGCTCTCTTCCTTACAGGTAACATCTTATTGTTCCCTGACCAGGAGAGAGAAAGCTCTCATGTGTTTCCTCTTAAAAGGACAGCAGGGCCCTGTCAGAGCCAAAGAAATGTTCACTCCCCCAAATTCTGGCACCCTCCCTCCTACCAAAGGAGACATTTCCTTATCACTGTTGGAAGGGACAAACAGCTATCTGTTGTAGCACTAGACAGCACAGGTGGCCTCCAGGTGGCCTTAATATCACTGTTACGGGTGGCTCTTCTCACCCCACCTCCAACTTCTCATGGGCTTCCTTCCCCCAGCTTCTAATTCCCTTGTAACCTTGCCATTCCGGGCAGGTGTTCTTTTAACCCTCTCTTTTGTCTCCCTTTTTGGTATCTTTGGCTCTCTCTCTCTCTCTCTCTCTCTCTCTCTCTCTCTCTCTATGTCTCTCTCTCTCTCTCTCTCTCTCTCTCTCTCTCTCTCTCTCTCTCTCTCCTCTTGCTCTCCTGTACTCTCTCTTTTCTCATGGCCTAGTCCACTCTGCCAGCCTTTTCAGTGTACTATTTTCTCTCCCTGCTTTAGATGTTTCCAGATGCTTCTGGCTGCACTCTCTCTCATACCTACAGTAAAAACCTCCTTAACCATACCTTGGCACTGTCATTTCCTCGCTTTATAAAACCATCAGCTGTAACCCTAGTTCCAGCAGACCCAAGTCCCTCCTCTGGTCTCCATAAGCACCATGTATGCACACAGTGCACATATATACATGAAGGCAAAGCCTCATACACATAAAATTTAAAAAAAGTTTAAGAACAGCCATGCTGTGCTTCAGATGTAACTGGGTTGATGGAATGTTTGCCTAGCCTGCAGGAGCAAATAGACTGGGTGTGGTGATGCAAAACTATAACCTCGGCACTGGAGAGCTGAAAGCTAGAAAATCAGGAGTTCAAAGTCATCCTCAGCCATATCAGATCTTTTTTCAACAGAAAAAGAAAAAGAACAAAAGGAAGTAAGGAAGGGGGGAAGAAAGGAAGGAAAGAAGGAAGGAAGGAAGGAAGGAAGGAGGGAGGATGGGAGGAGAGGGAGGGGGAGAGAGGGAGAGGGAGAGAGAGAGAGGGAGAGAGAGAGAGAGAGAGAGAGAGAGAGAGAGAGAGAGACTCACAGTTCTAGTGGTGGGGGGGGGGGTGAGGACAAACAATACAGCCTTTAACTGAGTACAAAGCTAAAGCCAATAGTAATCGGATGTGGCATTTATTTCTTCCTCAGTTGGCCTAGGAAGAGGAGGAGCACAGCTTTCATACCCAAGTCCACATCATAATGAGCCAAGATTCTATGCTCACCTCAACAAAAGCCACAATGGTCAAAGAGTCAAGCCACCTCTCCTTCTCTTCCCCTTCACACAAGGTGTACTGTCCTCCCCATAAAAGCTCTCTTTAGGGGAGAGGTCCCCACCTTTAAGCATGAGAACCTAGAGTTTTCAAGTTCTTTAAAAACACACGCAATTAGCATTTCAAAGGGACAAACAAGCAGCTGTGTGTTCACAGGCTCCTGCTGTGTTTCTCCAACCACTAAGGAGTGCAGGCCCCCAGTCAGATCGGCTATCATTAAGGATTCTAAGGCAACATACCACAAGAAAGACACCACTGTCTCTATGTTTTCTGCAGCACTGTTCACAATGGCAAATTATGGAATCAGCTTACTTGTCTATCTACAGAGGAATGGTTAATGACTGTGCTGTACACACAATGAAGTCGTATTCCACCCTAAGGAACCGAGTAGTAGCCTATAATAAAAATTAGGTTGCATTGTAGTATTAGAATTCATTACCCGAGTGTTCGCATCTGCCTTAGCACTAAGAACAGTAAACGCGTTTGGTATTTATTTATGTCCCTGTCATCTGTACCTTGTTCTGTGTCCTTTCTGTAATTAATAGTATAATCACCCACCGGAACTCACTGCATTCGGAACACTGTGATTACTCAGTGTAACTCCCTCCACACACACCCACTTATCTAGTTTATTCAATTAGCGATTAGCAATGTATTTGTCATTAAACTCTCTGTCCCTCATTACCTCAATTCTAGTCTTCTTCACCTTTTGTTTACATTATTAAAACCGTTTTCATTTTTTCCTTTTCTTTCTTTTCTTCTCCTTCTTCTTCTTCTTCTTCTTCTTCTTCTTCTTCTTCTTCTTCTTCTTCTTCTTCTTCTTCTTCTCTCTCTCTCTCTCTCTCTCTCTCTCTCTCTCTCTCTCTCTCTCTCTCTCTCTCTCTCTCCTTTCTTTTGTCTAAACCCTGAACCTCTCCCCATCCACAATGACAGAAGACTGCTGGGTTGCCTGTCTGCATCGCTGCTGTGCTATGGCCGCTCAGGGGAGGCAAAACACAGTCCACAATAGGGGCCTCTAGTTGTCACTCTTGGTGGAAGCGAGGGATTAATTCCAAGGATCTCTGTCCAGCCAGAACAAAAGGTTCCACGGGACTCGACTCTAGTTTGGCCAGAACGGCCCAAATGTTAAAGCTCTTCGAAGGGAAGTCTGTGCTGGGCAGGTAGCCGGGGTCTCTCTCGATACCTCAGCAGCACCAATGCCCCGGGCAGCAGTGGTGGGAGGCCACAGCCAAGAACCACAGCTGGAGCCGCTAAGCAAGCGGGCGGCAGGAAGTAGCTATGTTCAAGAGTGAACAGCACAGACCAGGAGTCACAGTAGAGGCCCCAGGGGCAAGAGCCCCGCCTGCTGGGTGAATCCAAGGTCCAGCAATGAGTGCTTCAGCAATTCTTCGCCAGCATGTTAAAGCTCAATAAAACCGCCACTCTCAGTCGATTCTTAGTGAAATACCGCATGCACTTTACTCCATGTGGTAAATGCTCTATTTGCATGAAGAAGGACTGCAGGCGTTGTCCCTATGTGACTGATTGTCATAGCCCTCTCAGTGGGGTGTCAGGGTTAAGTGTTCCAGAACGAGTAGAGCTTGTCAGGGAGCTGGCCCCACCACGCCTGCTCTTCTCAATTCTGAGATTCCCCAGGGTTTGGACCTGCTCAACCTTACCAGATCTTCTGTCTGATGGTACAATCCACTTGCCCCACAGAAGCAAGCATATCTTCATTATAATGAGAGCTGTTTGATTCACTGTTTGAAAATATCTAATATGACAATTCAAGCCCAGAAAGTGAGAAAGGAAAATAGGGAATAACTAAAAAGCCCTGCTTTCTATACAAGAAATAAGGTTTAATCACTGTGCTATAAATCCCTTCTCTGCTGTAATAAAGGCAATAGGAAAAACTGAAGGAGCTAAAGAAGAGATCCTGTTTGTGAACTCCTCAGATTGGGTGTCTGAAAATTAAATTGCCCATCCTCCATCTAGGTTCCGTCCGTAGAGTTAATCTCTTGAGTAACAATTTCTCTAGAGTTTTCCTGCCATTTGCAGAGTGAAGAGCGAAGAACTCTGACGTTGTCAAACTTTTTATTACCCATAAAACAGCAAAGCGTTCTGTCTGTCAAGATTTATCTGGTTAGATGATCATAAATCACAATAAACGATTGCTTAGGAGATAAGAGAGGTTCATACACTTCACATGTTAATTGTCTTATTTAAAGTACCAGACCCCTAGGACTTCATTGATCCTCGTCCTGCTCATCTTCCTCCTCCTCCTCTCCTTCTTCTTAGTATTTATTACCACCTAACACTATGCTTGTATGTTTTCTGTATCCACGAGAAGGTGAGTGCCTAAAGGCAGGACTGTATTCCAGTAACTAATCATCCTTATTACAGTACTCGATTCAAAATGAGCACCCAGTAAATATTGGTTTAACAGGTAATACAGATAGTATAAGAGCTATTAATGAGTCTTTTCTGGCAGCATGAAAGCTTTATGACAGACAGTTCAAATCTTTTTATCTCCTCCCCTTGTAAGACTTTTATGCAAACGTTTTCATCCAACTCCCACCCACATTCCCTGTAATATCTTCAGGCAAATGTCTTAGTGCCTCGGCCCTACACCGCTGGGTAGAACTTTTGTTTATGAGAAGGCCTTGCAGTATTCTAGCATTTGGGTGAGTTAGAGGGCTGCCGCCTTCCCGTTTTCCTCCATTTCTTTGCATGCATTCTTTTAAAACTAGCTAGTCATAAAGACTGTGAGGTGGGCCCCCAGCCAATGGGGAGAAGACAGAGTCATCCCTGGTAGTAGACTAAGAACAAAGCGAGCTTCCTCTCCTGCTCAATATCCTGGTTTAGGTTGTGGCACACTGTCTTTTTGGTTTTGGTTTTGTTTTTTAAAGAAACAAAAATAAATTGCTGTGTTGAACTACATTCCTTTGCTTCTATACTCCTTGGTGCAACACAGGACGCATCCTTGGTGAGATTCTAGCAACAGTTGGGGGGAGGGGCACTCTTTCATGGACACCAAGGAATGGCTCTTGGGCTGGAGAGATGGCTCAAGCATTAAAGGCCAGGTTCCCAACCAAAAGTAAAAGAGATGCATCTCTTATTGCAATATATTACTGTCCACCAAAGCATTTCAGTAGCCTTCACAAAAACCCTTCCTAAGAAAAGCGGTTTATACCTGTTCTGTTGCTCAAGTGGAGCCTGAAGCTAGAAAACAAACAAAAAATGCAGGCGTTGTCCCTATGTGACTGATTGTCATAGCCCTCTCAGTGGGGTGTCAGGGTTAAGTGTTCCAGAACAAGTAGAGCTTGTCAGGGAGCTGGCCCCACCACGCCTGCTCTTCTCAATTCTGAGATTCCCCAGGGTTTGGACCTGCTCGACCTTACCAGATCTTCTGTCTGATGGTACGATCCACTTGCCCCACTGAAGCAAGCATTTCTTCATTATAATGAGAGCTGTTTGATTCACTGTTTGAAAATATCTAATATGACAATTCAAGCAGAAACAAAAAACTAGGAAATAAACCCAAACCCTTCTAGATCTCACCAACCATCGATCATAGACTCAAGAAACAGGTTGGCTCTGATTTAAAAAAAAAAAATAAGCCACATTTGGTAAGAATGTTTTTATGGCAATAGAAAGATGTGGTATTCAATTCTGACACTATCCCCCATCCCCTCGCCCCTGCCTCAGACTGGGTCTCACTTTGTTCTTCTGGCCACTCTGAAGCTCGCCGCTCACTCTGTAGACCACTGGAGTTATTTTCTTGCTAAACCCCCCCAAAACAAGAAACTCAGCCAATGGTTGCTTGCCTATCCATCTTACATCTAAAAGCTCATAAAGTTAAGGCTAGTTTTCAGTACATATTTAAAAAATATCAGAAGTCATAAAACAAACTTTATTAAAACACTCAAGTTAATTTTGTGTATTAATATTATTTATGCATAGTTAATGTCACTTAATAGCTAAAGCAAAGTACTGAAAATGCTTAGGTGGACCCTTTCATTCCATAAATACAAAAGGTTTGTGAGAGATAGAGTTTTAAATTAGCTCAAAACTCAGCAACAGGATCTGACTCAGGAAGACAGGTGGTTAAAAATGCAGGAGGACTGGTGCAGACTCACTGACCCTCCGGATGTCACTGGACGTGAGTAAAGGAGTAACGGGTTCTGTTCTGCCCCAGTGATGTTTGTTCAAGCCCCCATTGTGCCCTACATAATGTTCCAGCCATTGTGTCCTGCAGATAATATTCCAGGAAACCGGGGCCGAAGCCTAACCAGATGTGTATCAGATGCAGATGCCTCGTCAACTCTGACAAACATTTACCCTAAAGGACAGGAATCAAGATCTGTTCTCAGGAGAATGAGGGCTTGACCTTTCCCCTGATTTAAACCCTAGAGTCTTAAGAACAATCCTGTGACTTTGAGAGTTTCCCCTCGTGACATTTTTGGTATTTCCTTTTGACATCCCCTTATCTCCTGGGGCTTGTGACTTCTTCCTTTAAATAGCCCTTCTCCCAGCCACTCAGGGTAGACACCGCTGTCTCCTGCGAGGGATACGTGTCGGCCCGGAGCCCTCTGTAATAAACCTCGCCTCTGCGTATTGCATCAAGATTGGTCTCTCGTGTGTCTGGGGTCCGCAACTTCCCGAGACTTGAGTAAGGGTGTCCCTTCAGGGATCTTTCAGTTTGGTCCTGGCCTTATAATTAATTCAAAGTAAATTAATACAGGCAAAACTCACTAGACCAGTATCATATCTTTTAACATTTGAATAATGAATCAAAAGGAGAGCGTGCCAAGCACATACCCCATAGCTCAAGACACCCAGCCTAGCCACAGTCCCAGCAGTGATAAAAAGGAAGCAATTAACGAACGTTTGACTAAATTATACCTCTAAGGGTTGATAAATTTCCTGCCAGTCACCGCGACTATACGATTAACCCAAACTAATTACTCTCGGCCTAAAACGCGTTTTAGGAATGACTCTTAAATAGAACTAAAATCCAACTTAAATGTGAAAAGTCATTGGTAGACCTAAATCCAATAACAAAAGTAATTCTAGGCTGGCTTTGAGCTCACAGCGATCCACCTGCCTCCCAAAGGTTGGGATTTAAGGAGTGCGCTGCCAACCAGTCCACCTCCCATTTTTTACACCTATTGGCTGCGAGTGCACACAACGCAGCTGCCCAAAACTAAAACGCCAGAGTGGGCTGCGTTGCCCAGACCTAGAATGGACTCTGACTGTGACGTTTTTTCGGAACCCAAACTTCCATTGGTCCGGTCTCCAAGCCAAGACCCGCCTTCGCCACGGTGCCCTCCCTTCCGTTAGAAGCCTGCTCTTGATTGGCTGCTTGTACTATTTACCTTTTGTCCGGATATTGCGTGACGCAGTGAGTCGCGGGGTTGCGGAGGAGCGGCAGAGGGAGGTCGAACACTCTCGGTTTCGGTGGCCCGGAAGGGAGCCCCGTGGCAGAGGTGACCGGAGCTGAGGTACTGCCCCGAGAGTCCTGAGAATCCCAGTTCTCGTGATGGACGTCGGCACAGCGGGATCTGGGTTGGCTGCTCCGGGCGGGAAGGCCGGGCTCGCCCTCTCTACATCTCCCTCGGCAGGGAGATGCTGAGTCAGCCGCTCGAGGACCCGCGTGGTCGCCCTAGCTGACCGGGAGAGGGTACCGTGGGGTGGTGCGTGGACGCGGAGGCTGCGGGCTAGCGGTGAGAGGGGAGGAAGGGCACACCCGAACACTCGAGCTCAAGAAAGCTTTAGGAAGGGTCGGCAGTAATTCGTACAGACCTAGCCCAGGGGCCCGTTTCAGAGGACCAGAACCCGCACATAAACACATGGCCGATAACCCTCTTAGCTGTTCCCCAACATAAGGCCACTCAGATTAGACTCTGTTCAGGTTAGTAAGCTGAAGCAATATGTTGAGATGATGTAATGGCATGAAAGTACCAGAAGGGCTCGCGGGTTTTTCCGCAAGGTCAGATGCCTAGAGTTGTGTGCACTTCATAGTTCCGGAAGCTCTTAACTTTGGAGGTGCTAGTTAAAACTTCGTTACATTCCTGGAGTTTTAGGGTAAATCTTGGGCAATTTCAAAGTCCCAAGCAAGGCACTGTCGTCAAAAAGCTGTTTTGGCCTAGTTTTCTTGTATTTACAAATGGGAAGAAGGCGGAAATACAAATCACTTGCCTAAAATTCATCACAACTCATTGGCCAGAAATGTGACTTTATAGCATTACAGAGAGACGTTCACTTAACTATCTGGAGCTGAGACAATTCAATTTTAGAATGTTGGGGGCAAGGGTTACCCTATTAAGAATACAAGAAGAATTCTTAATGTTTTGATCGAATGTTATGTAGTGGAATAAATTAATTTGAAAGTGTCTGTCGTATCTTAAAGGGAAATAATATTTGACCTATTTAGTAGACGTATACATGCCTGGCTTTTGTCCATTTTCTTTTAGTCTTGTAAAATGTGACCTTGAGTAGTTTATTAATCTTTTCTCTGGGTGTTTTTCTTGTGCTGAAAAGTTACATAAATTCTTTTATTCACTGAGTGATGGTGTAAATCTTGGGCAAAGCTGCGGTTATAGAATCTGTGATTGTGTCAACATAATGACATTAATTCTCTATTCCATATATCTGGTCAAACTTGGATTTATCCATCATTGGCTGCCCATTCCAAATTAGATTTCATGAGTTAGAAGGAACAGGGGAGGATACAACATTAAAAATAGTGAAGCCACTGTTCTGATTATTTTTTTCTATTGCAATTTAATTTCTTCTGATTTTGGCTATGTTTCCTTCTTAATTAACTTAATTTTTTCCCTTCTACCTTTCTAACTAGCATTTCAGATCTGCTTAGTAAACCGGTATATCACCCACCATGTTGGCTGCAAGGCTTGTGTGTCTCCGGACACTACCTTCCAGGGTTTTCCAGCCCACTTTCATCACCAAGGCCTCTCCACTTGTGAAGAATTCCATCACAAAGAACCAATGGCTCTTAACACCCAGCAGGGTAAAGAATGCTTTCCCCCACCCATCCAGGTTGTCTGTTAGAATTTGGTGGTGATGGTGGTAGTTGATTAGTGGGCTGTTCTGTGGGCTTCACACTGGTTGGGTGTAACTTACTCATTAGTTACTGTAACAGTGGTTTACTAAAGCAATAGTAAAGTTTCCAGTGAGCTTTATCCTTGCCAGTTTACATCCTTCCAGTCACTCCTTATCACAAATGCCTTAAGAGGGGTCCCACGCCTTTCCCACATCTAAGATGTTAGGTAACTTTCTAATATACTGTTGTTGCTTTGGATGGTATGTCTTTTTGTCTATGTCAGGAATATGCTACCAAGACAAGAATTAGGACTCACCGTGGGAAAACTGGCCAAGAACTGAAAGAGGCAGCCTTGGAGCCATCACTGGAAAAAGTCTTTAAAAGTATGCGGAAGTTTAGTATTTAATGTGAGGCCTGTATGTGTGTGTGTGTTTAGTTCACAGGCAGCTTCCTGAAAAGCCATACTTCTATTTTGGGGGGTCTGTTAACCCAAAACAGATGGGCACTTTGCATTGGCTTTCATGGTTCCTAATTGTATTAAAGATTTACTGGTTTTAGAAAAACCAAACTTATTATCATCCTATTATTTAAAATGGTAGAGCCTATTCAGGAAGTTTATTTCAAGTTATGGAGAATCTTCATTCAAGCAGGTGCTTGTGAATGTCAATTTCTGTTCATGTGTACGTCTGTGTGACTACCTGCCAGGTGGATGCCAGTGCCCACAGAGGCCAGAAGAAGATATCTGATCGCCTGGACTAGAGTTATAGGTGACTGTATGCCACCTGAAGTAGATTCTGGGAACTGAACTCAGGTCCTCTGTAAGAGTAGCAAAGGGCTCTTAATCACAGAGCCATATCTGCAGCCCCTTGGAAGGCATTACCTTAATGAAGTCATTTGATTCGTAGTTTGGATTTTAACTTTGGAGATTCTGAAGCCAGACTTCCAGATTGCTAATCTTGCCTAAATTTCAACAGAAGCCTTGCTACTTGACAGTTTTAGAAGTGTCACCGTATTATATAGTTCAGGAAAGCCCTGATTAGTATCATGCAAGGCGTTTCTTTTTGATTAGAGGCTTGACCACAGAGAAAAAAAAAAAATCAGGATTTTCCAGTTACATTTTTAGTAAACAAGTTTAAGTTGAAGAAAGTAAGATGTGTTTTTTATGAGCACCTGCCTGAGTTGATAAATTTTCAGTATTTTAAAGCAAAAATGTCTGTCCCTTTTGGGGGTACATAAACATTAGTGGCATTTTTCTTTGTTCGTTCTCTGGGGTCACACAAAGCTTCACCTGGGTTACTGCCAATCATTCTTCCAATGTGGAATGATTGATGCCATTTCTCATTTTCCTTTATCGCTTGAGTATTTATCCATCTGTTCTTGATGTGTAAATCCAGCTGCCAGTCTGAAACTCATGATCTTTTGCCTCAGTCTCTCAAGTGCTTTAATAGTTATGTGGACCTCTTTATTAGACTGCTCCTCTGTTCTTTGTAGTACTGTTGTAGGTTTGTTTCAGGTGTGTCCTTCTGGTCTCCTAAGGTTGAGAACTATCTGTATCCCCAGCGTGGCTACCATGAAGAAATAATTTTAATTTGATCCCCTCCTGAATATTTTGAATCCTTACCCCAGCACTTTAAATTAGTTGAAGTGTATGTTTGTTGCCATGCTTTCAGTTGACCAGATGGGAAAGTGGTTTGTTGCGGGAGGAGCAGCTGTTGGTCTTGGAGCGCTGTGCTACTATGGCTTGGGAATGTCTAATGAGATTGGAGCTATCGAGAAGGCTGTGTAAGTAAAGTGTACCCAAACAACCAAAATCCTTCCTTCAAATAAAGGTTCCTGTTTTCTCCCCATTTAGTCTCTAGTCACTTTTAGAATGCCTTATCTGGTTTCCATGTGTGAATATACATGAATGTATAGAGTCACTTTTGTTCATTAGTCATAGACATATTCAAGCCTAAATAATAATCTTTGACCAAGGTTATATATTCAGACAAGAAGAAAATGTATTGGTTCTTTATGTGTATTGGTTTTGATGTGTTTTTTTTTTTTATTTATTCTATCTGCATATACACCTGTGTTCCAGAAGAGGGCATCAGATCCCATTACAGATGGTTGTGAGCCACCATGTGGTTGCTGGGAATTGAACTCAGGACCTCTAGAAGAGCAGTCAGTGCTCTTAACCGCAGAGTCATCTCTCGAGTCCCCAGTTTTTATATGGAATGTATGGTGTATGTCATTTAATCTTAAACAGCTCTAAGGTGTGCACACTTATTTTCATTATAGCCAAGCATGGTAGTGCATGCCTTTAATCCCATCACTTGGGAGGTGGAGTCCAGGCAGGACTACATAGAGAAACCCTTAGGATCATCATCGTCGCCTATTAGTATTTCCACCATAAATAAGGTTGAGACTATTAAAGTGATTTATCCCAGAGTCTTTTGTATCTAATGAATGATTTAATCAGAATTTATACGCATACTTCTGTGAGCTAACCTTGTCACGTTTCTTACAGAATCTGGCCTCAGTATGTAAAGGATAGAATTCATTCTACTTACATGTACTTAGCAGGAAGTATTGGTTTAACAGCGTTGTCTGCCCTGGCATTAGCCAGATCACCTGCCCTCATGAACTTCATGATGACAGGCTCTTGGATGGTAAGTTAGCTACTTGATACTTTTTTGTGGGGAAGGTGATGCTGGATGTTTGGTTGCTTCTTTGCATGAAGATCAAAAGATTTCTTAAGTAGGGTCATTAATATATTTTCAACAGCACTATATTAATTTCTTGTAACAGCAGAAAGCGTGGGCTCTGGAGACAGGAATTTCACACTGACCTGCAAGGTGAATCTGCATTTACTTTTCAGCAAGTGGGTGCAAAATAGACTTATGTTCTGTCTATTGATAAATAGGAAGAATGCCCCTAAGTTCAGTTTCCAACTCTTAATCCTAAATATTAAAACACGTACTTGAAAATGATGCAGTGTTCTTCCATTTAACGGCCTCGCCCTTTCTCACAGTATATTTAGCAGTTTTTCTTCCCTGTATTAACTGAACCTCTGTAGCGCAGTACATTCTAGGCCAGCTCTTAGCCACGGGCTAGCATTGTATGACTACAGATACGGATTGTGCTGCTCTCTAGTGAAGACCCAGACTGCACTGTATGGTATGTGCAGGAGGAAGTAGAAAATTGAAAATGAAGTAGAAAGTCAGCCTGAGAGACTCTCGGAGCATCGGGGCAGCTCCATGGAGGAGACTGAGTTCTTCAGGGTTGCTGCTGGCTCACATATTTTATTTCAGAAGAGGACAAGGTCAGTCGGCCTGACCAAGCAGCTGAGCAAAGGAGAAGAGCTAGGAAGACCTATTGGGAAAATGCTTCACAGTTCGTTCAAGTGAAATTTCAAGTGTTCTGGGGTCTAAAGGGTGAGAGGAGATGCTTAGAAAGGGTAGCCTTCATCTCCAAGCTGAAGCGAAATACATAAACAGAGAGCACTGTCGAGACCAGGGTGGCTAGAGAAAATCTGGTTCTGTTTGAATGTTAAGAACTAGTGTGGGAGGAAAACAAAGCAGATAGGTGCACCATCTTGCCAGGCCTCTGAGTGTCTGACGACTGATTAGAACACAGTGATGCGTGGAGCAGTGAATGAGACTGAGCAGGGAAAGAGATGGAAATCAGACACACCTGTTTCCTAACCAGAACTGTAAGCTTGGAGTCCATATTTCCTGTGTCTTGAGCTCTTAAGACAAATATCAATATGGTGACACAAGCATTTCATAGTCTAAGGACTGTGCTCGTCAGACTCTTCTGGCCTGGGCAGGACTCTCCTGGATTCATGAAGGCAAAGAAGTGAAGTGAGCTCTCACGGAAAGCCAGTTCAGATCAAGGCGGATGATGTAAAATGATGCACGATGTGTACAGCGGTAGTCTGAAGTATTAAAACATAAAAATACAATACCAGAAACTACAGGAGAGCTCTATGGTGAGACCGCAGCCTCTACAGTAAAATGCCACTAGGAATAGTTAGGAAAACACACGAGAAAACTAGGTAGACTGTATAGGAAGGAAGAGTAGGGCCCTGGAGCTGATACAGATAGGCAAGAGGGCACAGCTTCTCTTAAAAAAGGAAAGGAAACAAAGAAAGTTTGTTGTAGATATATGGGACAGCGTAGTCTGAGGCAAGAGCATCTGGGAAATATCCATATGTTAAGGTTCATGACCTTGAGCCATATGGGAAAAGGAGAACTGAGAAGGGTACCAGCTACAACAGCCAGAGCTACAAAGAGGGGGTGTGTAACTAAAATGCCTGGATTATATAGGGAAGAGCCCAGCCCCCTAGGCTGGAGGGTTCAGGGTAGGGGATAGAGTATGTCAGCCCGGAGGGCTGGCTCAGTAACAAGTGGGGGCAGAGGGATACAGGGAGAACCTGGTGGTCTGGTCCACTCTGATATATTAAGTAGGCTTGAGACCTAATATCTTTCAAGCGCTTTTGGGACAGGACGGGTCTGCCACTATTGTGCAAAGTGCCTACTAGAAAAGCTTCTGAGATAAGTAATTCAGTCAAGTAGTAAGGAAGGTGTATAGATGTATGTGTGTTTGTGATATGTACATATGTGCTATGGCTTGCATGTCGAGGTCAGAGCACAGCTTTACAGAATTGGTTCTCTCCTTTGCACTTTTGTGGATTCTGAGGATGAACATAGGACCTAGGGTTTACATTTGGAGCTCAGCCAGTATTTTATCTGCTGACCCATCTCACTGCTCTGCCGGAATTTTTTTGTTTGTCGGTTTGGTCTTTTGTTTTTGTTTTTTATTTGGTTGGTTTTTGAGACAAGGTCTTCCTATCAGCCCTGACTGTCAGTTTGCAGCAAGGCCGACATTGGTTTCCTTGAGAGTCCAGGCCTGTGCCTCCTGGAATATAGTATGTAGACCAGGCAGACCTTGAATCAGAGATCCATCTGCCTGTGCCTCCTGGAGTACAGTATGTAGACCAGGCAGACCTTGAATTCAGAGATCCATCTGCCTGTGCCTCCCAAGAGTTAGAATTAAAAGTGCGCCCCACTATAAATTCTTAAAAGCACAGTGGATACAGTTAAGGAGCGTGAGACTCTGGAGTATTGACCCAATCGTGCCCCTTCAGTATCACTAAGATGTAGAATGTGGAAAGGTAAAAAGCAAAGTACTAGGATCGTGGAAGGGAATATACAGTTGAGATAAACAACTGGGAATTTCCATGAACAAAGGGTGTGGGAACAGTTTGTAGTCATCGTTTCTCCATTACAGAACAGTGAAGTAGAATCCAGTGTGCTTTTCACCATCAGTTTGTTTGGTTTTGGTTTTTGTTTTATTTTCCTGTCAGGTTGGAAATGATGTCTGTGGCAGTAGAGGGCGCTCTTGCTAATGTAGTCAGTGCTGAAAGGAACTAGAAACAAACCCACGTATGCTAGATAAAGTCACAGGATTCAGTTTAGTATTCTTCAGAGTCATTAGCTGTACTCAGATGTGTGGGACTCTCCTTTAAGGATCTGTTTCTCTTAATGTGTGTCTTCCAGACAATTGGTGCAACCTTCGCAGCCATGATTGGAGCTGGAATGCTGGTCCAGTCAATATCGTATGAGCAGAGCCCAGGCCCAAAGCATCTGGCCTGGATGCTGCATTCTGGTATGTTCTGTTAGATCCTTATTAAGCTGTCTTGTATATCATTCAGTTTCCTGTTATTTGTTTGGCCTTTTTTTTTTCTTTTTTCAGTTTTTGCGATGGGGTCTTGATAGCTATGCCACGCTGGCCTGCATCCTCCTACCTTCCTGCATCAGTCTCTTGACACATCTGACTTTTAAACAGTGGCCTTTTCGCGTGGCTCTTGAGTTTTAAATGACTTAGTAAACCTCATTTTTGGAAAACACCATTCCCTACAGTCCTTGTTGGTGCATTATCACTTTGCTGGTATTGAAAGTTGCTATGACGGTAGCTCTGAGGTTATGCTGTGAGATAAACTGTGTATAAGCAGAGACTGGAGATGCCAGCAAGGTAGCTCAGCAGATAAAGGCATTTGCCAACCTGTGTTCAAGCCCTGGTGTCCTCACATAAACATAGATGAGAAGTAGCTCTAAAGAGTTGTCCTCTGACTTCCACGGCATGGCATGTGTTTCTCCATACACACTATGCACAGATGCTTATCCAGTAGTAATTTAACACACGAGCCAGGCCTGGTGGTACAGGCCAGTAATCATAGCTACTCACAAGGACATTAAAGACAGCCTAAGTAACACTGGAGCCTCTCTCAAGACAGGTGCAGGGTGCAGTTCAGTGGCGTTAGGCTGGCTGCACACACCCATCACCTGACTCCCAGCATCTTGAAAACTAAAGGAACAACTTTCCATTATTCCTCTAATGAAATAATTTTGTAGCATGGTATCTTCCAGTTGGGGAGGTTTTTGTTAATGTTTGGTAATTGGAAATAATATGCCATTGTGTTATTTTGCTGTTTTGTTTTGTTTTTTTCAAGACAGGGCCTCACTGTGTAGCTCTGTCTGTTCTGGAACTCAAAATGTAGACAAACCAGACTGGCCTCCAGCTCAAAGTGATTTACCTGCCTCTGCCTTCCTAGTGCTGGGATTAAAGGCAGCTGCCACCGTGCCCACTACCCTGTTATCTGTAAGGAAGAGTTTTGTAAATCCTGACAACTGAGCCTTTTTTTGTTAAAGATTTGTTTATTTTAGTTATATGAATACACTCTTGCTGTCTTCAGACACAAGAAAAGGACATCAGATCCAATTACAGATGGTTGTGAGCCACCATGTGGTTGCTGGGAATTAACCTCTGGAAGAGCAGTCATTGCTCTTAACCAAGCCCCCTGAGCTTTCTTCTTAAAGGTGAAATGAGCTGTGTTCCTTATTAGGTGAGACAAATTCAGTGTCTCCCCGTCTACATTTTAGAGTTCCACCACACACTTCCCTTTCAGTTCTTCCTGAGCAGCAGTAGGTCTGATCTTCAGCTGTCTGCTTTGTGTGAGTTCTGTCTCAATAATTGTGAAATCTAGTGGTGGTCTAAGATCAAAATAGTGGCCTATGTAGACTTTTACAAAGTTACTAAAATGCAGGCTACTGTTTATGTGTGAATTATGAGCCGGTATTGGTGTAGTAGAGAATTTGTATAGCCATGTATGTTAATTGTACAGTTGAGATGGTAACATAGAGCTGCCTAAATGAAACTTGTGTTTATATTGCTTAGCAGAGGGGTCACCTTCACGGTGACACTTCCTCGTTGACGGTCATTTAGTAGGTATTCTATTTATAAGACCTTGCTGTCTCCGCAGGTGTGATGGGTGCAGTCGTGGCTCCTCTGACAATCTTAGGGGGGCCTCTTCTCCTGAGAGCTGCATGGTACACCGCCGGTATTGTGGGAGGCCTCTCTACTGTGGCCATGTGTGCACCTAGTGAGAAGTTTCTGAACATGGGAGCACCCCTGGGAGTGGGCCTGGGTCTTGTCTTTGCATCTTCACTGGGTAAGCTGCTGTGCTTTAAAGGGTACAGGTACTCTAAAGCACTAAGATTTAGTTTTTAAAACTATTTAAAAACTAAGAAATTTGATTGAGCTTTGTTTATTTGAATGCATCAAAAACCTTAGGCTTATAGTTAGCTATTCTTTTTATTAAATTACTCAGAAATGATCAAGTTGACTTAGAAATTGCTCTAATGTTGGCAAGTAACCCATTGAATAAATGACTATAAGAAATTGAGTGAGTACCTACTCAAATGTCAAGAAATACAAAGGTAGCCTTAAATAATAAAAACTATAAATCCAGTTGCAAGAGATCCTTTTTTATAAAAACTATATTCTTTTTTTTTCCCTCATCTCAGGGTCTATGTTCCTTCCCCCTACCTCTGTGGCTGGTGCCACTCTGTACTCAGTGGCAATGTATGGTGGATTAGTTCTTTTCAGCATGTTCCTTCTGTATGATACTCAGAAAGTAGTCAAACGTGCAGAAATAACACCCGCGTACGGAGCTCAGAAGTATGATCCCATCAATTCGTAAGTGATCCTTACTGTTATATGGTGTCCCATGGTGTTTTGTTCTGTATATATCAGTTTCACAGGGTGCCACCATAGCACAGTAGCATAAGACAGTGGCTTAGAATTTATCCTCTTCAGTTCCTGAGGCCAGAGTATTAAGTCAAGGTGTTAGGCAGGGCAGGGAACTTTGAAAGCTAAGAGAATCCATCCTCTGTCTCTCGGCTGCTTATCACTGCTGGTGATCCTTGGCTAGTGAGTAGATAGGCACCTCGATCTTCACTGCCACTCTCCCCGGGCTGTGTGTCCGACCTTTATTTTAATAAGGCCACTAGACGTATCCTACCCTAGTATGACTTCATTCCATATTACATTGTAAGTATATCTTAGAAGACTGTACTTCCAAATACGCATATAGGACTAGTACTGGGCGTTCCAACAGGTCAAATTTGCTGCTTCTGTTGGAGTGGATTCTAGAAAACTGATTACACTGCAGCTGACTGCAGCATTTAGGTATCAGTTACAAGTGCCGCCTGCTGGGATGCATGTGCAATTAACTAGAATTTTAAGGAGGGAAAACAGCCCTGAAGATACTTCTCCTTGTGCTTGTGTGCTCAACTCATGTTGACATTCGATAATGTAAAATAGTGTTCATTCTCTTTTCGTGGATTCTGCTTAGAGTTTCAGAGTGTCTCTCACATTTTTAGTAATGTTTTCCTTTACCTAAAAATAAAATAATGTAATAGCTTTTTAAAATGTTGATATAACACTTGTAGTTTTGTAGCAGCTTTCTTAGAGGGGATGAAGTAGGTAAATTTATTCCATTTGAAAATGCCAGACTGTGTCTTGCAAGTTTTTTACAGGTGTGTTTCTTTGATCTCTTTTGGTTATTCCATTGTCTGACATCCAGGTTGGATACTCATAGCAGGATGTCAGAGAACAGATAGTCCTTTAAAGATTGTATCCATATCTAAAAGCTGATGTGTTCTCCAAGAAGGAAAAGTGAATGTTGCCTCGTTTAGGACTTTTAACCAACATTAAATATTACATTTTTAATTTCCATTTAATAACTAACACTAGGAATAACGAGTGTTTTTCCTTTTCTGTACTAAGAACTAGATTGTCATTGGAATCACATCTGTCTGTCATTTTTTCCTAGGATGCTAACGATCTACATGGATACATTAAATATATTTATGCGAGTTGCAACTATGCTAGCAACTGGAAGCAACAGAAAGAAATGAATGACGGCTGTGGTGCCTCTGCTCGCTGGTGTCCAGCTTGGTTAGTAGGAGCAGATAGTCACTACAGTTCGCACCATCAGAATTCCTTGAGGTTTAGAAGATAACCTGTCACCATGTTTAAAATGTCCAGTAACGTGACCCTTCAGGCCTGCTTTTTCTTTTAGAGAATAAATGCAATAGATGTCTTCCAAATAAGCACGCACACTTTCATCTGTCATGCTTTCCTACGTTAAAAATGCTTTGATGAATGTGTGCGCAAAGATGTATTAGAAGGTTTCAAGTATTGTTTTATTTATTGAATAAGTAAAATGTAGCAAATGTGTGTATCTTCATATCGTGGGACCCTGCAGAATATTAAAATGACGTCATGAGTGACAAGTTTTGGTGTAGAGGTCAGAGATGAAAATCACCTGTAGTCATTTTGGGTTTTTTTTGTTTGTTTTTGTTTTTTTGTTTTTTTTCCAGAGCTGGGGACCGAATCCAGGGCCTTTTTGCTTGCTAGGCAAGCGCTCTACCATTGAGCTAAATCCCCAACCCCCACCTGCAGTCATTTTGAATGCTTAGGACAGCACTGATTGGTGAGCCAATAAACAACAGCGGAGATGTAATAACAAGGATACATGGTGTTAGCAGAGACACGGGTATCCTTCTGTGCTGTTAACGGCCTCGATTGACTGGTCATTGTCAGGACAGTCCAGAGAGTTAACCATACGGAGAATCCCAGCTAGAACTGTGTGTATGTGAGTTTTACTATGAAGTCCTTTGAAACAGGCTGGTTAGTGGTGGTGCATGTGCCTTTAATCCCAGCATTTGGGAGGAAGAGGCAAGCAGATCTCTAAATTCAAGTCCGTCCTGGTCTACAAAGTGAATTCCAAGGGCCTGTCTCTAAAACAGACAAACAACAAACCTACCAGCTCTGCCCAGTGTAACATACTCCGAAGCTCAGTATTCACTTGTTTTCAGATGTTTGGTATATTTGTAGTCGGACAGGGTGTTTTCCTCAGTGTCTCGTTGAAAGCATGCTTGCTTTTCTCAACACAGCTTTGACAGCTCTCAGAAAAGCCTCTTTGTGGCTTATGCTAAGATTAGGATTGCTTTTTCTTCTAAAACTCTTGGCTTCCTATGTTCCCTGTCAGATTATGCATGAACTAACAAAACAAACTTAAGTTGGCCTTGGGAAGTATTTGAATGAAAAATGTAATGGGGAGTGCTTCTTAGACTCCCTGAGCATTCTGTCCCCCGTCCAGGCCACCGTTCAGCTTCCCTGTGACATCAGATTTTGATACAGATCACTTGTTTGTGGCAAGGAGTTCTTCACTGAAGTTTGTATGTGTATTTACAGAGTAACTATTTTTGAGAAGTATTTATTACAGTAATCCATAAATAACTTTTAATCACTTTAAAGTACACTGAATGCTTATTTCTGAAATAAAATTTCTAGCCAAATGGTTAACGCTATATTTTTTTTCTACATGATATGTTCAGTCCATCTCACCAGAGTCTTGAATAGAAAAACAACTTGGGCTTTTACCATGCAGTACATTACTGCAGTCTGGTAAGACAGGAGAGCTGTGGCTAGATGGCCTGCGTTCATTTGGATCGTGACTGATTTCTTATATGACCCTAGACAAATGACCTAACCTCCCATGCCCAGTTCCCTCAACTTTAAGATGGAGACAACATCCCCCTGTGGGGTTAGTGCAGCTATGATTGGGCATTGTGTGAATTTTAGCTGTTGCAGTTGGTTTTTACCCCCTGCAGTAAAATCCAAATGCCTAATTTCTGTCTTTGTTCTAGTCTCCATAAAGTATCACTGTCATGTTAAGTTGAAATCTTAAAGGACCTGTTGTTTTCAGTAGCAGGTTAAAACCCAAAGTTTAATCTTTGATTTCATATAGTTATGAAAAGAAAAAAGTAGGATTTCAACAGTAGTGTCAGGTAGAAATGAATAAGATGAAGGGTTCCTTTACATGTGTGGGTACACACATGCCATGGTGTCCTGCAGGCATATGAGGGTGGCTCCCTCCACCATCTTGGCTCTCAAGGTTTTAGCTCAGGTCGTTGAGGAGGAAAGCACCTTTTACCCACTGGGCCATTCTGCCTGCCTTGGCTCTTGTTTTATTTTAATGGCAGCGTTTTACAGTGTTTAGTGTCATTGCTGGAGCAATAAAGACTGTAAAATGAGTCAAATAAAATGTGTGTGGTTGGGTAGTAGTTATGCAAGTGGAAAACCTGATACCTTGGATCTTGACTATATATAATGGGTGAGTGGGTGACTTTATTTCCCTCACAAAATGGAGTTGACAGGCAAAATGATAGGTTTTTAGGCAAAACTGGAAATTTATCATTTGCAGTCTTCTCACACGCCCTTAATGATTACATAGAAGGATTTTGTTTTTTTTTTTTTTTTTAATTCATTTTGGGATGTTCTGGAGACACGCAAATATCAAAGTGATATATACATTCAGTTCATTCAACCTTCCCAACCCCAGGATCCCCTGTCTACCCGTTCAGTTTTTGGATTCTTTTTTTTGTTTAGTCTTGGAAAGTTTTATACATTTGTCATAATTAGTCATTCATTCTTCCCCCTAGTTCCCCACTCCTTTGTGTACTCTCACTTGGTCTCTTTTTTAGTTATTAATAACCCAGAGTTCAATTGATGCTGCGCATATGTATGTGGTTACGTGGCCACTCAGAGGCATGAGTAACACAGCAACAACCATGTCCCTGGTGGAGAGTGGACTCTCCCTTAGCTGTCATCAACTACCAACAATTTCTAGGATGGTGGGACCTCAGAGAGCCTTTCATTTATACTGAAATTTTGACTGGCTGGGTCTTGGTGCAGGTAATCACATGCTGTGAGTTGAAGTCTATACTAGTCATGTTCAGAAGTCAGACAGTTCACTCTCTCCAACATGTCTGTGCACAGCCTGTGAAGTTCCCCGGGCCTTGGATGTTGGAGGTCGCTGTAGATGATTCATGCACAGCTGAGCACCAACTTAGTGACAGCTTTGGCGGTCAGAATCCGCATTACCTGGTACCCACTGTAAAAAGCCTATCTGACCAAAGTTGAAAGCAGCGGTAGTCTGTGGGTATTACACATTTGGAAGTTAGCTTGACATTTTAGGAAAAACAGCAGATTTTATCCCCTGTGGTGTATGATCTTCAAAGTTAAAGGCATCTACCTAGGTTTTTAGTACCAGGTATAAAATCCCTGTCATGGCATGGGCCTCATATTCTATCAGAAAGCCCTTGGTTACCTTCAAAACCTTCATGCCCATCTTTGCATCAATGGCCACATCTTGCCCACAAGTCAGTATTGTTGCATTCAGGGTCCAGCATCAAAAAGCAGCAGCCTGCACACCACTTTATAGCACTGTGTAAGTTAGCCAACATGTAGTGTATTCTGGCCATTTCAAGGTTGGGTTTTTGTATGCCCCGAGCAATGGGGTTTTGCCATCTAGTTTTGGTGGGCAACGAAAAGCAATGTCAACAGCTTACTCAGGGTGCCTCCCAGGCATACCAGACCAACCACTCAGGGATCCTGTGCTTGTTACTGGGAGCAGCATTTTCTGCGCATTCCGTTCAAACTCCTTTCATATATATATTCAGTTACAAACTTGTTGGTTTCCATAAGGCTTCTTCATTTTTTTTTAGTTTTTGGCTAGAACCCCCTCAACGCTCTCCTTAAAGTGATCACCCTATGTTCACTTAGTCCCAAGAACTCTATCCTCCCTGTTTTCCTGTAACCTGAATTCTACTGTTCCCTCTATTGGGGCTTTTTTCTTTGGTTAGGAAATCCTGAGTTTCCATACAGCCACATATGTCTGCCATGCCACCTTCACTTTGAGGAGACTTCTTGCCAACCATATTTCCTCCTTCCCTACCCCTTCCTTTTTTGAACCTTTCCACCCCCCAGTGTCCCCTGTCTGTCTGTATTTTACTCTCCTCTCCCTTAAGGCAGCCAGTCCCAATGGCTCATTTTCAGTTTCCTGGTTTCCACTTGTACTCCAGGTTCAACGTAAAAAATTCAAAGTTAGGATCCACATATGAGAGAAAATATGGCTTTTGTCTTTCCATGTGGGACCACTTTATTAGGTTTTTCTAGTTCTTTTTACTTACAAATTTCATAATTAGTTTTTCTATACTACTGAGTACTACTTTCCTTGTTCATCAGTCGGTAGACATCTTGATGCTATTTTCTAGCTATTGTGAAGCAGGCCTCATTCAGAACTGCCAAAATCAAGATACAAATTGCAAATGCTTTCTTGGCTCTGGGTACAGGGAATCCTTGGATACTGTTGAGTGTAAACTAGTTAGAGCCAGTTTGGAAATTAACCTGGAGCTTTCTCAAAAGCTAGCAATGGGACCATAATGACCCAGTTGACTCCTGAGCGTGTACCACCAATCGGTACATCCTACTACAGAGAGACGACTTGGACATTAATGTAGGAGAGTGAGATAGCTCAGCAGGTGACATGCCACAGAGCCTGATGACCTGTGTTGGATCTCAGGAGTTAACATGGTGGAGGGAGAAAATGGACCTCTGTATGTTATCCCTCTGACTTCTACATATGCTACCCATGTGTTATTTAAGGAGGTGAGGATTTAGAGAGAACATTACAGAAGCACATAAACAGGTCAACCTGGTTACATTCTGAAAGCACACTGAATAGGTTGATCTTGGCAATGCAGAATGATTGAGAGTGGATGATGAATGGAAGTTAAGAGCTTAACCGGTTAATGTGATCTGTTTTCAAGACTATGAAATTTGGTAGTCCTTGAAGGAAATCTTGGTACACACTGCAAAAAAGGAATGAATGGCTCTGAATGCTTACAACTGTGCCAGTAACCAGGAGAGATCTACTGGTTTCAAAAGGAAGCACTTGGCATGTATCACCCAGGGCTTAAGGCAGAGACCCTTGCTAGAGGTAAGGAATGTTAAAAGGTCTTGAAAACACTGTGGGTCTTCACAGCTCCAGTCACTCTTCAGATGTTAGCACACCCAAGTGACTCATAAATGACGCTCAGAGAGATTACTATATCTATTAGACACTCTTTAAGTAACAATGACTCAAGATCACCCAGGAAAAAAAAGGATTATCCAAAGTAATTTTAACATGTTCTGAGAAGTGTTGATACTTTCCTGAGAGAAAGAAAGTCTGGCCTCATCTCTACAGGCAGCAGGTGTGAGAGTTGACCTACTTAGAGAATTCAGCTCCACCGTGAGACCCTGACCAATTTCTGTCTGGTGGTTATGCAAACTGTAAAGTCTTCAGGACCCTACTTGTGCTGGCAGTCAATGCCACTGTGGGTGTCTAGAAATCTAAGTATAATTCATCAGCTGAATCATTTAAGTAGACTGATGCTTCCTAAAGCTGAAGTGAGGTGAGGGCTATCAAGATGACTTAGTGGTTAAAGGTAACTGGTGCCAAGCCTGATGACCTGAGTTTGTTCCTACACCCTTGTGATAAAAGGTGAGAACCTCTCATCTTCACCCAGGCATAGCTCATACGTGGGTGCATGCATGTATCTATGTGTATCCTGTGTGTGCCTGGCACCCTTTGATGTCAGATTTCTTTGAACTGGAGTTAATGTGGAAGCCAACCCTCTTAACTGATAAACCATCTCTCCAGTCCATGGGAAAGAAACATGGGAAGTTCATACGGAGAGTGAGTGAGGACATTGAAACACTTGATAGAAAGCTCCTTGGGAAATAGTCAGAAAGACCTTCAAACCCATGGCCCAGCAAGCCTTCTCTGTAACCCTTAACTCCTCCGACTGAGTTGACTTTACCCTAAGATTGCCCGTCCCCAGTAGCTCCACACAAGTCTTCATTCTATCTTGGGACTTCTAGTGCTAGAAAAGCAAGGTGACACCTCTTCTGGAAAGGCTGCTGCTGAGTAGCAAGGAAGAGAGCAGATAGCAACTAGATCCATCCCAAGCCTTTCTGCTGTTCTTCAGCCCTAAGCAGAAACCGTTCCCACTCCTGTTCTATCAATACCCTCCTTCCTGCCAAGGCTCACCTGGGCTCTACTTATCCTCATCTTCCTCCTTCAAAATCAACATGTGCAGGTATAGTCTGTCCTGTTATAACTTTGAAGGCGTGTGTGTGTGTGTGTGTGTGTGTGTGTGTGTGTGTGTGTGTGTGTGTATCCCTAGTGTAGCAAGAGAAGAAGGTTCCTATTATAGAAGCATTGGATATCTTTTAACACAGGTAGTGTTTGGATAGTATTTGGAGATGGATTGGTATTGGAATAGAAAGAGCTAGTCATTCCATTTTGGGGTAAATACCCTAAGAAAGTGAAATCAGCAGGCTGAAAGGTATTTGCACACTCATGGTCGTCCTAGCACTGTTGACAACAGCCAAGGTAGAGAATCAACCTGAGTGACCATCAGTGGCTGAGTGGAAAATGGACATCTGATGTATATGTCCAACACAATCCTCCTAAACCCTGAAAGGGCAAATCTGCTAAAAGCAACAGCCTGGGTATTGTGTTGAATGCAGGAGCAGAAACAAAAGCGGTATATGCTCATATGAACTTTAAATCCATTAAACTCAAAGCAGTGAATGGTGGTGGGCTGTTTACATCAAGCACACAGAGACTGGTATCCTGGCAGTGCCCATGGAAGAGGAGAGAAAGAGGAGTAGGTCCCCCAGCAAACCTTTGTGGACTGGTTGAGAACACAATATTCAGGAACCTTATCCAGGAAGGAAACCCTAGACCAACTGCTGCCTCCGTGGAAGAGACAAAGTAGTCCCATAACCAAGGCTGTGGGAGAATTATCTGGCAGCACACAGAGAGGAGTTACCAGGAGGAAGCTTCACTGCGGCAGTGAGACCAGAGGCTAGGCCCTGCAAGGATTAAGGGAACATCCTCCCGGCCCCCACTGCATACAACAGCCTTAACATCAGCAGCACAAGACCAAGTGGATAGAAGGAAGGAATGTCAGGAAGGCCCACTCAGGGTAGCTATGAAGTGTTAAAACGTTCTTGCTGGGCTTCCCCTGCGCATACAGCCCAGAACTCAGAGAGAACAATAGCTAGAGAACAATCAATAGCTTTGGAGTGTGGTAAACAAGTAGTTTCACTGGAGAGACCCTCATGGCTTCAAGGTCATGACTTCTTACCTTCCCCCGGGGTCAAGAGGAGAGGGCTATGGCCTGGGACCTGCAGTCACCCTCCATTAGTTGCTTCTTGCCAAGCACACTGGAGGGAGAGTCATTTCTCATCAACCATGAGGTCAATAAAGAACAGGTAGGTACTGCCTGAGGTGTGGGACTCAGGCCAGAAAGTGAGCAAACGGGGTGGAGAAGCCTTGGGCAGCTTCTTCCTCACTGCTTCCTCATGACAAAGTTGATTTGAAATGTTTCTTGGTTTGAAATCCCCTTTGTTTTAGGTGTGTCTCCAAAAACTTTCTCCCTGGGATGGCTGCCAAGTTTTCAAAATGGTTTCTTGGAAACCATTACATTTGTGTTATTTCTTTTTTCCATACCAAAACCGCATATGCTTAAGACTAACGGGTGTGCCCATTAAAATGCTTCTCATCTTCACCTCTTTGAGCTTAACATGAGATTCTGAATATTCTAAACAGCCAGAGGTGTTCTTTTTAAAAAAGAGGTTGACAGTTATCTTTGAAATGCTTAATAAGAAAAACAAAGTAAGTGGAAATTCGAGAAGGGCTGTTGTCCCTGGGGATGAGGCTGTGCTCTGGGTTTATCTTATGCACCCACCCTGAACTATTTTAATTTACACCAATACGTTTTTCTGGACATTTAAAAAGGAGGCAGAATCCCAACATAGGAATGCAGTCTTCCTCAGAACTTGTGACCCCAGAAGAACCTGCAAAAAAACGAGAATTTTGGCTTGTGTGTGTTTCAGGAAAAGCCCTCAAGATAGCTGGTTCCTCCCCCTACACTGAACAATGTCCTTGTGACTTTGTCCTGCAATGAGGAACGATACCCTAAGAGTCAAAAGCCCATTTCCAGTTCCATGGCAGAAGGTTGAGAAGTCCCAAGAGAATGAGGGGAACCTGGCCTGGTGGGTCAGAAGATCCAGGCAGCAAGCATCCCCCTACTTTCCACACCCACTAAGCAATCGGAGTTCAGGAACAACTCCAGAGCTGGGTACCCAGGAGAGAGGTGAGGCAGCTACTTTTGGAACACAGATGTGTCTTCTCTTGAGGTGGCATTAAAGGGGAAAGAACAATTAAGCTAGCAGACTGTAGGATGTGGCCTATAGACCTACAGAGCTACAGACCTACAGGCAAAGAACCTGAACTAGTTTCTTTGGGTAAACTAACTGTAAAGTTTTCTGCACCTATGAAAAGCATAGGCTATGGGTTAAAATGTCCCCTGGCCATTGATTTCCATACTGAACAACTTTTGGCATGAACAAAAACTGCTTCTCTAGCAGGCCAGCAAACAGAGCCTCAAGGGAAGGGTACGTTCCATGGGCCAGTCTCCAGCAGCAAGAGATGTCTGACTTGTCTGCCAGGATCCTAGAGAGTTGGATAGAATGGGACATCCTTCTATGAGACCTGCTAGGTTAGGAACCAGCCATCCATCCCTTGATTCCAAGAAGTGTATGCCTATCAAGGCAAAGGACAGTTGCCATCCCACCATAAGGGCAATCTTAAGTTCCATGTGTGTTCACATAGGCAGGATACATGAAAGCTCTAGAAACCTTTCTGATTTCAGGTGGGAGGGGGAGTTCTGCAGGCTGGCCCACCTTACAACACTCCATATTTCTTTTTTTTTTTTTGTAATAAATAAGGCAGTGGAATTATTCATTAGTAGCCTTTTTAAGATAAGCTATTAGGTCTGCCCTTTCTCCCTTCTTCTTAATTCTAGTGAAGATCATTTTTGTTCCAGGGATATACTTTTTGGGATTTTCCAAATACTCCATCAGGGTATCCTCTCCCCAGGTGATGCCTTTGTTCTTGTTGGCATCTGTGTAAGAGAATCCAGCAGCCTGGCCTGTCTTCCGCCCAAACAGACCATGGAGGTTTGGTCCAGTCTTATGCTTGCTTCCTTTTTCCACAGTGTGGCACTGGACACACTTTTGAACAAAAATCTTCTTGCCTTTTTCAACATCACCATTTTAAATTCGGTCCGGGCTGGTCAACACCACAAACGATCAGACTCTTGGGCAGACGTCCCGCTCTCTAGCCCAAGGACACGCCGGCCCGCGCCTATGTACCGGTGTCAGTGCAACCCCATATTTCTTAAGCCAGAGTCATCTGTTTTCTGGTGCAGACCCCTCCCACACATGTTCCTTGCGCTCTCTTGGCTGAAGAACATTTGCATGCGTCTCAGTCTTCCATTCCTTAGGTTCTGATATGGATGTATATAACAGACCCAGTTCTTCCTCTCTTAATTTACCTCCTCTTGCCAGAGCTTTTGTAATACCCAAATCTAACCTGTAAGTGCCATCTGCTCAACGACCAGTTAACTTCCTGGGATGCCGGAAGTTGTAGTTCTTGGAAAATAACAAAGCTTCATGAGAAAGTACAGTGGCTTATAAGTCAGTCTTTATGAAGCCCTGCAATTGTCTCGGGAGCCATGCAGCTGAGAAATCCCAGGGAAAGGCCCAAAGTCCATCTCTTGGTCAGTATTTAGTACTCAACAGAGCTTGCTTTAAATTTGGATCAAAATGGTGGGACTGGTTTTTCTCCAGCAATCTCAGGATTAGCACCTTATCTTCAACCATCTCCAGAATGACACCCTGACGTGGGCACAGGGGGCCAGGTGCCTTAGACTCTCAGCACAATCTAGGCATTACAGAGCTCTGTGTCACTCACAACTGCTCAGTGACGCCCATGAATCATAATGAAGCCACAGGCCCAGTGTCTGCCTTACATTCCTTTTGCTCCTCTGGGTTTAGGCCATTTATCTCCCAGACTTCTGCTGCTGGGAGGAAAGAGAAATCTGACAGCCAACCATCAACATCCCCACACCAGGTGTTGGGAAAGCCTGGGAGAGAATATTCCTGAGCTTGGTCTGGAAGAAGCACTCAGGAGTTGAGGGTTTGAGGAGCTGAGGAAAGGTTCAGTAGAGTGTGTGGCAATTGCCCACATACTATCCTACACAGGCTGGAGATCGCCTGGTTGCTTACCCTCGAGACCAGAGCCTCGCACTTGCTAAGGCACTATGGTGGTTCGAATATGCTTAGCAGAGGGAGTGGCACTATTAAGAGGTGTGTGGGCTTCGGCTGGAGAGATGGCTCAGAGGTTAAGAGCACTGACTGTTCTTCCAGAGGTCCTGAGTTCAATTCTCAGCAACCACATGGTGGCTCACAACCATCTGTAGTGGGAACCGAAGCCCTCTTCTGGTGTGCCTAAAGACAACAACCATGTTGTCACATATGCAAAATAAATACATCTTTTAAGGGGGGGGATGGACTTGTCGGAGTAGGTGTGGCTTTCCTGGGGGAAGTGTGTCAGTGTGGACATGGACTTGAAGACCCTCATCCTAGCTCTCTGGAAGTCAATCTCCTAACAGCCTTCAGATGAAGATGTAGAACTCTCAGCTCCTCCTGCAACCATGCCTGCCCCGACATTGCCATGTTCCTGCCTTGATGATAATGGACTGAACCTCTGAACCTGTAATCCAGCACCAATTAAATGTTGTCCTTATAAGAGTTGCCTTGGTCATGGGGTCTGTTCACAGCAGTAAAACCCTAAGACAGCACCCATACAATATTGTGCTTGCCATGTCCCACAGGGAGCTGTCTTCCATTCATTCCTTGTGCTTAGACCATGTCTTAGAGACCACAGACCATTCCTAACAGAAAAAGAGCCCTAAGTGCCCAGCATCTGTTCACCCAGTCAGAAGACACCTGGCCTACCTTTTTCATCCTGGCCAATATAACTCCTCTGTGATCCAGGAAGTCCACCACAACCTGACTCACCATACTGGCCCACCGCCCTACTGAGCCCTATGTACTCCATCTCTGAGCAGCCTTCTCTCCTTCCTTTTCCAGCTGACTGTACATGATCTTTTACGGGCCTTTGTCATGGCACTGTGTTGTGTGGTACTCACCTCTCTGCACAGCAGTCTCTGGGATCAGGGACAGTATCACATCCCCGTTCAGGGCATGTCTAAGGAATGGGTGGTCTAGCTTCCTGCAGCTGTGAAACACTCCCTTACTCCTCCAGTGGGATTCTCCCCGATGGTGCTCAGGCTGTGACATAGCACTCTTTTTATTGAATCACTTTACCAGTTGTTCACCAAGGACTAACTTCAGTCCCCACACAATTTAACAGTGGCATAAGTACCCAGCTTGGTACAGATGACTTCTGGAACGTGTGTCCTCAGGCAGCTCTGTGTTCACTTCACAGATGGACAGCAGACCCAGAGACATTTAATGATGACAAGTTCAAAATAACACTGCTGATAAATGTCAGAGAAAGGATTCCATTTGGCTCCCCCTGAGCCTTTGCCTTTGGTTTTATGACCCCTTTCCCAGCCACGTTTACAAGAGAGCAGGAAGATCTGCATTTACTGGATTATTGCTCGCCCTAAAAGTTAACGTTCAACCCTGGACAGTGGTTTTTCACGGCGCAAGAGTTTCTTTTTCTAACCACGAGGGTTAAAACAGAACAGCTCTCAGGGCTAGACATTTAAAAGTACATGCAGCAAGTCACCTAATCCTCCTGACTTCTTGAAGAGCTGGTTTATTATCCTGCTGGGAGGGGCTCACTGTTCTTACGTGACTTCTAGGGCTGGGATGCCTATGGGGAAACGCCTCTTTCTGCCACTCTATAAATGTCTTCAGAGGCCAAAGGGAGGTCTTTTGTGCCACTGCTTCCTCTCTAGCCGTGAGACTCCAGCTACTTCACTATGCGACTTCTCACCCTCTCCGGTTTGTTCTTCATGCTGTTCCTCTGTCTCTGCGTTCTCTCCTCAGAAGGTAACCTGCCCCTGGACTCTGGTCCCTGAGCGTTGATTCCATGGTCTGGGAAGGTTTTGAACAGAAACTAGTGGGGCGCAGGTCCCAGCAGACAGTCCTGAACAATGGAGAGAACTGTGCAGATGTTCACTACAGTGCCCAACAAGTAGCTTGAGACTTCAGCCTTTAGAGCTTCTGTGCCGCCTTACTCTTGTAAAGATGCTGCAGGCCTACTGTGTAAACGGAGTTTCGGCACCAGATATATAAACAGAAGACATTGGTTTCCAAGGTACGGTCAAAGGGAAGGTGCTTATTGTAGATACGAGGGAAGTGCAGCTGGAGGCATCTGGAAGAATCTGGAGCAGAGAGAAGATGTAGTACACTGAACATAGCCAGCAGACAGAACTTGATCGTGAGAGACAAAAGGAAGAGGAAGGATAAGAGAGGAGGAAGACGAAGAGAATTCTAGCAAAAGAAACCAAGAAAGAGAGGGCCAAGAGAGGAAGACAAAAAGCATGCATGGCTAGAATGTCACGGTTATATGGGAATGAAAAGCTGGGAAAGAGAATCCCATGGTTTTGGGGAAGTTGAGGATAGAGGGACAGGATGAGAAGAATTGAGAAAAGCCAGAAGTTATCCTGAGAAGTCTTAGAGGCCGGTATTTACTTTGGTGTGCTAACAGGCCCCACAGACAGCTATTCATCTCTTCTGAGAGTAATAAGGAAATGGCTCCTTTGCTTGAGGGAAAACATGCACCAGAATTTGGGGGAGTGGAGTTTCCTTTGGACCTGACACCTATATGAAGTTGTATACTTACCACACAAGCAGAAATCCACCTAGCTAGCTACCCATCCAAGTAATTCTTGTCTGGAAAGTCAGGTGACTTCTACTGCCATTTGTGTTGCGTTTAGGACAATGTAAATGAACAATGGGCTATCTAAACTTGAGTATTTCAAATCCTTCTGCACAGAAAGCTCCATGTGCCGAAGGATTGAGGTTGTGTACAGTAGAGGAATAGATGTGTGGGAACCTACATGGCCTTTTCATACTTGTAGAGAAGAATATTTATACCTGCTACATTTAAAATTTATTTATGTAACTGTATGTGGATATGCCACGTGTGTACGGATGCCCTCAAGGGCCAGGAGTGGGTGCTGGGCTTCCTGCTGTGGAAGTCCAGGTTCTTGTGAGCCACTGGACGTGAGTTCTTGGAACCATATTTGGGCTTTTTGGAAGAACGGCAAGCGCTCTTAAAGCCTGAGTCACCTCCCCATCCTCCTATTGCCTTTCTTCATTCTAAAAGCTGAGTGTTGAAGTCTTTTTCTCTTACCTAACCCTCTACTTGCATTCTTATATCAATACTTATGAAGATTTTAACAGTTAGTGGACATAAAAGATTTTTTAAAAAAGAAAACACCCCTCGCCGTATTACTTAGACACCCAAAATACTGATGACTGACTTCAGCCCTGTACAGGATCCTTCCTGAGTGGTCGGGTTACAGGAAGCATTTGCTTTTGCTTTTGGTTGGTTGATTCGTTGTTGCTGCTCAAGTTTCTCAGTGAAAATGCACCTTCTACAAGGAAGACGATGGTCAGTTTCTTCAACATAGCCCACAGCATTGCCATTTATCAGAGCCTTACTTTTGGACAATTTCAAGGCCACCAATGTGATTCTAATGGAAATCCAGAGAATGGTGTCTTTGACCTCAAACCCTCCCCCCATTTAGGATTGTATCCCACAGCTTCAGGGCATAACATTACTCACCAGACACGTGTGTGCATGAATCAACATGTCTGAGTGTTCATTCATGGATTCATGTGCTCAGTCACACTATTAAATACACAGTCGAAAGCTTTGTGTATCTAAAATGGTTTCTGTGTTTGGAATGTTTTCCTTGGACTCCAGATCTGGACTGCCAGTCAGAATTAATGTCTAAGCACAAAGACATTTCTCCACAGCTAAAGTTTTTTTCAAAGCATCATGAGGAAGACATATTCAGAGGGTAGAGTGACCTCCAAGACCGACTTTATCTCTCGAAAGCCACACAACATAGGCTACCTCTGCCTTCCCTCAGCAATCTCCTCCTGGTTTTATTGTTGGTGTTGGTGGTGGTTTGTTTTAATTTTTTTAAGACAAGGGTTTCTCTGTGTAGCTCTGCCTGTCCTAGAACTCCCTCTGTAGACCAGGGTGGCCTCGAACTCACAGATCGACCAGACTCTGCTTCCTAAATGCTGGAACTAAAGACATGTGTCACCATTGCCCAGCTTTTAATAAATATTTTTAAACTCCGGATCTTGTGAGTAGAAGGTCTCCCAAGCCATTCTTATACAGACTGGCCCAATGGTGTCCCTGGCCCACTAAACAGAGCTCTATATTCCTTTGCTTCTAGGGAGAAAGCGTCCTGCCAAGTTCCCGAAACTCAGGCCCTGCTGTCATCTATCTCCTAGATCCAAACCAATAACCTGGAAAGGTAAGTAACCTCATCGTGTCTGGGCTGGAAGTGGGAGGATTTCTAGGGTGGCCCTGGAACCAGAGAGTTGACATCTGGTTTCAAGTGCTAGTATAAAGGGGCCACAATCAATCTCAGGCACATAGAGTTTAGAGACCCCTAGGGAGACCCCTAGAGGCAATAATTTAATCATTTAAAGATGAACACTTTCTCTCAAGAAAAAGTATATAGGCAGAGGGGCCACTCCTGGTAGCACATAGTAATCCCGGAATTAGAGAGGCTAATACAGATGAGCATGACTCGAGACCAGATAGAGGTACACAATGAATCCATGGCTCAAGGGCTGGAGATGTGGCCCAGTCGGTGGACGGGTGCTTGCCTAGAAAGCTCAGGGCCCTGTATTTAGTCTCCATTGGGAGAAAATTTTTAAAAAGGGGGGCGGTGGTGGAGGAAGAGAGAAGAGATGTGGTTTCCTGCATGGGAAACCTTATGGAAAGATTATGAGACCGAGTGCAGACAATCGAGAATAGAAAAGGGAACAGATGAAACACGAAGCAAGCATGAAGGTCTGGTGTGCGCCAGTAGGAGGAGCAGAGACAGAGGAGTTACGTAGCAGAGGGGCCCGGAGCATCTGCAAACTGTAGCCCACCTATAAACCCGAAGCAGAACCTGCAAGAGGGTCTCCAGCCAGTGTGTGGAATCTGTGGATGCAGAGAACAACAGCTTGGTAGAAGACAAGACCACACCCAAGGAAGTAGACAGGGGCTCCGAGGCTCAGTCTTGACGCCAGGCTGGGATCATTCATGATCAGCATGAGCCTGTAAGATCCAAGCTGCCCTCTCTCAAACCAGGGGGACCGGAGAGTGAATAGCAGTGAGGTAGACAGGCCCAGGACCAAATCCCAAGCACACAGATTGCAGCACTAGAGTCCAGACCAGCAGCAGACTGAAGCTCTGAGTTGTTGTCCCCGGGTGGATACTGGACTTCTGTGGTTTTTGTACAGAGAGGCCTAGAGCTCAGGGTAGGCAGAGCCCTGTGGAAAGGCTGCAGAACTCAAGCCTGAGAGATCTGACTTCAACTTAGGACCTGTGTCTTAGCTCTCTGCAGACCCAGTGCAAATTCTTGAAAGTCCAAGGCTACAGTTCCCCTTGCTCCTCCCTTCTGTGGCACCCAGAAGCCAATGACTAGTTACCGAGAATCTTGTCTGCCAAGAGGAAACTTTGATGTAAATGAATTGGGGAACAAAATGAGGAAGACACGATAGCTGCAACCTCAGTACCCCTGAAAGGCTGACAGCCCCTCCCCCACACTGCCATCACACCCTGTCAGGGCTGGGTAAAAATAACTGCTTCTCTCACACATATCTCGTGAATAACCAAGCGTGAGGCACCCGCCTTGGGAAGGTGGAGGATGAACACAGGCTGCCAGCAACTCTGCTCCCACAGCAGCTTGTGAAACAAAGTGCAAATGTAGGGGAGAGAGGTGGCAGCTCCCTCCTGAGGGCTTGCTGAAACCTGTCCTCACTTCTAGCCCCTCCCTGCACAGATGCACAAAGGCAGAAAAGAAAAGAGAAACAGAAGGAAGGAGGGGTGTGAGCACACACACAACACATGCTTGCACAACAAGCATGCATACACACCACATAACCACACAAAATTACATACACAAACCTACATATATCACATTATAGACATACAAATATCACACATTTAGGGTAACAGACACACAAATACATATACCACCTATTACGTATATAGACAGAAACAGTATACATATAGACATACAAATTCATGCATACACACATATAAATCCATATATAACTGCATACAGATATGCACATCACATGTACACAAACATACCTACATGACACACAGAGACTTAGCACATAAATTACACATGTACAGACAGGGATGGATAAACGCTCACATCGCTCTACACTTAGCTCCTGGAAATGTGGAATGTGTCTAGGTACACTATGTCCAGTACAAGTGCAGCCTTTTGTTGAACAGATAATACTATAGGAGAAAAACCTGAGTCAGGGATCCTATGTAGAAACTGGATTTCCTTTTGAGCGTATGTTTCAAGCATTCCACGGCAGAATTCATGAGCAACTTAGAACATGAGGACTGAAGCAAGCACCTTTACTGGACCCTTACCATGTAAACACCAGGCTCTGGGGGGCCTTTGCACTGCAACTGGCTGCCTCATCTCTGGAGGGACATTTCCCACAGAATGTCAGGATGAAATGTCCTAGAAGGAAAGTGCCTTCAGGGTGGGGTCTGAGCTCCGCCCCGTGCTGGTTTTGTGTTTTTGTGCTTTTGAGCTTTCTCTTCTTCTGTAGAAAGTGTGTGGCGGCAGGATCCATCTTGCTGTTGTTGAGAAATCAGTAGGGTTACGTCCACAGAACACCCGGCATCAGGCCAAGTCCATGCCACCCTGTGGACCTGCCTTACTGTCACAGTGGAAGAGGCTGGCTTCCAGGGAAGCGGCACTCACTTGAGAACACATGTGTATTGTGTATCTTTGTGTATGGAGTTACGTAGCACGTAGGCGTTGTGTATGTGGTATTTGTATGTTTCTATGTACATGTGTGTGTTTGTGTGTATGTGGTGTGTGCGAGTGTGTGTGTACGTGCATGCATTCATCTGTGTGTGTGTGTGTGTGTGTGTAAGTGTGTGACTATGTGTGTTTCCATACCTCTCCCCCCTCTAGCTTCTCTTTTCTCTCCTGACTCTTCACTGCTGCTGATTTCACAACACTAACCCAGTGCACATGCTTGCCCGGGCTTGGTGCTTCCACCCAGCATCTTCCAGGACAGACCTGAGATCCAGAGAAAAGGAATGAGAAGATGAATCGGGGAATTGGGCAATCAGCCACCTAGTGTTCCATGTCCCTGTCATGTAGTCTCCTGTACCGGGCTTCACAGGCAGGAGTGCCTGCTCTACTTTCTACGGGAAGAGAAATTCGGCACTCAGAGTGACTGCCTCACCCATCCTAAAACCTTTCCCAAGCTCTGCTTTGTGTCTACTTGATGGGCTAAGCCCATGGAATGACACAACGTACAAGGCTTGGGATTCTGTGCTGAAGTAACAAAACTATCTTTGAAAACTGATATGATAAATGAATAGTAGGCTGACTCAAGTGGCTGCGTTTAGCAGCTTACTGGGAGAAGCGGGAGAGAGTTTTCTTAAAGTGATTTTATAAACTGTAGGGAGCTCTGCATAGCAATACTGCTCAGACAGCACTTTTGAAAGAAACACTCAATACGCTGACACAGTTGGCTGCCGAGGGCTGGCCTAAGTCAGACTCATAGCTTCTTAGATCCCACCAGAACAAAGTTATGGCCTTTGCCAGGTCATCTTCCTTCCACGTGTCACAAGATCACCAGGAGAAGCTCTTTTGAGGCCACATACAGAGACTCCTGATACCTCAGACAAGCCCAGGTCCTAAAGATTTGGACTACACTCTCTGTTTCCAAGCTCAACAAAATAAGTTAACCCAGGCCACACTTAGGGCGGAAGGCTGCCGAGCCTGTTCCCTTACCATGGCGCTGCCTCTGACTTTACAAGGGGCTTAACTAAAGTGCTAAAGGTTACCCATTGCAAACGAGGGGTGACTTGAGGGTTTCAGGATAGCAACACCAGAGTAGTATAACACAGACCCAGAACAATAAACATTAGGAAGGAGGTGTTGGCCAGAGCTGGAAGCCTTATAGCCCAGGAGTCCAATCAGAGGAGACAGTCCCCTGTCTCCTGATCCTTGTAACTCTGTGTTCACTAGCCCCGTCTGCACCTAGCCTCACCCTGGCTAACACAAAGCACTAAGTACAGTTTGCAGTGAGTTTGCCTATCAGATAGAGCTGTCTCTCATCCTGGCCAACCCCATTTATTGTTTCGCTTATTTGCTTGTTTGTATGTTTGTGATAGGGTAATGGAGTCTAATTGGTGATGGCTACATGCGGTTGAGAATGAATAAGCATTGCTTTATATAAGTATTTACATCCACCAACACTTGCAGTATCCTGAAAATTAGATACTATTACTGTTGTTGATGTTGATGTTGTTGTTTTTGTTGTTGTTAGAATGCGGGGGCCAAAGGACAGAGAAGTTAAGTTAAAGAAATCTGTTGAAGGTATAGTCAGTTGAAGGCTGGTGAACACTATAGGCTTTGAATTCAAGCAGTTCAGCTCCAGATTCCGTGCCATTAATTTCCACATCACAATGCAGATAGAAATAAACTTGAAACATAGAGAGAAATCATCGTACACCATTACTTATAGTCCTCTCCATTCTCTCTCTCAAATAACATCGGCTCAGTGTCATTTTAATTGATGCCAGGAAACGCCCAATTAGGTTCTGGAGTAGGCAGTGAGATTCCCTTATTTGATTTCTTTAAAATTTTAGGTATAAGTATGACTCTTAATCATGTGTTCCTCCTCTCTCCACCCGTTTTCTACCCTCTTCACTTTGCCTTCCCGTGCCTCTTCTTTGTGTCTGCTGTCACTCATGTCCAGGAAACCACACAAGACCCTGCAGACCATGCAGAAAGCTAGAATCCAATTCATGGGTGGTGCCTGGGGCTCTCCCACAGATATAGGGCCTCCCGAAGCTGGCCTCCACCGAGATGAAACGTTGATGTCCAGTTATGGAGACAACCTTCTGGCCCCTACCAACCTTCATGGCCAGAAAGCTGTGACACCAGAATGTTTCACTTCAGACAGCTGGAAGGATTACAGAATTCCAAGCCCTCGTTCCAAAGGTGCAACCAACCTTCAGAGTCACTATGATCCAGGGTCAGCCCACAAGTCTTCATGGCTCCTGCAGAGTAAAAGTCCAAGATTCCATCCCTGGGAGCTACAGATTCAGAGACTTCCAAGCTGACTGGCGAACAGAGTAGCAAGACTTCCTTGTGATCAGATGAGATTACAGCATCTTAGGAACCCTCGGACACCCCCAAACCCATAGCATTTAATCAACGGGATATGAACCAACTCCTGTAACTTCCTAATGTAATCACCAGGAGAACACCAAAAATAATAAATCATAAATCAATGTATACACTATGCCTGGAGCATCTTTGTTTGAGAAAGTTAGTAACATGGCCTGGGATACAATGTTACACTAAAAGGAAAGTGTCTGCAAAAACTTGGACCTCACTCCTTCATCACAGAATAACTTGACCAGTAAGAAAAAATGACAGTACGTAGGTGTTTGGGTCCCACACAGCAGGACACAGAGTCCAGTCCTGACCAGGTTTTTCTGTATGACTTAGGCTTGACCGTTCAGTTTTCTATAAAATAGAAATGACAGGATGAATCTACTTAGGAGCAAGCAGACAGGTATAGGGTCCCTGCAAAGTGCTAGGCTCAGAAAGCCCCAAGAAATGCCTCAACTTGAAGCAGTGTTTACATTCACAGTAAGCACAGGGCTCAAAGGAGACAGGTGGCTCGGCTCTAAGAGGTTTGACTCAGTAAAGCTCCCTCTAATCGGATCCTCCCAGCAAGGTGAGATGCACCCATTCCTGCATTACTCCCAGCCCTGTGTGAAAACACCAGGGCCATGAGGTACAAGGCTGAGAGGCAGAGTATCCTTTGAGACAGCCATTCCCAGTCAAATCAGAGCCTGTATTTTCTTGTGGACCAACTTTCCACCTCCCTTTCAAAGCTGTTCACTCACTCATTCACTCACTCACTCCTCCCCTACCCATTCCCAGGGAAAACAGTGACCAGACTCTGCACTGGGCCCTAATTCTCAAAGAACAAGGTCCTCTGATATCTCAGAGGCTGACGCTGCTGTGTTGTTAGCACGAGGTGAAGGACCGAAGGTGACATGTAAGAGTGAAACAAAGGAGATGGGTACCTGAGACATGGACTCAGTGAGAGTTCCAGCTAGAGAGGGATGTGCTGTGTATGGGAGAGGTGCTGTGTGTGCTGGGATGTGTGTCATCCACTCACACGGTACGTGTTGGTGTGGTATGTAGGTGTAGAGTGTGTACAAGGTCCTGTGTTGAGTGGGTTGATATAGAGGCAGGAAGATTTGAGAATCAGAGCGCAGTTCATCAACTGTGTTGTGGCCCACAGGAAAGAGGGAAAATTGGGACTCGGAATGTCACCGTGTGCTTGTATTTGCCTTGAGAACAGGGAAGAATGAGAACAGGTAAGAGCAAGAGAGAATGCAAGTAGCAGCAGACAGCGGTCTAGTGGGAGAGGTACAGGAGGCAGTAAGAGACTTTGGAAACAGTAGTGTGGTTTCTTGCTTCCCAGGCTTCCTGAGCAGTTGGGGATGTGCCCACACAGTCCATTCATGGTTCTTTCCGACTTATCAGGAGGAGCCCCTGGTATAGGAAACTCCTAACTTACTGGCAATGAGAGGGATGGTAGCTTCTACCTCGCATCCTCATCTGTCTTCTATTCTCCCTTGAAAAATAGAAACACATGTATGAGAGACTTTGAGACAAGGACAGAGCCCATCCCATCCTAGAAATGGGCACAACAAAGAAAGAACATGGTGGAAGCCCCAGTATCCCTGAGGGGAGGGGACAAAATAGTTAACATGGGACACAACTGGTCCTTGGAGAAGGGGAACAAATCCTAGGACAGGGGTTGGTAGTGACTCCAGTGTGCCAGCTCAAAGCTACTTCCTGGAAAATAATACTGTGGAGGTCAGTCTTCCAGGGACAACAGGCTCAGGTCAGTTCACATCATAGGAGCTCAAAAAAGAGTGAAGATCTGGCACCCACTCCCCACCTCCAACCACCACCCCACATCTGTCCTTTCCCTAAGGAGTAAAAGAAATCCCAAGTCTGGTTTCCAGGAGCAATTTAGCTCAGTGTCAGGCCTCACCATAGCCCATCATCCCAGGAGGTAGATGCTGATCCCCAGAAACACCAAGCATCTCCTTCCTCTTTCACTGACTTCCAGCATCAGCACCATGAGCTTTTAATGTTCCCAGCGGTGAAGAACGTTGCTCATGAAGGTAAATGGGAATTAATGAATGTTGTTGTTCATGGTTCGGGAGAAACTCAAGCATATAGAAGTGACTGTGCAGAAATGAGACCACATGTCTTATGCTGCCTTTGTTAGCTCTTTGAAGAACCTAGGCGTGCTTAGAAGATGGAGGAGGGGTGTTGGGGATTTAGCTCAGTGGTAGAGCGCTTGCCTAGCAAGCGCAAGGCCCTGGGTTCGGTCCCCAGCTCTGAAAAAAAAAGAAAGAAAGAAAAGAAGATGGAGTAGGGTCATTAGAGAAACTATACCCTGTCTCAAACAAGCAAACAAAAAACAAAAACATCACATGTAGATGAGCAAATTCACATGCAGATGGTGTATGTGTTCATTAATGTGTTTGTGTGTGTATGTATGTATGTGTGTATACAAATAGTAGTCGAACTCATGTTTGTGTTATAGATAACTGTAAAAATGTATGAGGGAAAGGGACTGGCTTAGCAAACTCTTACACAGTGGTTCTTTATCTGTGGGTTGTGACTCCTTTAACAAACCTCTACCTCCAAAAAAATTATATTATAGCTCATAACAGAGGGGTTAGGGATTTAGCTCAGTGGTAGAACACTTGCCTAGCAAGCGCAAGGCCCTGGGTTCGGTCCCCAGCTCCAGAAAAAAAGAATTAAAAAAAAACAAACAAATAACTCATAACAGTAGCAAAATTAGAGTTATGAAGTAGCAACGAAATAATTTTATGGTTGGAGGTCACCACAACATGAGGAACTGCACTAAGTGTCATAGCATTAGGAAGGTTGAGGACACCTGGAGTACACACCCATGCCACACAGACAGATGACATTCAGAGTCTTGTTTATTGACAAGTGGACCAGCTGCTATAAATCCAATAGAGGCAGAGCTGTCAGAACCTGAATTAAAGATGAACTAATTAGGAAAGGCATACAGGAGGCCATGTAGGGAGGCCCAGGAAGATAAAAAAGCTAATGAGTCACCCTAAAAGGTGAGGGTCAGTGAAAGTGATGTGCATGAAGCTGCCCAGAACCACAGGGTAGGGACCAAGCCTTGAGTTCTCTTTCCAGAGACATTAAACCAAGCCCTCCAGGTAGCCCAGACTCGCTAGACTGTAAGGTCAAGATTATGGTGCATAAACTAGGTGGTGGTGGTGCATGCCTGGAATCCCAGCACTTGGGAGGCAGAGACTGGCAAATTTCTGTGAGTTCAAGGCCAGCCTTGTCTACAGAGTGAGTTCCAGGACAGCTAAGGCTACCCAGTAAAACCACAAAAAAACAAAACAAACAAAGAAACAAAACAATAACAACAAAAAGAAGACTATGGTGCATAATCAGAGCCACCAGGAAGAGCTGCTGTTTTCATGTGTTCTGAGGACAGGGCCGTGTCTAGGGCAGCCATCTGCCCATGCCAGTTACCTGAGACTTGCCTGATGTCAGTATTGAAAGTCTTGCTTTCCTGGAAACCCCTGAGTCATAGGCATACGCAGATGAATGGCTGCCCCTCCTCCAGAGCTTGTACATTTGTGGGCATGCCAGTCTCTCTAAGAAAAACAAAAAAGAGTCTAAGTATGAAATTGCAGCTATGGACTGAGGAGTGGGCAGTCTAAAGCTGCAGTAGCTATGTGACTATGTACCTAACCCACACAGAGTTTCAATTTGAAAGCCAGCCCAAGTCTGATGAGACTCCAACCTCTGCCCTTCATTGGTTGGGTGAGCCTAGGATAGTGACTTGCCTTCTCTTGGCTTTAAAGTTTTCCTTTGTAAAGCATGGGCGCACACACGCACGCACGCACGTACGCACGCACGCATGCACGCTCATGCACAAAGCATATGACCAACACATCTCTGTCTTTCTCCAGTGCAAGTCCATTGTTAGAATGAACTGAGAGCAGAGAAATCAGACGCCTGTAGGAGCCTCCTAGGGAGGAGTTGGTGGAAAAGCTGCAGAGAGAACCAGGTCTTCTCAGAATGTCAGCAAGACACCTGCCTCGGGAACCCTTAAGTCCGAGTAATCTCCAGCAAACCTTTTCCCACGCTCTATATAGGACCTAGCTTTGTCCCAACATCTCGAAAAACAAAGATGCAGAAATACTTGTGTGATTTTCTGTACACATTCTCAGTCAAAGTCCCAGCAGAATCCATACAAAGGCTTGTGGTCAGAATACCCAAAACTTGCCCCACTTTCTTGGTGTGCTGATTCAGCTCCTCCTATCCTCTGAATCCCTGATTCTTGGCTAAGAGATCACGCCCAAGGGGTGTGCGTGATCCGCTTCCTTGAAGTACCCCGAGAGGGAGGATCTGGGACCTCCGCGGAACTTGTAGAGGGTCTCCTTTGACTAAGGGCACAGCATCCCAGGAGAAGCTATGAACGCAACCTGGTTTCAAGTTATCACTCAAGTTGGGGAAAATACTTCACCCCCAACTGATGAATGGGCCAAAAAGAGGAGGAGGGTATAAGGGATATCTCTGCTCACGCTACCGTGTTAGAGAAGAAGGAGGGTTTAATCTAGGAAGAGTCCTGGACTTTCCTGCGTCCCTACACCATTCCGGACACACCCTCTCTACCCTTGTTCTTTTGGCCAAAACTAAAGAACGTGTTTGATTGCCAAGGCGATGCCGCTTCCTAACATCCTTTCTTGTCTCTCAATGCCTACCCCTCCATCCTGAAAGAGCTGTTTCTCTGCTCGCTATTTAATTTCCACGAGTGCTTTGATCAGAGAGGTCTTGATCCCCACAAAACAAGGTAAATAAATCAGGAAGATCCCTGCGCAGCCGGAGGGAGCCACACCAAACCACAGAAAAACCCGAATTTCTTGTGGCTTGTTCAAAGTAGTCTAGGGGCAGGCAGTTTCTTCTGTGCAGAGCTCCACCTCTGCACTCAGTGCTCCTGGGTTGCTAGGGCAGAGAGGGCGTGGTAGGAGGGAGGTAGTCTTGTCACGCCTCCCGCCCGCCGCTCTAAGCTGGTCCCAGTAATTGGTCTCATTAGTAACCTGACCGGAGCCATCCAGCTGTGCGGATTCGAGAGCACTGTCATCCGCTTAGCGCCTTCGCACCACCCGCGCTCCCTCCCTCCCTCCACTGCCACCGCCACCGTCACCCACAACGTCGCCTCTGCTCTCCTACCGAGCTCAGGGCATGCTCCGAGGTCCAGCTCCCGGCCTCGGCAGTGGCCAGGCTTTCGACCCTTCCGCGGAGACATGAGGCGTGGCCCACAGGTTGCCCTGGTCCTGGGGCTGCTGTGCATTTACCTAGGTGAGCGGCGAGGGCCCTGGAGGGTGGGCGTCGGTACCCCCCAGGGGAATGCGAGGACGGAGGCTGCATTGTCCAATTGCAGACCTCAGGAAGGAGGCAGGTTTCCCGCCGCGAGGCAGGATGATGGGATTAGTCCCTGGGCACTTCTTCAGAGACTTAGAGGCAGCATCCCGGCAGGCTCCCAGCTCTGCCACTAGATGTTTTGTCTCCTTCAAACTCACAGCGAGTTTGAAGCAGGGGGGCTGCTTGAAGCAAGGGGTCTGAGGGAAGGCAAGAAGTATGACCTTGGCCGGATACACTGCCTCTCTCTAGGCTCTTAGATAGGATAGGATTGTCCGTTAGCTTGTTTCTAAGTGCCTGCCATAAAATGTGTCCCTGAAGAGCTTGAGCTCAGCCCAAGCATACCTTCCCCAGGCGCCCTAGGGAGAAGCTCCTTGAAGGGAGTCAAACCTCTCCTTTTCATTAGCTGGGACCAGACAAGCGACTTTGTTGGTGTCAAGCTCCCTCAGGTTGCCTGGGTGTCTGTTTGTCCTTCTCTCTTCATTCTTTTCCTAGCCCAGGCCAACTTTGCCCCTCACTTCTTTGACAATGGAGTGGGCAGCACCAACGGAAACATGGCCCTGTTCAGCCTCCCAGAAGACACTCCTGTAGGTAAGAAATAGCTTTGGCCATATCAGCCATTCCAGGTCTCCGGGAGGGAGTTTCCCCAAGAGGGCAAACTCACCTCCCCAGAACTCAGTGACACCACTCACTCGTGACTCCCTCTGGCATGCGCATGCCACACGGTGTTGTCTCCCGTGGGTACCCTGTTTGTGCTCTGAAGGCCCCAGGGTAATGGCAAAGAAGGTCACTGCTGCCATGGTGACCTAAACCGGACCCCTGGTGGAGACTGGGATGGGGTCTTTCGATGATGGGGTTGGCTGGCTCTCTCAGAAACTTGGTGCTCCTTAGGGGGTGACCTTGAACAAGCAAACATATTTGCATGTACAAGCCTACTGTATTTAGGATTCAAACCCAGACAAGAACTTTTAACCAGCTGAGAGTGGTGGGGAATTGAGAGGAAGGGTTCATACTCCTACTTTACCTTGTCATGATTCATCCTCGGAAGAGAGCAGAACAGAGGAGCTTGCATTTGGAAATCCCTGAAGAGCCAGGCCCTTCACTGGGAAGCAGTCAACCCCCTCCTGGGAGTGTCTGTGCCTTACTCCACCTAGTTTCTGATCCCAAGAACCCCTCTAGTCTCAGTGTCTGGGAGAGAACTCATTCCAGGCAGAGGGGAAGTTGGTACCATTAGATACCTCCTTCATAGGCTGTATTACAGATCCCAATCTGTGAAGTGGCTAATGAGAACATCTGAGGACTTTGAGGAAGAAAGATTAGTAGGAAGCAGGTAGCATGGCTGAGGACCTCGGCACTGAATATTAGTAGTTGACTCTCTAATCTCTGACCGTCGTTGTTTTCAGGAAAAGTTGGGTCCCCGGGTCCAGATGTTCCCTTTGTCTCCTTCCAGGTTCTCATGTGTACACACTAAATGGGACTGACCCCGAGGGAGACCCTATCTCCTACCATATCAGCTTTGACCCCAGCACTAGAAGTGTCTTTTCTGTTGACCCCAATTTTGGAAACATCACCCTGGTGGAAGAGCTGGACAGAGAGGTATAAACAAGTAGAGGGGGAAATTGGGCCACTGCTTGTTAATGTTCAGACACCTCTGTGCTGCTTCCTGTGGAAGAGGGTGTAAGGGAGGGGGTGATCCCCATACTGCAGCTGTGCCCCTAGACTGTTTCTCATGAGCAAAGACTTCCTTATTCTTCTGGTGTGAATAGTGGCAATCCCTTTAATGGGACCTGTTAGCTTTGCTTATCTTTAGACATGCTTAACTAAAAAAATTGTGTTTAAAAAGTTTCTGAAATAACCTCCCTTAGAGCGGGATTTTAAGCCTAACCTTGGAGGAGCTCCCACAAACCACAGGGAGCACCACAGACTGGGCTAGAGAGAAAGTGAAAGAGTGCATCTGACTTTAGAAAACAACACTGATTCTGGACACTTCTGAACCCTGGAATAATGGAACTTGGGTTTCCTTTCCCTTCCCTTTCGAACATAACCCCACCCGAGCTGTGGAGCTACTGCTGTTTCCGATTCTACAGTAAAACCTACTGACCACAGGTCAGCAGAGGGAACAGAGAGGCTGTGGGGAAGAGCGCTCAGCACTGCGGTGCGGGCTTCCTGACAGATCACTGCCAGCACACTGCCCTGCTTATGTGTGGATCTAGTAACTTCCCGAGATCCCACCAAGTCCTAGGAAACACTTGTGACATAAACATGGACCGTTGCCAAATCCTGGAGTGTGGAGAGACGTGGGAGGGTAGAGGAGACGTGAAGAGGACTCCTCTCTTGAGTCCAGCAGGGTTGCCCCTCTTGTTTCTCAAGCAAGACAACATCCGCTGGGGACACAAGGAACCCTCTGGCAATCTGAGAACTCTGGACACCCAGAGCATCCCCAGATAAGGTCTTAAGTGTGGCAAGAAGGAGCTTCATAGGCCTTGCATACTCTTACCTTGTTCAGCTCCTGGGCTCCCTAAAACAGCCTTCTCTGACAGGGGTGCAGTTTGGCACAGCCTTAAGCAGCTCTCAGCTTTTCAGAATCTACACACTCACTCAATACCTTTGCTTCACAGAGAGAGGATGAGATAGAAGCCATCATCAGCATCTCCGACGGCCTGAACCTGGTGAGTCAGTCTTCCTCAGACAGTGTTCTGGCCTGAAGTGGGTATGGTTCCCCTTCCAGCTGTGTGACTCCCTGATCAAAGCAAAGCCAGGACAGTGAAGACCTACTCGAAGCACCCACATCTGAGGGACATAGTGAGACCATAGGTGAAGGAAGGCAAGAGACAAGTAGAGACCAAGACTTCTGAGCTTCACGTTACCATGCGTCTTCTCACACCCGTTCCCTCATTCTCTGTCTGCCACTGTCTGCCGCTGTCTGCCACTGTCTGCCACTGTCTGCCACTGTCTGCTGCTGGCTCTTGGCTCCTGGGTGCCAGGTGTTCTTCCTCACCCCACCTCACCCCCCACCCCCACAACCACCACTTTCTGCCAGCCGCTTCAATGTTGACAGGATTACAACAGGCCTCAGAGGGCTCCCTGACCACCCAATCTGCATTTAAAGTGCTGTCACAGCTTTCACTGTGAAACCTAAGCCTGGTGGCCCTCCAATTGTGAAAGCACTGACAGCTGGCCCTCACCTCCCCCAGGATGAAATCCAAGTCACCCTGCAAGGCCTCCCTGTAGGTGCCATCTGCTTCTCCCAACCCTTCTCCCCATCCATCCATCCATCCATCCATCCATCCATCCATCCATCCAGTGTTTACTGTACTCTGAACTCCCTGTGTGCCCCTCTCCTCTTGGCTTTGCACATTGACACTGACTTCCTGGCTCACTTGTGACTCTTCACTCTGGCAAAGTCACTTGAGGATTGACACCTCCTATCCCAGGGGCTCCCAGCTGTCCACCACCCAATTAAGGCTCCTTGCAAGGCGTGTGGGCGCAGCATTCAGCATGAAGGGCATGTTGGCACTGGTTATAGTCACAAACTACCTCAGTGGTTCTCTTTAGGGGATTGCTCTCAGAACTCATGTATTACATTGTCATTCTAAATGCTATCTCTAAGCACTGATTTCTGCTCATATCTAAGCCACTGTGGTCCCTGAAATATCCCATCAAAGGGTTCAGTTCCTACAGTGCTTACTTGTCATTGAGGGATTGCCTAACAATATTGTTTGCATGAATAAACAAAAGGAGGGACGGAGAGAGGGAGAAAGGGAGGAGAGGGAAGATACACCTGGGCACATTAGAAGCTGTTATTTTTACTCCCAAGAAGGTCTTCCTGCCTCAACTGCTGACCCTTCTACTCCACAGGTGGCAGAGAAAGTTGTGATAGTGGTGACAGATGCCAATGATGAAGCACCCAGGTTCCTCCAGGAGCCTTACAACATCCTGGTTCCAGAGGTGAGTAAGAGATCTCTGGAAAGGGATGAAGCTCCCACATGGGCCCACGGCTTGACCTCAGACTGCCCTATGACCTGTGCAGGGGACAGGGCCCTGAGTATAGCACACCTGTCCATTACTCATTGCTCCCAATTGCTATTTTCACTCTGATTGTAAGTGCACAGTCATTGTAGACATTTTATATGTGTTTTTAAAGCCCTCCACTTTGAGATCTCTCTAAATTTGGGGTATTTCTTTTTTAATATTTTTCCATGTGTGGTTATAGGGTTTTTAGCTCCTTTTGCCTGACTTAAAAGATGCTTCTGAATCCAGTTTTTCGTTTCTCTATAACAGAATTCCATTCCTTCAGTATCAAGCTTAGGTCATTAGCATCATTTTCATAGCTTCTGTCAAGTGAACGGCCCATCAGACACAGATAGAACCAAGAATTCCCTTAGATTTCTATACTCAAGCATTAAATTTCTACTTCCATAAAATATCAACCTTTAATTACAGCTTTTAGAAATATTTACTTATTATTGTACATGCGTGTGTCCATGTGTGTATCACATAGATACGGGACCTTTACAGGCCAGAAGTAGGGTCAAGTCTCCTGAAACTGGACTTAGAGATGACTCTTGGCTGTCACGTGGGTGTTGGGAACTAAACCCATGTCCTTTGCAAGACTCAGTGCTCTAATCCACTTAGCTATTTTTCTAGCCAAATACAGACATCTTTTCCCCCTTTAATTTTGATTGCTTTTAATCTGGACATGATGATACATATCTGTAGTCTTATTTCCTGGAAATCAAGAGTATTGCCAAAAGGTGTCACCAAAACCAAAAGGTTTTGGGCTTTTTGTTTTTGGGACAGCTTCGCTATGTAGCAAGAATGACCTTGAATTCTGGTCCTCCTGTCTCCACTTCAGATCATTTTGTCTTCTGACTGGGGGTGAAGTCCAGTGCCATAAAACTAGCCAATATTGATTCGGACTCTGTATGTCCTCTAGTACAAAAAGAATTCTTAAGATGGAGTAAAAAATTTGAAGTTACTCTACTGAGTCACACACATAAACTCTTTTAAATTTTTTTATTATTTATTTTTATGAGCATAGCGTTTCACGTGAATGCGTATCTGTGCACCACATGTGCACAGTGTCCTAAAAGGCCAGTGTCACAGATGGTTGTGAGCACCATATGGGTCCCAAATCGAACCCAGGTCCTCAGGAAGAAGTCACTCATTTCTTATGTTTCCAAAAGAAAAAGACCAAAAGGTCACCTTGTTTATTTATTCTCTGCTCTATGGTACAAGAGAAAAATTGTCTCCTCTCTAACGTTTACAAAGGGGGCACTCACATAGATTACTGGCTAGAAGCTAGCAATCTCGATGATCTGAGTTTGATCCCTAAGACCTACAAGACTGAAAGAGAGAATGTGCTCCTGCAAGTTGTCCTCTGACCTGCATAAAAGTGCTATGGATTGGGCACAAGTGCGCGCGCGCACACACACACACACACACACACACACACACACACACACACACACACACACAACACATACACACACATGCACACGCACAAATACACGCATGCTTCAGAAACATGTTTTCTAAGTCAAGTCAGTGGTGGAAGATACTCCATTCTTGCTGTTAACCATGTATGTGTTCTCTGATGATCCTGAATATGTCCATGTTTATGATCCTGAATATGAGCTTTGCCTTTGTTTATAAATTAATATTTTCTTTTAAATCCTTTAGCACTTAGTGGCCTAGTATTTTCTTCTCTCCCCTTGAGGACATCCTCGGCCCTCTTGGCTTGTCTCCTGTCCCTTCCTTTGCCTTGTATCCACTCCCTCAGACCCGCTGTCCCTGTCCCCCTCCATTCTTGTTGGATGCTTTGTTTGTCACTGCCCCTCACTAATCTTTGATCAGCCATGACCCCTCAGTTCCATGGCCCCCATGCCTCTGCCTCCTCCACCATCTTGTCACTCACACTGACACATCTCTGTGTATGACCCCTCAGAACACACCTGCTGGGAGCAGCATCTTTAAGGTACAGGCAGAGGACAAGGACACAGGCTCTGGAGGCAGTGTCACCTACTTCCTTCAGGTAAGATGGGACACACAGGATGCATCCAGAGCTTTGAGATGGGGAGGGTACCTGAGTGTCTTCTACTCCCTCACCAGCTAACTCCCATACACCCACTAGTGCCTCTTCTCCAGGGTACTCCACAGGTGCAAAAAGCACAAGAAAGAGGAACTCTTCCTCTCATAGGCCCATCTTGGCTACCTCAGAGTTGGCCTACCCCTACCTCTAGGATTCTGGGCCCCTCAGCTCTCTACTTTCCCCATTCCTTTCCTTAAAGAAATCCTGGACATTTAGCGCCCACACAGGATGCAAGAAGTCCATTTAGAACTGAAATAGTCAATAGGAAAAGGAGGAGAATAAACCACGCTGAAAAGAGGGCCAGGATGCCCCAGTGCTCACTCCCATCCATTCTCTCTGTGTTGGCAAAGATGGAGGCTTTTCTCCTGAACCTCTGCCTTCTCCTGGTCTCCTAAGAGCTGCTGTCCACCCTCTCACGGCTGCTGTTTTTGTGCGGTGCCTCCTCCCTTTCTTTCCACATTCGGTCAACTGCTCTCAGAATTCTCAAAGTAATACAGCCTCATGGCGAAACCTACAAGTCCTAGAGAAACCCTCTGAACTCATAGGAGTTAGGGAGGAGCCCCATAAACACACACAGACCACTCATAGTCCCCCAACACGTTCCTTCACTCTTCTACCTCAGCTTTCTCAGGTTTAAGCCGGGAATGAGAAACATTGGTTTGCTTAGTCAACTAACATGTAACTCTCCAATTACGGTCTCTGGAGCCTATGTACTGATTCTCCCCAACTGGAAGAGACCCTGAGCCAGAGGCGAGTGCTTTTACATCCTGGTTACTCACCATCTCCTGTCACACATATGATTACCACAGACCTGGTGTGGTTTGAAGGTCCCACCTCTCTCTCTCTCTTGCTACCACACTTAATCTCCAGCTTCAACAAAGTTAGAGCACTCTTTGAATGTTTGTTCCTGCCACGAGCCAGCAGGATTTTCTTGGGGGGAATGAGATGCTTTTGACTGAGGGTAGAAAGCCCCAAGCAAAACTAGTGAAGGAAAACCTCAAGTTCAGACAGGTTCAGTTCTTGAACGTGGAATCTAAGCCTGAAAGCCAATGCAAGGAAGACCAACGACTCATTCAGTAGTCAGAGCAAGCGCTCTTGGTGTAGTCTGTTTTCTCCCTGAGTTCAGCTGCTCCCCAACTTTACAGAGCCTACACTCCTCCAAGTTCACCGTAGACCGTCACAGCGGGGTGCTGCGACTCCAGGCTGGGGCCACACTGGACTATGAGAAGTCGAGGGCTCATTTCATCACTGTGGTTGCCAAGGTAACAAAGGAAGATACAATGGTACTTCAGCCTTTGCTAGGTTGGAGCTCAGTGAGGTTCTATGAAGGAGCAGGGATTTTCAAGAGCGAAACACATAATATGGGTAAAGAGGGACCAGAAGGCAACTGCTTTCAATCTCTTCTGCTTGAACACATTTTCTAGGAAGGCTGGTGTTGTTAGCCTAGAGAGACCACATTTCCCTCTGAGAGTTATCATACAACTCCTTAGAAACTTAAATGTTAGGTCCTTTCATAGAGGAGACAGCCATGACACAGATATTTGTGTCCCTCTCAGAAGCCCCACTGACTCTCTGTCTCTCTTGCTGGCCTGACTGGCTCGAGAGACTCTTCTTTCTTGTGTGACCAGCTACCTTCTCTGAACTCAGTTTCCTCATGTCCCCATTACTGAAAATTAATGAAGACTCTCATTTCAGTTTATGAAGCACACCATGGGAGGTTGGGAGTTAGCAGGTCCTCAGTCAAGCCTCTTGCACAAGGGAGAAGGAAAACCCAGTTGTCCTATTAGGCCTGTTGGATTCTTCTGCATCAGTCCCCTTTCAGATCACTGCTTTCCTATGGGCCACCCTCCTATAGTCTGTACCAGGAGACTGGGTACCATTCTACCTGCTAGCTGCTACTTCCCTTACTCTTAAGCAGAGAAAGGCCCAAGTCATATTCCTGGGATGCTATGGTCCTTAGCATAGACTGGACATATGGAAAGTTCTTAGAAATTACGTGAGACTTGGTTTTCAGCTAGGAGTAGGAATTTAGGTCTGGTTCCTCCTCCTAATCACTCATCATACATAATGTACCTGGAGAGTTAATTAATCCTGTATCCAAGAAACCTGCCAGACACTTGCCTTAAAAATTCCATGCATCATTGCTTTGGCATGGGCAACAGCACTGAGAAAGGAGAATGGGCCCCAGAGACCCAAGAACAAATAGGCACTAAAAGTGCCCAGCTGGCTTCACACCCAGGGGGAGGCCGGAGTCCCATTCAAGTGGAGCTTGTTACCCTGAGGACAGCTTGTCTTCATCCTTCTCTGGACCGATTCCTCCCCAGGATGGTGGGGGCAGGCTTCGAGGAGCTGATGTGGTGTTCTCAGCCACCACGACTGTCACCATCAATGTGGAAGATGTTCAGGACACAGCCCCTATATTCGTGGGTACACCCTACTATGGTTATGTGTACGAAGACACCCTTCCGGTGAGTGGTTGAATCTCTCAGCCAGTGTTTCCTGTGTGACTCCCTGGGACTACCTTGAGGATGACTGAACTCACCACCAGTCTCCCCTCAAAGCAAATGGATAAGAGTTAGTTAGGAGGCAAAGAGTTTCTGCAAACTCACACTTTGATCCTGGGGGCAGGGAGTGGTGAAGTTCACTCAGATGGTTCCTTCAGCCCTGGGAGGACATAGCAGGGTCACCTTATGGGGCCCAAAACCTAACTCTTTTCCTGAGTGGGATGATACCTCTTGTCCAGGATGGGGCAGTGTTGGGTTAGGGGAGAAACCCTCATTACTAACAACCTCAGAGAGTGGTTCCTGTTCTCCAAGGGCTCAGAGGTGCTGACGGTGGTTGCCATAGATGGAGACCGAGGCAAACCCAACCACATCCTCTATAGGCTCTTGAATGGTAAGTGAGGGTAGCTCTCTGCCTTGTTTCCTCACCTATGGGAGGGAAACGACAGGAAGCTGGTGCAGGGGGTGGGGGGTGGGTCTAGTCCCCTCAGATGACAACTTTGCTCTATCCCTGCTTGTCATTATATCCAGAGAAGAAAGAGAGAGAGGGAGAGGGTGAGGGAGAGGGAGAGGGAGAGGGAGAGGGAGAGGGAGAGGGTGAGGGAGAGGGAGAGGGAGAGGGAGAGGGAGAGAGAGAGAGAGAGAGAGAGAGAGAGAACCGCAGGCTCCTGAGAGCCATGTGCACTCTCTTTGCCCTGGACATGGTCACCAATGGCATGTGTAGCCACATTTCTCACACTTTAAGAACTGATATGTTTGTTCTCACTCTCTTTGACTGGGGCAGAAAATCAAATGCATTAGATACAATGACATTGTGGCATTTCCATAGCACCAGGCCTGGGTGTTGAAAACTGAGGTTCAGAGGAGCTAATAGACACTGTCTACTTCGTGATTTTACAAAGTCAGATAACTCTGGAATGTTCTCTTAATATAACTGGACTATTGCCAAGCAACAGCAGTGTCCCTGGGGTGAGCTCCACAACCCTTAGGAAACCATGTCAGATCCTAGATGCATTCACAGCTGTAATTTCCCCGAGACACACTGGAACACAAGAGTTCAAATCAAAACATGCCCATGACCATCCAGAAATCACCCATGCATGGGCTCTTTTTCCAGGCATCTTCCCTCACCCCACCTCTGAAACCATCTTCCAGCTATAGGCCACTCACCCCATGCCCTGTCCTTACCTCTCGGCTACACCCTCCACCTTCAAGCTGCTTCCTATCTTTTCCTCTTCCCTCCTTCCACTCCTCTCCACCATCTTCCTTTTCTTATATCACACACACACACACACACACACACACACACACACACACACACACACACACACACAAGAAAAGGGACATGAGATAGATTCTGAGAGCAGTAAAAACAAGTTTGAATCTAGATCTGTACTTCTTCACTGGCTGGGGGACCTTAAACAAGTCCCTCTAAGACTCAGTTTCCTCACTGGCAAGACGCAGAGGGTTACAGTATTATAGTCTATGAGAAGCCCCGTCCACTGTGAGATACCAGAGGAATATGTGATATGACTCCCTTGCTTATGACCTAATGCTAAACTGCAGGATGTTTTTCTGTGACAGAGAGTGATGGACTCTTTGAAATTAATGAGACATCTGGAGCCATCTCCGTCCTTCAGAGCCCTGCCCAGCTCCGAAGAGAGGTGTATGAGCTTCATGTACAGGTGATGCTCCACTAGTCTGGCTTGCCCCACCCACTTGTTAGTCCTAGAGAGCAGCAAATGTGATGGGAGCCAAGGGCTCAATCTGGGGAGGGATGGAAACATTCCTCTAAGGAACCTGCATCAGGCTGCAGAAAGCACTTGCAGAGAGGAACATGCGAACAAGCAGGAGTAATGAGAATGCAGAAGGAGCATTGTGTCATGGGGTTGGCCCTGGATTCAGTACAAGAAGAGAAAGCTAGATGCATTCTAAGCAGGAGCAGGCCATCAACACAAACATGTACATTCCTCATGCTCTTGACTGTGAATGGGATATGACCAGTTACCACTAAGCTCCCACTTCTGTAACTTTCTCAGCCATGATTAACGGTTCCTGAAACAGTGAGCAGGGACAAACCCCTTTCTTCCCCAAGTTTCATTTAGCCAGGGTGTTATGTGACAGCAACAGGTGTGGAGGGACCGAGATATTCAGGATAGCTATGGAGGGACCAAGATATCCCCCACCCCAGGATGGTTGTGTCAAGAGAGGAGCTGCTGGCAAAATTCACATCTGCAGAGCATCAGAGGTTAAGGGAGAGGAGGATGTGGGAGGAGTTGGAAGAAACAGCAGGGCCTGAAGAAGTCAATAAGAACTTGCCAAGAGCTGAGTCATGTAACCTAGGCTGTTGAGCCCTCTGACGCTAACCGGTGTGAAAACTCTAAATGTGGAAGGGTGAGGACTGAACGGGGTAGGATGGAAGGACAGCATGCAGAGGCTTCTGAGGAGGAGTAAGCTATAGACAGGTGTGGCAAGGGGACTTCAAGGGTCACCTTAGAGCAGCAGTTCTCAACCTGTGGGTCACAGCTACCAAAAGACCATCAGGAACCACAGATATTCACACTGTGATTCATAACATTAGCAAAATTACAGTTACGAAGTAGCAGTGAAAATAATGTTATGGTTGGGAGATCACCACAACATGAGGAACTATATTAAAAGGTTGCAGCATTAGGAGGGTTGAGGAACAGCGCTTCAGATTATCTTTGTAGAAGTAGCATATCCTTATACAACACAGGAAAGAGGCCCTAGCAAAGGGATGTTCGTCACAAGTTTTGTGGGGTACCTATGAATACTCAAGGCCCACAAAAAGGGATATTTGACACAAGTTTCATGGGTTGCCTATGAACATTTAGTCTTGACTTTATAGCCTATATCATCTAGATAATGCCTCATGAGAAATCATATTTAATTTAGTCGTTTAAGACAGTATAAAGTCATATATAACAGTGTGTGTGTGGTGGGGAGGAAGTCCAGCTTGACTGGAACTTGGATTCCAAGGTCATTGACATAGCTGCCATCAGATACTCAGGGTTGGGATCTCATTGAAGGCTTGGGTGGAGAAGGACTGGTTTTCTGCTCACTTGGTTTTGGTATGACCCAGTTACTTGATGGCTGTTGCCTGTGGAGTACAGGTAGCTCCTTATCCCATCCATTGCCTCTCTAGCATAGCTGCCTGTTTCACGAAAGCCTTGGGAAAGAGAAACTCTGCCAGCAAAATGGAATTATAATCTCTTATAATCTAATCATGCTGTCTGTCAAAAGCAAGTTGTCAGGCTGAGTCACACTTAGAGAGACCAATTACAAGGGTATGAACACCAGGACGAGAAATTCTTAGGACCAGTAACAGTCTGCCTGCCACACAGCCATAGCCATCTGTCCCCATCATAGGTGACAGAGGTCAACTCTTCAGGAAGCCCAGCTGCTCAGTCCACAGTCCCAGTGATCATCAGGATCGTGGACCTCAACAACCACCCTCCAACCTTCTATGGAGAGAGCGGGCCCCAGAACAAGTTTGAACTATCTATGTTTGAGCACCCGCCCCAGGGGGAAATCCTCCGTGGACTCAAGATCACTGTCAATGACTCTGACCAGGTGTGTGTTCATGCCCTTGAAATTGACTAGGTCTATGTCCAATGCTAGGTTTCAGTGAGAGGGCCTAGGCAAGTCACAGAATGAATAAAACACTGTGGTGTAGCTAGCAGAGGGATGGTAACCAAACCCATACTATTCGCTTGCCCATCATCAGTTACAAAGTAAAAGCCAGTCCGAGAAAGGCCCTCTCCATCTGACCTTTCAGTTGCACATCTGTAAATGTCTCTGCCTCCTCCTATGTGGTGAACAGAACTGGGCCTTACTAATTTCTTACCTTGCTTAATTTTCATGTCCTGATAAGTCTGATCCTTAATTAACTCACTTTTACAGAGAAAAATTACACACTGCTGAGGGTAAAGATCATGTAAGGGCTCTACACCTAGCTCAAATATATGATGCCTCTTTATTCTCCTTTATCGTCTATTTCCTCTCTTCAAACTATATCGCTCAGGGAGCCAATGCCAAATTCAACTTACGGCTGGTGGGACCTGGAGGCATCTTTCGAGTGGTGCCACAGACAGTCCTGAATGAAGCCCAAGTGACCATCATAGTGGAAAACTCAGCTGCCATTGACTTTGAAAAGTCTAAGTCGTTAACCTTCAAGGTAGGTTATGCTTTGCCCTGCATGGTTAGTTGGGCTGGGCTAGCTCACACCACTGTCTGAATTCAAGGTGGGGTATCATCATCATCTCCATACATGAATGGCTCTACTTAGTCTGGCCCCAGAGTCTCTGAGCATCCTATGGGCATGTGAACAGTAGGAGGTAGGCTGAGGGTGAGGGTGGAGATTTCCCCACACCCAGCAACGTGCTCATGGCCTCACCCTCATTGAGGTACCAGTTTCTAAATCACCACTGACTCAGGAATGTAAGGCTGGGGAGTCAAGGGTGCACTACCAATATAGTATGCTGTGAAAATGGATGGAGAGAGAGAAATTATCAAACGCAGTTTCTCATGTGCCTTTGCATTTATCGTCTGTTCCAATGACAATCTGAACAGAAGTAGAGAAGTATATTCCTTTGATGTCATTTATAATTATGTAAAACTATGAAATATATATGTATATATATGTATATATATTTCATATATATATATAAAATGCTTACCATATATTGACATGGAAGGAATATATTAATGAAAAGAAAAAATATGTACTTCAATAATATTATTTAACTCATCTTTACTTAAAATTCTATATACTCACAGGGTATATAGCCAGCATCATGGTAAAAAGTGAGACACTAAAAGCTTTGTCTGAAGTTGGGAATAAACAGGAATGAGCGCTGTCACGAAGACGATTTACCTCAACGTTCAGAATGACATCATTTTCAGACAGAGGAAACAAGAGCTGCAATTGTTAGAAAGGAGGTGAAAAGGAGTATTATTGTCTTTTTAGACATCACATGATTGTTTTCTTAGACAAATCTAAGAGAAACGATCGAAAGACTCAGAAATAAAGCAAAATCACAACCCAGAGTCAGCGCTCTAAACCCAGAAAGTTTCTTATGGCTGGAATGAGAGGAGGGGGCGGGGAATGTGAACATGGTGGGATAAAAGACACTAATGCAAAAGGAACTAGTACAGCATTCTGAGGAATAACCCTAAGGAGAACTATGCAGAACTTGATGAAACATGCAAGCTTTCCCAGCGGGATCTAAGGAAGCCAAGGATAGACAGCTGCTCCTGGCTTTAAAAATGCAAATTGTCCCCAAGTTACTGAAGGCTTTAATGCCACCCAGCCATCCCTTGCTGGTTTTGCTTGTGGGTTTGTGTCTGTTTGTTTGTTTGTTTGTTTTTTCTGACAGAGCGTTGTCGTATAGCCAAGGCTGACCTGGAGCTCACTGTGTAACCCAGCCTGACCTCAAACTCATAATCCTCCTGCCTCTGTATCTTGAGTCATGGGATAAAAAGCATGTGCTACTGTGGCTTATCTAGAATTTCCTTTGGTGAGAAAATCATACTGGTTTGTATCTGGAGAAATTTGTAAGAACAAGTAGAATTTGGATTACAATGCGGTACGTAGATCTGTAGATAAAGAAAACAATGGCAACACCCGGCCAGAGTACTAATGGGAGTGATAAGGACACTAGCATTGAGACGATCAAAGGAGGCATGATGCAAGCAAGACTGTGGAGACGGTGTCAGGGCTAGCCCAGCAGGAGCCAGAAAAAGGAAACATTGCAGTCAGACCCAGACTCAAATAAAACAACACTAAAGCAACAGAGGTGGAGAGATGAGCAGATGAGCCCATGGCTGAAAGATGACAGGTGGTATGTATGGGGCTCGTGATGGGTTATCTGCCCACCCCGACAAGTGTGTTTCTGGATCTTTCTCCAGCTCCTGGCCATTGAAGTGAACACCCCGGAGAAGTTCAGCTCCACAGCAGACATTGTGATCCAGCTTCTGGACACCAATGATAATGTTCCCAAGTTCACCTCTCACTACTACATCGCCAGGATCCCAGAGAATGTTCCAGGGGGCTCCAATGTGGTGGCTGTCACAGTAGGTTTGGGGGCTGACTCATAAGGTCTACAGTCAATAGGTGTCATCTTGAACAGGCTCCTCCCTTCCTCTTAGTCTCTCATTCTCCATCTAATGATAGTCTGTGTCTTCCCACACACATCAGGGTCCAGATGAGGGAAGCATCTTGTATCCTGGCAGAAGGTGCAGTCTCTTAATCTATTCATGGAGTATCTCCTCACCTTTGCCATGAGTTATAGAAGTGGCTAGGCTTCTAGAACTGCTGGTGATAATGGGGATGTACGTGCAAACCCCAAGCACAGGGCCCAAAGCCCATCCCCTTCTCCCTCTCATCTGTGAAAGAATAACCGTCTCCTGGATATGAACCCTTTGGGTTCTCTCACGTTTTATACCTCCCAGAAGAAAACTAGGGTACAGAGAGGCCTTCAGGCTACTCGCTCCCCTGCTGGGTGTACCCCAGACTCTGACAGCTTTCTTTTGCAAGCTGCCTTCAGCTACAGGAACTACCACTTGCCTCACCACTGTGCCGAAGCCAGTAGGAGCTTTTTGTCTTCCAGGCTGTGGATCCAGATACAGGACCATGGGGCAAAGTCCAGTATTCCATTTATGGGACCGGATCAGACCTGTAAGTAGATCTGGAGGCCCAGACAAAGATGTAGGCAAAGAGTTTATGAGACTCTGGGTGAAGGGATTCTTGTTTGTGGCGGGAAGGACCTGGAGAAGGATAAGAGCTAAATTAGGGAGGTAAGCATCCCAAAGTACAGGGTAGAGGGGTCAGGAATGGAAGGAACCATGGAGAGCCTGAGATAAAGATAAGGGAAACACTTCTGAGGGGACTGGAAAAGAAGGTTGTGGTCATAGCCTGGAGCATAAGGTGATCAGGGATAGCCTGGAGCTTGGGGAAGGGTAGCAGGCCAGGGGTAAGGAGCACAGGCTGAGTTTCGGGTTGTTGACCTCAATAGTCAACAGCTAGATCTGCCTCAAAGAGGCAGATCATAAGGATTGGGAGGAGCAGGTTCCGGGATCCTTGGAGAAGTTGCCCAATGTCTTTTGGACTTTTGCATATACCTTAGCAGGCATTCATATGAGTGCACGTGTGTGTGTGTGTGTGTGTGTGTGTGTGTGTGTGTGTGTGTGTGTGTGTATGAAGAGGCATGAGCATGAATGCACAAGTGTGCATGAGTTCCTGTGTTTTCTCCTTCCTATGTCCTGCAGCTTCTTGATTCACCCATCCACTGGGCTTATCTACACTCAGCCCTGGGCCAGCCTGGATGCTGAGGGCACTTCGAGGTACAACTTTTATGTGAAGGCAGAAGACATGGATGGGAGGTACAGCCTGGCTGAGGTGTTTGTCACTCTGTTGGATGTCAATGACCACTACCCCCAGTTTGTACAGAGTGTCCAGGAGAAGACGATGGTGCTGGGGACCCCACTGAAAATTGAGGTAGGTATTAGAGGCAGCTGAGCACCCCTGACTGGCCACAAGAATTGATCTTAAACTTATCCTGCTAAGGGCAATAGACTACATGACATTTTATATGGCTTCTTTGCCACCTCAACTAGAAAACGCTAAGAATGAAGACATTATTTGAATTTGAGGTTCAGAGGGCTTGAATGTTGGCCTTGCCTGAATTCATGACTGATCTGCCTGACTTCAAAGCATGCTAGTCCCACAGTACACTGTCTTCTCAGTGGAGAATAGGCATGCATTCTGAATCCTAGCAGACTTGTTTTGAATGATAGATATCCTCCTTCCACCTCGTCCTGGACCAGCCACTTGGCATTCAAGCTTTCATCAATGCACATATAACAAGCCACCAACGCCCACTCCATAGACTTGTTCTGAGAGCAAAGCCACATAATACAGTATAGAATCAAACATGGACCATGGCTCACAGTAGCACATACTTTCTCCTTCCCCAACTCTATCTACTGCAAATCATATCTGAATCCTTTTCCATCAACCCAGAAAGCCCCACTATGTATACTGATTTAGCTAATGTGCACAAATATCTTCCCAAGTGCTTTCCCCCTCTTTTTCTCTCTCAGGCCACAGACCAGGATGCAGAGGAACCAAACAACTTGGTCGACTACTCCATTACCCGTGCAGAGCCAGTCAACGTGTTTGACATAGATGCACACACAGGGGAGATCAGGCTCAAGAATTCCATCCGCTCCTTGGAGGCCCTACACAACATTACACCCAGCGGGGAATACTCATGGTCCCTACAGGTGCAGGCCAAGGACCGAGGATCTCCATCTTTCAGCACAACAGCCTTACTCAAGATCGACATCACAGACACAGAGGTGAGTATGATGCTGTGGTCAGGAAAAGGGGGTGGAGAGCAACTTCTGTCAAAGGATACTGAATTCTACCAAGGAGTTGCTGTGAAATCAAACCCATAGGATTGGGAATCAAGTTGAAATTCTGATTACAATATTAACTAGTGGTGTGGCTCTGGGTTTTCTAAGCCTCCATTACCTTTCCCGTGTTGAAAGGGAGAAATAAAACCATTCATTATGAGTAGTTCTCAGCTCAGTGGCAGGAATTCATCACATATGAAGTCCCTGGTTCATTTGGGTTTATGGGTCTCCCTGTAATCAAAGACAAGCAATATTCTGCTACTTAAAGAGAACACTCCATGAAAGTAGGAGTTTGGAATCTGAAGGAGGTTACTGTGGTCTGTTGTGGTTTAGTTTGCCTGAGGGTCTCAAAGGGGTGCCTTGGGGCAGGATGCTTAACCTGTCAGACTTAGGGAAGCTCACACAACCACTGTTCTTCAGGGGATAGGATGAAGTGGCTGAACACAGGGGCTGGCTTTCTCTTCCAGAGGCTGTCCAGAAGCTCCATGGCTGCCTTCCTGATTCAGACCAAGGACAATCCCATGAAGGCCGTGGGTGTACTGGCTGGTGTCATGGCCATTGTTGTGGCCATAACCGTCCTCATCTCCACAGCCACCTTCTGGCGTAACAAGAAGTCTAACAAGGTCCTGCCTGTGCGGCGTGTGCTCCGTAGAAGGCCCAGCCCTGCACCCCACACAGTACGAATAGAATGGCTCAAATTCCGGAGGGCCAAGGCTGCTTCCAAGTTTATACTCAAAGAGGATCCTCCCAATGAGAACTGCAATAACAGCAGAGTGGGAGTCACGGTGCCCCCAAGAGCTCCAGCTCTCCCACCGCCCCCCAAAATGGCATCCAGTACAGTGGCCCAACAGACAGTGCCTACTGTCTCTGGATCCCTTACCCCACAGCCATCCCAACAGTTACCCACACCCAAACCCCTGGGAGGCCCTGCTCAGTCTTCTTTGGTGTCAGAGCTCAAGCAAAAGTTTGAGAAGAAGAGTTTAGGTAACAAGGCTTATGTCTAGAGTGTGCCCCATAATTTTTCTCTTCCTTCCCCCAATACTGACCCTGAAGGTCACCCCTATTTTGTATAACGTTGTAACACTGTATACAGGGCTCTGCAAAGGGCTTTGGGTGAGGGATGCCTCAGACTGATTTGGCAAATACATACCCACTGTTCAATTCCTTGGCATAGCTATAATGCTCTCTATTCGTCAGAGAATAGAAGCGCATAAGGAGTCAAGTCTGTGCATTTCTACCCACCAACCCTACATCCCACAATCACTGGAGTCCTTCTGGGGCCTTGTCATCCTTAGTTGAGAAGAAGGGCCCCTGAGCATGAATAACAAGACTGGCAAGAGTCTAGATCTCCAAGCTTCAGCCAACAAGCAGGTCGAAGGAGGCTGGTTCTCAACTAAAGTTGAAAGTCAGTGAGCTTTGTGGGATGCAGAGACACAAATACAGGCAAAGAAAAGGACTGAAACGCTCTGAAAGCTGGTGCTGACTGTGTCCAAAGCCAGTGAACAATAGAATTAGCATCCAGATAAGAGGTGTAAAGTGAGCTCTTCCTAGACTGAGAGCAGAAATCTCCAGCCTCCCCTGAAGAGACCAGGCAAGGTGGTAGGTGTACATCAGATTTGAGCTCAGAGAATGCATCCATTTTGATCCAGCCCTTCTCGTATCACGTGACCTTGCGGATAAAGTTTAAACTCCTATTGTCTTCTTCCTTGTCCGTGAGATGAAGAAAGCAAACCCTAAGAAAGCAGCTTTAAGCAAGTGCGAAGCAGCAGGATTACAAAGTATTTGTTGGAAGCCAGTTCTCTGGCTACATCTCATGAAGAAAGTATTAACACCCAGGAGGGACTATGTTGAGTCACAGCCTGATAATGGCTTTCCCCTAACTCACACAGCTTCCCTTCCGTCCCCACTTTCCTCCACGTCACTGTCACAAAGAACCAGAATCAGGCAGTAAGCTCCAGTCCAAGTTATTTTGACTCAGACAGGGAAATGAATCTCCTAGGGTTATTGGCTCCGTGCACACAGTAAATCGGTGGCAGGGATTGGTCTGAGAGCTTCTATTCCACACTCTTTCTCTCATTGGAATATATCTTATTTATATGCGATACTCCCGAAGAGGGAAATCCTGCAAACTGGAAGATTCTGGTGTTCTTTTGAGAAAACATTAAGGAAATATATATATACTCACTCTATGAAGCTCTCTAGAATTCCACAGTTATGGATGTGGTCAGAGTGTATGAACATGTGTTTTTCTTGATCTCCCCCACCCCCTATCCCCAGTCTGTGTTTGGAGGTGTTACACAGACGTGTGGATGTTCAGAGTCCTGATCTGTAGGTCTGTAGTCACTGGCCCGCACAGTATTGAGGGACAGGCACTAACCTGCTAAAGACCAGCCTGGAAATTGCTGCGCTGGATCGTTTGCTACCACAGGGAGTTCAGCATCTGATAATATGTTGCTAACCTCTTCTGTAAATGGTAAATAAAATCTATTATTCAAAGGAGAAGCTGACCACCTCATCCTTTTGTGTTTATGTTTATTGTTTTGTGGAGACCCATATCCTTGACTCACAGCTCATTCTGTGGGTGATGTTGCGCCTAACCTCCATCCTGACACTGAGGGATTTTTGCATCGTTTTGTCTAAATTGTCTGCCTACATTTTTTTTCTCCATCTTTATTAAATTGGTTATTTATTTACATTTCAATTGTTATTCCCTTTCCCGGTTTCCAGGCCAACATCCCCCTAATCCCTCCCCTTCCCTTCTATATAGGTGTTCCCCTCCCCATCCTCCCCCCATTACCACCCTCCCACTAACAATCACGTTCACTGGGGGTTCAGTCTTGGCAGGACCAAGGGCTTCCCCTTCCACTGGTGCTCTTACTAGGCTACCTATGCGGTTGGAGCCCAGGGTCAGTCCATGTATAGTCTTTGGGTAATGTCTGCCTACATCTTAATTACCACACTTTCACAGACCTTGTTTGTTCTGTACTTAAATTCTACTTCCCCCCCTGCTCCCCGCCCCAATCAAGAAGAATCCAATCAGGATTGCTTGAAGGAAGAAATAGGTCTGGAACATGGACTAATGACTCTTAGGGGAGCCCAGCAGGGACGGGTTTTATAAGGCCTTGTGTGTAGGGCAGCCAGAAAAGCAGTTTGTCCTGGGGAATGGGGAATGAAAACCTCTGGACTAGAAGTTCAGCTCAGCACTGTGGTCCTTAGCAGCAGGGTGGGGTACTTTATGGACAAACTCAGGAACTTGACCCAAGGAGAGCCACTCTTAGAAGGGACCGTGGAAGCAGAAAGGGCCTAGTAGCCAACATGAGCCTACTGGGAGAAAGGAGGATAGACCAAACAGTAAGATCAGTAAATGTGGTCAGTACTGGAGGAGACCCCATCAGTGGGGTGACACTTGCCAAATCTCACAGTGTTAGGATGTGGCAAGTTGAAGGACAGACAACTGAGGTAGGCCCAGATCTATAGTCTAGCTTGATGTTAGGTTTCCAAAAGGGTAGGAAGAAGGCAGCAACAGCAGATGGGAATGACCCCCCCCCTTTCTAACGACTATGACTGGAGCATTAACCCTATGCCCAATCAGTAAGAGTGATTCTAAATGATCGAAAGCCGTTTTTCCTTCTCTGTGAGCCTAGACTTGTATGCATGTGTGGGTTCTTGTGTGTGTATGCAGGTACAACAGGGGAGGGGTGGTACCCACGCACATGAGGAGTTTAGTGGCCAACTTCAGCTGTCTCTTTCAATTACTGTCCACTTGCTTATTGAAATAGGGTCTCTTGCTTTTCCCTGAAGTTTTCCCATTCCACTAGACTAGCTGGCCAGCAAGCTCTATGATCAGCCTATCTGTGACTTTCTGGGTTTACAAACGTGCTCCATAATGCCAGCCTGATTTTTCAAATGTGGCTCTGGAGATCAAAATCAGGTCTTCTTGCTTGCATAGCAAACACTTCACTGACTGAGCTATCCTCCCAGCCCTCTGAGCTCAGGCTCTCTAGTGTTATGAACTGAAAAGGTGTTTTCACAGTTTGACAGTGTTGTAACTTGAACTCAGATTTTACTACTTATGTGTGACTTTGTGCAAAAGACCAAGGCTGTCTGGGTCTCACTTTTCTCATCAGTATAGGGTGCAAAGACTTATTGCTCTGAGAACGTAAGAGCTAATATATGCTAACACCTAGTGTCTGCTTTGTAGCTACCAATAGAAGTTCAGCTGCTATTCTTAGTCAGATAGGAAACGTCTGAAGATGGCTTGCTGTGGCCCATTTACAAAAGCACATGTCCTAGAGGAGAGGATCTTTGTATGCAACATGGATGGTCCTCAAAGAAGGGTTAAGGGCAAGTGAAAAGACTTTGAGGAAAACAGGTAGACACCATATCATCCATCTGAAACACGTGGCCTGTGCTTTGGCATACTCGTCACTCTAAGCAAAAAGTGACAAGATGTCACCAAGAGAATAGGTGCGACATTGTTCTGCAGTTGCTCTCCCTCAGAGCCAAGTTGGCAAATGTGTCAAAAGGTGTGGATGACATTACTGTCCTTGCTTCTCGTGACCTCTAAGGGTTCTGTCTACGTAAACAAGGGTGCTTTGTTATTGTGAGGTTGAGACAGGATCTTGCTGTGTTAATCCAAGTGGTCTTGAACTCACGGACTCTAATAATCCTGTCTCAGCTTCCCAAGCAGTTGAGATTATCGATTCTGTGCTTGTCACAATGGGAGCTTTGAGAGAGTCCAGCTAACCTGTTACGGATGCAGGAATCAGTTGGCAAGCAATTACTCCTCTCTCATGGTTATCAAGACTCCAGTCACGGGCAAATGGACTGAGGTAAGAGAGGAGGTTCTACATGAGGGCCAGTGCTATCCACCACACACACGGACACACGGAGTTCCCTTTTAGAGAGTCAGAAATAACTAAAGGAGGGGATGTTGGAGATGCTCACATACCATTATGAAACCATACACCGCCTTGGCTGAATGACAGTCACTTGTCATTACGCAATAGTGCATCCAATAACGCTTGTACTCATACATATTTAGAGTCTATCATCGATGCCAGACTGTTCTCTATCTCTGAGATAGACAGGCTCCAACAAGACAGAAGAAGAAAGGAAACAATTTCCTTCAAGTTTCTGGAACTAAATGATGGCTTAATCCTAAAAATTACTTAAAAATTACATGGTCTGGAACTTGAGCTACATTTCAGTGTTATTGTTCTTGTCAAGCATGGGTGGGATAAGGCCTCAGATTTTATCCCCAACACACACTTGTACACACTTACATGGTGTGGTTGCTTGAATAAGAATGGCCCCCCCATACCCTCATGTATTGGCATGCTGAGCCCACAATTGGTGAACTGTTTAGGAAGGGTTATAAAGTGTAAAGCGTAGTCTTTTTTTTTATTATTATTATTAACTTGAGTATTTCTTATATACATTTCGAGTGTTATTCCCTTTCCCGGTTTCCAGGTAAACATCCCCCTAATCCCTCCCCCTCCCCTTCTTTATGGGTGTTCCCCTCCCCATCCTCCCCCCATTGCCGCCCTCCCCCCAACAATCTAGTTCACTGGGGGTTCAGTCTTAGCAGGACCGAGGGCTTCCCCTTCCACTGGTGCTCTTACTAGGATATTCATTGCTACCTATGAGGTCAGAGTCCAGGGTCAGTCCATGTATAGTGTAAAGCGTAGTCTTAGTGAAGGAAATATAGCACTGGGCATGAAGTGCAGGGGCTTGAGGTTTTCAAAAGTTCATTCCAGGGGCTGGGGATTTAGCTCAGTGGTAGAGCACTTACCTAGGAAGCGCAAGGCCCTGGGTTCGGTCCCCAGCTCCGAAAAAAAGAACAAAAAAAAAAGTTCATTCCAGGCCCAGTCTCTTTCCTGTCCCCCCAACCCCCCACCTCTCACGTTCTCGCTCATTCTCTCTGTCTGATGCCTGCAGATCAGGATGCAAAGCTTAAAACTAAAGTTCTAGTACCATGACTGTCTGCTTCCCACCATGATGATAATGGATTAACCCTCTGAGGCTGTGAGCAAGCCCTGGGTTAAACGTCTTCTTCTGTAAGTTGGTGTGGTCATGGCGTCTCTTGGCAGCAATAGAACTAGAGTAGTAACTAAGATACATGGTCCATGTTTGGTTGCTGTGCTTGGTTAAGTAAAGAGTATTAAAAACAACTTTAGCTTAGAAGTTTTAGAATATTTACCAACACAGAGCAACCAAACAACCTTAGCAACACAGAGGGGGGGTTAGGGGGGATACTGGCTCGGAAACCGGGAAAGGGAATAACAATCGAAATGTAAATAAGAAATACTCAAGTTAATAAAGAAAAAAAGAAAAAAAAAAAAGAAAAGAAATACTTGTTTGGTAAATGGTCAGAACCAAGTCGTGCTGTCATGAAAAGTTGGATTCAGGGATTGAAGGTCTATTCATTGCTATGTTATGGTGGGCTGTTAGCTGGTGCCCTCCTTTTCTCTCTCCTCATCCTCCTCCACAACTCTGTGACTCTCACAATCCTCACAGACAGCTGAAGGATCTGTGAAAGAGTTATCCTTACACTGTGGCACTGCTTGTGGGCATCTTAGGGTTTTCCTGTGAAGAGGAAAACAGCGAAAACACCACTCACTGCAATTGCACGGACCCTGGGTTGCCCAGACATAAGCACCCACAGGCAGTGCCAGGAGCACAGCGCACAAGACCACAGTGACATGCAAGAGGTGCTCGCGGCCCTCCAGCTCACCACTGCCTTTGCCTGTCACAAAGACCACACACTGGCCCTGGCCTGGAGGCTGATTCCTTAGGCCGAGGCATGCTTTATACTTTGTAGCAGGGAGGAGGTCATCCACAGCATAGGTGTTGATTCCAGGGCCTATGTGGACCACCTTCTTCTCCAGAGCTTCATCAGATGCAATGTAGAGGGTGAACCATTGTTCTCCAGCAAGGTTGGTCACTGTGAGCCACTCCAGCAAAATACCATGCACCGTCTGCTTGACCACCCGTAGGTCAACATAGGAACTGCCCTCTGAAGAGGTGGAGAGGGAATGCAATCCAGGCGTGGCCTGTGCAGGCTGGACATAGAGTGTGATGACAAGAGAGCTTCGTCCGATGGAGTTGGAGGCCATGCAAGTATAATTAGTGCCGTCTACCAGTTGAGCTGCTGGGATGACCAGCTGGGACAGGATGAAACCTTCTGCAACTGGCAAGGCCAACACTGTGTGAAAAGAAGAACAAAACAGGTGTGCTCGTCTGTGACAGACAGCTGGAAAGTTCTAATAAAGCTAGGTCTTATGTTTAGAGGATGGTTATCATTTATTAAGTGTGTTCCTTGTGTCAGCGGTTACCTTTCTTGAAACGCGATAGAGTAAACATTTAATTTGCTATAAAGATCCTGAGGGTTGGAGCAGCTGATTAACTTATCCATGCTTGTTCAGAGGCAGCAATTATGTGGAGCCCATTCTTCTATCTAAGGAGACCACATTCCTTCAGCCTTGGTTGTGCCCACTGTGGCCTTACTAAGCCTGATACCACAGCTTAAGGAGATTTTTCAAAATGGTGTGATTAAGAGGTATTGTGAGCTCCGAAGGAACTCTTACCTCATAGATGTACAGTTCCTCAGAACCTCGAAATCAAATACCTGGGCTCCCACTTCTTTCAAATACGCCATACTGGGAAACATACCTAAGTTCTCCTAGCCTCAATTTCCTTATCAAGAAAACTAGGTAACATGCATTCTACAAGTTTTATAGAACAGTGTCAGTAAGCCTTACCTATCATTATTTTTAGACATAACACAGTATCAAGAGTAATTATAGTGGGGCTGGCAAGATACCTCTGTAGTTAAGGAGACTGGCTGCTCTTTTGGATGACCCTGATTTGACTCCTAGCACCCACAGGGTAGCACTCCAGTTTCAGGGAATTCAATACACTTTTCTGGCCACTGCAGGTATTGGGCATATGTGTGGTACACAAATATGAAGAAGGTAAAACACTCATTGGCAGGCTAGTTTTATGTCAACATGACACAGCTAGAGTCATTGGAGAGGAAGGAGCCTTATGAATATATTTTCATAAGATCAGGCTGTAGGCAAGCCTATAGCATGTTATCTAAGTAAGTGATTGATGAGGGGCGGGGCCACCGCTAGGGTGGCTGTCCTGGTTTCTTTAAGGAAGCAGACTCAGCAAGCTGTGGACCAAGCCAGTAAGCAGCACTCCTCCATCCATCCGCTTCTGCTTTGAGGTTCCTGCCATGACTTTAATGATAAACAGTAGAGTGATGATGAAGTATAAGCTAAATAAACCCTTTCCTCCCCAGGCTGTTGGATCACGGTGTTTGTCACAGCAATAGGATTACTGAGTAGTATAAAATACATAAATAACACAGTTTTGAAAATAGTGATGACAGAGCATCACTAGACACTGTCCTTCCCTCCATCCCTCACCCCCTCCATCACTCCTTCCTTTTCTCCCTTTTCCCCCTTCTCTTTGTTTTTTTTTTCTTCTTCCCTTCTTGTTTTATGGGTTTTTGGTTGTTGTTTTGTTTTGATTTGGTTGTTTTTTGGAGACAGCCCTGGCTGTCCTGTATCTCACCAGTCAGGTCTCACACTCAGAGATCTGCCTGCCTCTGCCTCCCAAGTGCTGGGTTTAAAGGTGTTTGCCCTCACTCCCCACCTAATTTATTGATTTTTAAAAGAAAACTAGAATGATGAATCCCGTCTTTCTCTGCTGTTAGCATTTACCACCTTGCCAATACAGTAAGATAAAAAATGGAAAAAGTAAAAATTTCAGTCAATTGGATATTTGTTAAAATCTCCCAGAGGCTCATCATCATATATGGAAACTGACTTGCTTGAATCCCTCAGATATTACTCCATTTTAGCTGTTTTTAGACAGAGGAAGAGTTAAGATACTGTTCTCCCAGCTCCAACATGCTCCTGGGAACCCTTACACAGCTTTGGGAAAAGCTAAAAACCTACTCCAAGAAACAAGGTGCTTTTCTTGGTGCCAGGAAAATCAAGTCCCAGTTCTTGGTCCCTGGAAGTCATTCAATCTCTCTGGGCCCTATAATTTTGAGCTAATATTGTCTTGCTAACATGATAATAGGAAGTAAGTATTCGGTTGATATGTAGGACTTGCTATCCTTATCTTATGGGCATCACTCAATGGCAACACAGCAGAAACACATATGTAACAACACATATTGTTGGCCTTGCATTCACCAAGTTCATGTCTCTGGAGCAGGGCCTTATAAATCATATTGCAATAAGCACCCCATGTAATTCTGGTGAGGCAAGTCTAGGAGATAATAACACCTGTTAGAATAAGTCCTATCCAGAAATTTTAGTATTCTAAAATGTTTGGTGCTTTTCATCCAGAAAGTTCTCAAACAGTATATTTGCTTATTTTTAATTTATTTCCAGTGCTTTACCATTTCTACACTCTAGGAGATCATTAGGTCCAATGTATCTATTTATATATGAGATCTGCATGTACCCACTTTAAACAGTGCTGTTAGAGAAATACTACCTTGGACTCTTTTCTGTTCTAGGGAATTAATGTACATATATGCCAATCTTACCTGCACCCATCTTTTATGACAGGCACAGAATTAAGACAGAGTCCTAACAGACCTCTACCCTGAATATATATACATATACATACATACATATACATACATATATATATATATATCATATGGCTTTACCATCAAATTTTCTCCACGTACTCAGGGGATACTTCCACTCAATAGTTGGTGAGGGACTGGCTTGTGCCAAACATTGCAGGGTCACGTTCTTTCCTACCTGGATAGTGACATTGGCACTAGGAGTTGAGATAATTGGTTTCATACAATCTCCGAGCTCAGTCTCGTGTAAAAGCTGCCCTGCCTTCGAGACAGGACCCTGGCATATCAGGTAAGAATTCACCAGGATGAAAGGGGGACCAACGGACTTGACAAACTGAGCAAGCCCCGTTAAACGGCAGTCACATAGCCAGGGATTATTGTGCAGCGACAATACCATGTGGGAGAGAATCTCAGCTCCGCAACCAAGCTGCTGCCGTTTCTGATAGGCTGGCCAGTTCAAGAAGACACCCTTGGATACAACTGTCAGCCTATTGGAGGATATGTCAAGGTATGTCAGGTTGGCTAGGAACTGAAGAGCCAGTTCAGGGAGCGCATCAATCCTGTTGTGTTTGAGATCCAAAACCCTCAGGAAAGGGGTGGCGCGGAACGCTGTCCACGGTACTGAACGGAGTCTGTTCCCCTCTAGTCTCAGCTCTCTCAGCTGTGGCAGGTCCTCTAGGGCACCTAGGTGGATCACAGTGACGTTGTTGAAGTTGAGCCAAAGGTATTCCAAAGTGTTCAAGTTGGTGAAAACCCCCTGGGGAAGTTCAAATAAGGGTGACTTTTCGATTCTCACTTGCTTGAGTCCTTCGGGAAAGTTGTCTGGAATCTTTCCCAAAGACATAGACATGCACTGAAGGCTCCTGTATAAGAAAGCAGAAAAACTTTAATAAGCATTAAGGAACCTATAAGTGGTATTTAATGGATCCTGCCATTAGAAATGGGGATTAGATAAAAATAATGAACTCATAATTAAAGAGATTGCTTTTGGTTTAAAAAAAAATGTTCTGCTCAATAAACTCCAGAACCAACTAAAATGAATTCTGTGGAGACTTAGCTGGTTTCCCACAAACTCTAAGCCTCTGTTACTCCATATTGTTTTTAAAGAAAATCTCCTCCACCCCCACATTACCCTCTGGAATCCTGTCAGCACAGCACACCTGCCAAAGCTCTCCTCTGAACAGGTACACTCTGACAGACACAATGGTCGCGCTGCATGTGTAACCCAAGAGACCAGAACTTGCAAGAAACAGTAAAAAACAAAAGCCATATTTGTCTGTAGGCAATACCTTGTGTGGTTTGGGTAGGTATGGTCTCAGCTTCTGAGTAGTAAATCCTATTATTGGTAATCCATAAAGATGTAGGTCAGCACAGCAGCACTAAAGCCCTGAATGCCCCAAGGTCTGTTAGAGCCCAGCTCCCAGACTCAGGAAAAGCCCGTGTCCAGATGTTGTGTCTCTTAACTCAACTGAGAAAGCTGTGGTGCTTGAGGTTAGAAAAGAGAAATATGCATCAAATGTCAAGCTCTATTTTGCTTCTACCTTCTCTCAGCTTCTTACAAAGAAGCCAGGGAAACAATCAGGTGTCACAATCCTGAGTGCCATAGCTCAGGATTTGGTCAAAATGCGTCTAATGCTTCACAGTTCACAAAGGAATCCTGAACACCCGATTTCCAATTCTTTTCTTGAAGTGAAAACAGATGATGAGCAGCAAAGCAATCTCGTGATTGTTTTTCTTGCTTGCTGTCTGTCAGCACCATGGGAGATGTGTTGCTTCTGCAATTCATATCACTGGAATTGGAGAAGCATCGAGGTATCCTCCCAACACAGAAGCTTAAAGACGTAAGGACAAAGCTTTGGGGTCCAGGGCAAGAAGCTTGATGGTATGTCTTTTCCTTGACTTTTCTAAAACAGTGTATCAGGCCACTAAGAGCAAGCGTCAGACTTGAAAATGACAAGATACTTCTCTATCGCTCTTCACACATTCATTGTTTGTTCAGTGTAAGTCATGTTTGCTAGGCACAACAGTGGTGAGAAAAGGAATGCTATAGATATTTCCTCATTCATTCTTCTTAGTGCTTCTGCCTGAGGCTGGCAGTTCAGGGAATATCTTCTAACTTGTGAGCCTCTGTGTCTCTTCTGCAGAACAATAATTATCAACAAACATCTCACAGTTTATATAAGAAATGTTTAGATTAATTAAAGTAAATTACCCAGGACAATAGGTGCCCCATAACTCATTCCCTCTTGGGACAGAGTCTAAATGACTGGAAGCATCAGCTTTCTTATTAAATGAGGGCATATCAATAAAATGCCAAAATTCTATGAGTTCTTGTAAGATTCATGATATACATTATACCCCCACAAAAGGCTTCAGTGAAAAAAAAATCCGCTTAGTAGCTAACCAGCAAGGCGGAAATGGGTCACCAGCTAAGCTGCTTACATTCCAGGCTTCCCACTCATACCAGACGCATTTTCTGGCATTCCTAGGCAATCTACCTCGACATGTGGAGAGATCTCTGCAGTTACTTTCAAGTTAAAAAAAAAAATTGAAACAAGGAATTCACTGTGGAGTGCACAAAGTCTGTGTGAGATGGGGAGATGCACAGCTCTGATTGTCTTTCGCTTGATGGGAGGGTGAGACTCAGCTGCAAGGAGAGCTGGCACAAAGCAAGGTCCTTCCCAAAGCAGCACTCACACACACACACACACACACACACACACACAGAGAGAGAGAGAGAGAGAGAGAGAGAGAGAGAGAGAGAGAGAGAGAGAGAGAGAGAGCGCGATGGGCTGGGGGAGACATCGGTTCTTGCCAGTTGGTCTACAAAGAATCAGCACTGAGAGAAGTTTGTTCCAAAACCCTTTGCCAAGTTTCCCACAACTTTGGACTTACTTCCTGGGACCCTGCAATTCAATGAATGGCTATCTGAAAGTACAAGTACATTCCTTCCTTTCCTCTCACACCTAAATATGACAGCCCAAAATTAAAACTCATCTCCCTTTCCTACAATTTCTTCTCTGTTTACTCCATGTCCTGCTTAGTATAAATTCAGACCTACTCACTTTTCTAGATTTTGTCTTAGAGCTTGTCTGTATCTAGATAGATATGGACAGATCTCTCTCTCTCTCTCTCTCTCTCTCTCTCCATATATATAAGTAGATATATTAATCCATATTTAGATGGATATATATAGGTATATATCCTATGTAGATAGATATACATAGATATACATACTATGGATATAAGTATAGATTCACTTGATCAGTTTGGTTCCTCTAGAGAACCCTAATAATATACTTACTTGGTTAGTGTTGTTACTTAGCTTAAGTGACCTGTTACCAAATGTAATTATAAAAGTCATAAGACTCCAAAATCAAAAGAGAGAAAGGATTTGAGAATATTTCATCTTTATCTCCCCTCCTGAAGGAGGCTTTCAGTAATTTGAACTGTAGCATTCTCTCAAGACATAATTGTTGGAGAAGAATTACTTTGTGGTTATGGCATAAATATAAGTTACTGCTGGGAGAGACGTCCTGTTTTATCTGAATACACTCACAATAAAAGAATTGAAAAGTGCCACTTAATCCCCCAAATAAGTCAAGATGGACAGCTTAGAGCAGACAGAGAACTGGGTACGTTACTAGGTAGAACACAGATATCCTCCCTTTTCTCTGGATAGAACCCTTTCCCCTTCTGTCTTTTGCCAAAATCTCTGAGATGGTCCCTTGACTACTCATGCTGTATAGTATGCCAGTGAGAGAAATGCAGACCACATTTCAAAGCCCCTTGAAATATTCAAGCTATATGACCCAATTTTTAACTGAGATATTAGAGTCATGATATTTGAAAAAACCGCTTCGTGATTCTCTAGTCGTGTTGTGTTTTTCCTTACTGAGGTAACCTTCGATATTCCAGATGGTGAACTTTCCTCATAGCCTAGGTCTTTGAGGACCTGAAACAGAACCCTCCCTCCATCAATCCACTCTCAGTCAGTGAGCAGACTGCTTGAGCAAGAATGAGTCATGCTGTGCTAGGCCACTGAAATGTGAAAGCTGCTGCCATAGCATAAACTGGCTATGCCCTTCCTACAATGCCATTGCAAGCAAGCAAAGTGTAGTGCCTGCAACTGATGACTAGATTCAGTAGACTCGACTTTATCACTCTGAACAAGCTCTTCAGTCTCTTGATTCAGAGCCTAGAATAATAGCTAACATCTCCTTTCCAGCACATAACTTGGTTTTGTCTGTTTATATCCTGCAACCTGGAAAGGCAACTGAAACTCAATCAGTTTGACATACCATCTGTGTGGGCAGGAGAAATACAATCATGCTGCAGTCCAGAAAATATATGATATACACGCCATGACACCATGATTTACATCGATTTGCAACTCCTAAACTAACCACCCAGGGCAGTGTACCACAGGATCACTGTGACCCAGATAGCAGCTTGTCTTTAGTAGAGAAAGACCAGGAATTCTTTTTCTAGGCTATTCAAAGAACATTTAGTTTTCAGGGGATGTTACACTAAAAGATTAGTATGTAAACCAGATACTGTTTATTTATTCATTTGTCAGACAAGTTTGTTTTGGTCACATAAATACCCACGAGAACACTCCAGAATGACTCTTCCCTACACGAAAAAACTCAGGGCAGACAGAACACATGAAGGAAAGTTGATACATGGCCATTAAGAGGCAATGATCACCCACATCCTGAAGGCAGCCCTCCAGACTGCTGGAAAATTTGATCACATCCCTATTTTTTCCTCTTTCTCCTCTCCTTTCTCCTCCTCTGTCTCTCAGTCAATATTGGCTATACTAGTTTTATTTTTTTTTATTTTTTGCTTTCAAGTTCCTGGTTTCTCTTTCACAAAGTTCAATAAAGCTAATTGGATGTTGCTTCCAATTTGTTATCTGTTTTTTGTGAACATCTTATTGTATCACATTCCTGCCCATTAACTCACCTGTAGTCTATATCCATTAGCAATGACAGAGCTTGTAATATCCATTATCTAGTTTTGTTTACCAAAAAAATGCAGATAAGGTCATTACTGTCCACTCAAATAGCTTTTCTTGCTAATCATAATGACCCAAAAGTTATAATCAAACATAATCTTTATGGAGGTGACAGAAAATATCAAGTTTGGTGATTCTAATATTCATATACACATTTGTTCTTGTGGTTCTGATCCCAGGTTTTGGTAGCTGCCAAAAATTCATTTTTTCACAGTGAGCATTCTGAGGACTACACTTCAAAGACCAATAATGAGTAAAGATCCAAAAAGTTGTCAAAACATGGATTCCAAAAGAAAGTCTATTTCTTCCTTCTATACATATACCAGTTCTTAGTTTCCTCATCTGTAAAATCAAATATCCCAACCTCGAGAATGGGCTGTTAAGGGCATGTTGTGAGATCTTTTGGAAATAGGAAGGGGATTTGTATCTAGTCAACATTCACATAATATCAATTATCTTGTGTGGTACTAGTTAAATAATTTCCTTGGTTCACTTCTGAGTGTGAAAGTCCACAATTGTTACCAAAGGACTTGACACTCATTTTCTCTGTAGACAAGTAATAAACGGAGTTTTCAGTAGGAACTCACTCCGGTACACAAACATCTCAGCTGTCTCTGCAAGAATTCAGCAAGAATTCTAATAGCCTGCTGGATGACCAGAAAAGCTCCTACATGCTTTCTAAAACCAAGCAAATTTCAGAAAACACTGCAAAGTCTCCTCTGTAAGGATGGGCTGGCTGTGAGACAAGACTGACTGGGATGGTGCCCTCTGTTGTAGAAGTCTCTTGGCTCTTTCCAGTCTGGCGTACTGAGAACAAAAGAGCAGTAGTCTTTAGAATTTATTGCAAATAAATTCTTCAAGAATTTCTCCAAGATTATCTCCAAGAGCTCCAAAGGATAAATGTTAAGGACTTTTCAGTAGAACCAACTGTCCAACTGCCTGGTCCAAAGCTAAGGCTGCCACTTCCCAATGGCAATACTATAGCGGTCCATTAGTAAATTTATTTAGAAATGTTTTGTCTCCCATCATCATATTCAGAGGATTAGTGTCTCTGCTTGCCTTGTTAATGTTGTCTTTGGCCATGAGACTGTCTTTGGCAGATACAATATGGGTATGAGAAGCGGCAACGTGCTAGTCTCACACGAAGACATTCAGAGGCATCGCATGATTTTGCCCTTCCCTCTTATGTCATCTAAGAGAAGTCTGCCTCATGTAGCCTCCGTTGCTCTCCACCTCTGAGCCCAATAGAACACACATAGCAGAGTCATGTCAGTCAACCTATAGACACATAGTGTGGAAATACATATCTAAATGCTGCATACCAGAGAGTTTTTGCTTTTATTTGTTAGACAGCAGAAGCTGACTGATACAGGCCAAATACTTAACACCTGTTTCTTCTCCAGGAAAATAGAGAGAAAAATGATGCCTGCTATTATAAAAGTTAAGTGAGTGAATACCTATGAAGTCCTTTGGATGTTGGCTGGCACACAACGAGTGCTTAAAACACGGTGTTAACTGTTGTTGATGTAAATGTACAAGTAACCAAGTACACAAAACAGTCAGGGTGGCCGAGCACTCAGTCAGGTGTAAAAGTAAGTGTATGAGACTGAAGAGGGAGGTGTCAGTGGCGACTCAGACTCAGCAGAAGTACTCATTGATGCGTCTGCCGCCCCTGACACCCAAGACCTGGGAGTCCAGGCTGGAACGTGCTGAGAGAAGCCTATCTGCTTCACTGAGGCTGCTCCTGGACAGCTCCTCTGAGCCATCTTCACTGTGGCCTAGTCTTTCCAAATTAACATAGGCCCCGGATGCCTCTGCAGAGCCCCCAGCGCGGCACTTGTGGCAGCGTCTTCGGAGAGCCCCGCAGCAAACCAGCAGAGTGGGAGGCAGCGCGATGATGGCCGCCACACTGATGACCACCATGTTGATGAGTCGCTGGGTGCCCTCTGCATCTACCACCTCATCAGTAGAGAAGATGACACACTGTTCCTTCGTAGGCACCAGGCCCCGCACACAGACACATGCCACATACTTGGTCTTTGGAGCAAGCCCCTCAATAGTAACACTCGTCTTCCCGGCCTCCACAGTCATCCTTCGCATGTCTCGCTGCCCAAAGACTGCATAAAGGACACTAAAGGCAGTTGTGTTCCCAGCTTGAGGGGCCTTCCACACCAAAGACACACTGTGGTAAGTATCTCCTACCACCTTGAGAGACCTGACCATCTGTGTCTCCTGGTGTTCTGATGGCTCTCTGGAGAACTCCCCTGGGACATCCATCTGAAAGTTCTGGAGAGGCAGCTCCTCCTTTATGCTGGGCACTGAGGGCTTGGTAGCCAGGGCTACAGGCTCAGGAACATGAGGAACATGCCTGGCCACTAGCTTGTTGTTGTAAGCAGCAGCTTCTGCCCCTTCCCCTGTCCTTGCCCACAGGGCCCCTGGAATCCCAGTATATTCTGTAGAAGTCTGTGGCTCAGTGACAATCAAGGAGATAAGAGTTTCAGAAGCTCCCAGAAAGTTCTTGGCTTGGCAGATGTAGTCCCCAGAGTCAAAGAGAGACACAACAGGCAGATCCAGCAAAGTCCAACTTGAGCCATCACTGGAGACTTCCTGGTGAACTAGGGAGAGAAAAGGCATAGGGAGGAATGAATGTGTTGTCTTCACAGTCTCTCTTCCGAGACCAAGGTCGCAGTGTGTGGTCTACACTGTAGTGAATACCAGTCACCCCAAGAAAATTTTGGCACGCACTCAAATTTCAAGTCCACCTCACTCAAGAATAAACTGCCTAAGAATAAAGTGCCTTCTCAGTCTGAGGTGTCAAGAGTTTATCCTTCAGGTCCTAGAGAGTTGCAAAGGTGTCCCTTCAGGGAAGCAGGCAAGTGCATTGTGGGTAGGTAGGTTCGGGGGTGAGCAGGAGGCAGAGGATAATCTGGAAGAGTTGTACCCACCCCTGCATACCCCAGTGGGCATATCCAATCAGCACCTTTGCCTTAGTGCACTTACGCAGTAGACCCTTTTGACCTGCTTTGCAAACTAGTCCAATCCCCCTATTCTAGGGTAACAGTTGTCAGTCATGTAGGGGGAGCCAGGAGAAAACTGGGCATGATGGGAAATTTGCCAGTTAAGTGCAAGAAATTATTTCTCCTCAACTTATCTTCTGCATGTATATGGCTGCGATTCTTGTCCCTGCTGCCACCATAACAGAGACGATCCCTCTCTGCCCACACAGTTCAGCCAGAATAGACATTTCACATACACTCTGAAGCCAGAGCCAGACGGACTGGAGTCCCAGCTTCTTCACATGTAAGTTGTGCAATATGGGGAAAGCATTTACCTCTCAACACTTCTTTCGTCATGAACAAAATGAATCTGGTTGCCTTTTACAATTCTGTTTTATTTTGCCTGAGGGTTGGGGTGGTTCCAAGAGAAAGTCCCACGTAGTTCAGTCTACTAACCCCTAACATAGCTAAGATTGCCCTTGAACTTCTAATCTTCCTGCCTCCCAAATGCTAGGGTTATAAACCCAACCATGCCTGCTTTTTAAAGTTCAGTGACATAATGGACATAATTTACTTAACATGAGGTTGACCCCATATGAAGATCATATGTCAATCCCATCACTAATTATTTCTGATGATTCTGGTTTACTATTTTGAAAAGAAAAACTTGCCAAAATCTTAAATAAACTAGTAGTTGTTTTCTCCCTAAAAGTCAACTTTGTATTGCTCCCAACATGGGCTCTGAGTTTCCTATAATGAAGTGGATAATGAGCTATAACTGGATGGATTGAGAGCCATTGTTCTAGTCAATGCCCAGCATATGAGCACATTCGATCCAATTACATTCATACAGATGAGAGCCCAGACTGGATTATACCAGTCCCTACTAATACTGTCCACTCTCCCCTTGGGAAGCGGACCCAGCTGTATCAGTTCAGCACTGAACACAGAAGTCTTGTTGCGCACATACCTGTGCCATTGAGTGGTCGTCCATTGGCTCTCCTCCAGCTCATCTCAGGTCCTGGGATCCCAGTTGCTCCACAACGTAGCAACACTGTGCTACCCAAAGGAGATATGATGCTGGTCACCCCTGGACGGAGCTCTGGGCTCTGACACTTTCTTAGCTCCAGCTGGCTGAAGGCCACTCCAGCCAGGCTGCGTGGGCTGCCACACCTCAGTCTAGCCTCGATGAAGATCAAGTTGGAAGCCCAGCCATCTAGGAGATGAACTAGGTCATAGAGCCGACAGTCACACACCCAGGGGTTGTCCTGAAGCCCTGTGGAAGTGAGAATAAGCAAGAGGTTAACCTTAGATCTTCAAAACCAGCTCCATTTCTCCTCTGGAAAGATGAGGCAGTTTTTCTACTCAGAGTCAGCGGAGCTGGCCTCCAATCCCAGCCAGCGTCTTGCCTTGCCAAATAAATGACCTGAGACTTGTTTTTCATTCTCTGTAATGGCGTTGGTTTCCTTCACAGTTTCTTTCTTCACTTATTTAACGTACTCACAAGGTCAAGGATGGGAAGTCACTCAAAGATACTCACTGGCTTGGTGACTAAAGCCATCAGGATGAGTATGAGGACCAATACACATAAAAGTCAGGCAGGCATGGTGGAAGGTTGTACTCCTAGCTCTATGAAGGCAAAGACAGGAAATTCCTAGGGCAAGTTGGTGTTAGACTAGCTGAATCAGTGACCTCTGCTTTCGGTAGAGACCTGCCTCAATCATCAAAATGGAGATTATGGAAGACAATTGACATCAACTTTGGGTTTTTACACACATGCACACACACATATGCCCATACACGTGTAAGCATACAAACACACATACCATATACACATAAGTAAGCAAAACAACCTTGCTTAGTACGAATGTCTCACACACATTTCAGTGGTAAAGACTGAAAATTATACCAGCCTTTTTAGAAGCAATCAAATTGATCGTAAAATTTTAACACATGGACTGTTTTATCTGGCAAACTCAATTCTCACCTCCCATCCTTCAGAGACATTTGCACACATATATTAAGAATCCATGGCTAGGGGCTGGAGAGATGGCTCAGCGGTTAAGAGCACCCGACTGCTCTTCCAGAGGTCATGAGTTCAATTCCCAGCAACCACATGGTGGCTCACAACCATCTGTAAAGAGATCTGATGCCCTCTTCTGGTGTGTCTGAAGACAGCTACAGTGTACTTATATATAATAAATAAATAAATCTTAAAAAAAAAACAGAATCCATGGCTAACAGAGAGCTCAAGAACACTGAAAGAAAAAAAAATCCAAGAGAATAAACAAAGCTGGCCCTGTAGGGGCTCACAGAGACAGAACCTCCAATCAGGGCCTGTGTATGGCACTGACCTACACATATGCACATATGTTACAGGCGTGAGCTTGGTGTTCTTATGGAACTCCTAACAGTGGGAGCAGGGGCTGTCTCTGTCTCTGTTGCCAGTCCTTGGGAGTCCTCTTCCTACTGGGTCAGCTTGTCAAGTCTTAATAGAAGAGGACATGTCTAGTCCTGCTGCAGTTTAATATGCCATGGCTGGTTGATATGGGAGGCCTCTTCTTTTGTGAAGAGAAGTGGAAGCAGAGTGGATGAGGGGTAAGGAGGGGAGATGGGGGTGGGGGGATGGATTAAGAGGAGGGGAGGAAGTGTAATCAGGATGTGAAAACTTAACTAATTAATTAAAAAAAAAACATGGCTGAGAATAGTTTTTGTGGCACCAAAGGTGTTACTGAGTCAGTGGAAACAATTTAAAGACCTTTGGGTGGGTGGCTGCTGTACTGTGAAATATTTAATTCATGGACTTGTCGCATTTGCAGTTACTTGGAAAGATCTCTGAGACCTGTTGTCTGGATGAGAAGGTTAGTGCCAATTAATACATACAATATGCTTTCAAAAATGTGTCGCCCAGGGCTGGAGATGGCTCTCTGGTTAAGACCACATGGAGGCCCACAGCCGCCTATAACTCTAGGTACAGGGGACACAACGCCCTCTTCTGGCTTGTGAGGGCACCAGACACACATGGTATGGCACAAACACATAAAATGCCTTAATGTCACACAGCTTCTGTGTGTGTGCATATGTTTGTATGCACATGTAAATCCGTTATAAAAGATAAGGAACTTGCAAGCGAATGTGATAATCAGTAGCTGCTCTTGAGAGAAGGAGAGATTGGGGTAGGAAAAAGGACAAAGGGATCTTTAGCCTCTTCATTTTGTTTCTAATGGCCTTTCCAGGCTTTTCCAGCTGCACTGTGTCTGTCAGCCCCAGGAGCAAGCAGGTGCCCTGGGCAGCAAAGGCTTGCCTGGTTTTTTTGGTAAATTTTTGGGTGTTTATAGAGCAAGGAGGGATAGAAGAGGAAAGGTGTCTGGCTGATATATTTTACTGACTCATTCCATCCTGTACTGGGAAACTGAGTTTAACAGGGCCACACACTGTGACTGGGGACCTCTTGAGTCTCAGTTTTCTTATTTCTAATTCTGGAATAGGAATTGGCTCGGTTTTTCTTGAGCTATTAAACCTCTGATTAATGCCAGCATGATTCCATCCTCCCTCAAGTAGGAAGGTGGGCATGATGTCATTCAGACTCAAAGAGCTTGGATAGTTGCCCAAGACCCCAGGATGCACCTGAATGGCTCCGGGTGAAGGATGCTACCTTGATTACCTAAGACTAGCCTGGTACGACGGCTGGAAAGATAGGGTCCGGTCTTCAGGTGAGCCCACGTATCCAGTAGCTCCTCAGGAAGCCTCATCAGCTGGTTATTGGAGAGGTCCAGGAAAGTAAGGTTTTCCAGGAAGTGTACAGCCTCGGGTGGCAAGGTCGAGAGGCGATTGGCCTGCAGGTCCAGTAGTTGCAGCTGTGGAGTGTCCTTGAGTGCAGCCCAGGGGAAAGTGACCAGGTGGTTCCCAGGCAGCCGCAGCTCTCGTAGACGTCGCAGACCCCTGAGCATGAGGGTACTAAGCTCACTGAGAGCATTGTAGGGTAGCCACAGCTGCTCCAGGCGGCTGAGAGGCCTGAAGGTCTCTCCGGGCACCCTGCGAATGGCGGTTCGCTCTAGGCGCAGCTTGCAGGTGTCCGGAGGAATCGAAGCTGGGGGCAGAGTCAAGTCAGGGTCGCTGCACACCACTGTCCTGGTCACAGAAATGGAAAATATTTGAGCAAAGACCCCTTCTGAGTTCCCAGATCTGCCTGTTAACACAGACACCAACTGCGGTGTCTTCATAGATGATACTCATGCAAACGGTTCCAAACTCGGAAGCTTGGAAAGAAAGAGGATGCCAGAGCAAAGTCACAGTGCCTGTCCACTGCTGTCGATAATCTAGCCAAGGAAAAGAGACCCTAATACAGGGTAAAAGGCTAGGAAGGAAGAAGGTTTGGATACATGTGAAGGACGGAAACTGATAGGGAAATTGTTTCTAAACGGGGGCAGGGGATGGTCAAAAGAGGATTTAAAGGGTTGTAAGAGACTAAAAAAAAAAAAAAAAAACTGAAGAGAAAGGAGGAAACATCTATTTAGATGCAGCTTTTGCTCCTGTCAGCTACCTCCCAACACATTCACATCTGCAACTGTAATTCTGTAATTCCCGGAGGAGTACATACTATGTTTAGGATTTGAGTGTGAACTAGGAAGGGTGTTAGGGTGGCACTCTGCAAGGTTAGAGCTGAGGAAGGCAGCCTACATACAAAAGGAGCCTTGATCTCAGTGTATAGCCAATGCCTGTGGCAGATAGAGACCTTGGGCTTGCCCACAGCCTCTCGTGGCCTCACTGCCCTCGAAGGATACTCTATGCAGATGATCGATTTTGCTGTTTCCCATGCCTGGCAGAATTTCCAGAGTCTAAAAATTAGATCCATGGATTCTGGCACTGGTTCCATGGCCAGTGGAATGTGGCTTCAAGGCATTTGCTCTCTGAGGACAGTGTCATCTTTGTGTCCTGGGTGATAGAAAGCAATCACACCATAATGTCCTTAGTCATCAGCCGTTTTCCAGGCTGATTAAGTGCCAGTCTGTTTTACTTAATGGGAAATTTAGTTTCCATATGAGTTAAATCATCAAACATGTCAAAGATGGAATGCTTCCTTTCTTTGGAGGGCGGGGGTTCTGTTTAATTTTCAGACACCATCATCTCCGATCAACCCAGCACTGCCAGGATCATGTGAAAGGGGTTCCAATAATACCATTTCCATGATCAGCAAACATACACGGCTCTGGAGGATTCACATAAGACAAAGAAGAAAGGATGATGGATCCCAGAAGATTGGAAAGTTGGTAGGAAAAGCCCTGAGTGAGGGACTGAAATGCTTGTGCAAGTTAGAAAATACATTTCCCACTGACTAAGCCAAAGAAGAAAGGCTGACTTAAAGTTCGCTAGCAGGAGGAAGAAAATGAATTACATGAGGAAAGCAGTGCCAACCAACCACAGAGGCTTTGGCTTCAAAGGTCTGTGAGGAGGAGGAGACAGCAAGTGGGAAAATCAAGGACTGGGCTGATGATGAAGGGGGCTTGAAGTAAGGAAGGTCCATGGACTATGGGGGCAGGTATCCCACCATGAGTTAGGAGGCAAACATCACCTACATGGGACTGTGTGTCTTGTGGAGGTCAGGCCTGAGCATGGGAGATGCCTGAGACAGAAGGAGCTGCGAGATACAAAGATAAAAATAGAAATGGAAGAAAGCAAATGAAGAGGAAGAAACTTCTGGACCTTAAGGAGGGCCTCTCTCTACCATGAACACAGAGGAAGTCTCAGGATGAACATCCGGAGCCCGGCTGGTACATGTCCCAGGCCCTCCTGGGCAGAGTAAACTCCCCATGGACTGAACATGACCCAGAACAGAACACTTTCTCTCCATCTCAGATTTCAAGGGTCCCAAATCCAGCATGTCAGGTGGGAGCCCGAGACGTGGAAGTGGACAGTTGCTGGACATCTGACCACTCCCAACACTGCCTAGCCGATGTACCTAAGAAGGCTTGGTGACCCACCCCCCGCATCTGTTGGTGTCATACCTGGCCTTGCTGCCGTCACTCAGGATGTGCAGGCTGCAGCTGCATTGAGAAGGACAGAAGCTCCAGGCCTGGTGAGGTCCCCCAAGTGCAAGGAGCCAGAGCATGCCCAGGGCCACCCACATGACTTCTGGCTCCTCTTGGGCCTAGGCAGGGACCTGTCTCAGGAGTGCTCTGCCCTGCTTGTCCAGTACGTCCAATGGCTACCCACTTACTCATCAGTCTACAACCCCCACGAAAGGCCAGGGGATAAACACAGGCCGGGGATTAGGGAGGGAGCCCCAGCCCCAGCACTCAGCAGCTTATTGCTGGTGAATCACCCAGTCTTGAGGGGAGGGAGAGAATCCCTCTATAGCAACAATCCCAGGCCAGAAGAAGCTGGGGCACAGCAAGATAAGGCAGATGGGCAGCTACCCAGAGGCAAGAGACTAGTGACTGGCTAACTGAACCGTCTGCTGGAAAGAACCCCACTTAGACCAGGCCAGGGGTAATAAATCTGTGTGTTTGGGGTGCTAGGTTCAGGAGAAAAATGGATACAGAATGCTGGCCTCCAAACAAGGGCCTCTAAAAATTGCCCACTGTGATAGTCTGTAAAAGAGAAGAGTGACATGAGACAAGTCCTTCTGTAGCTGGTGGAGGAGGCATTAGAAAGAGTCCATGCTTCAGGGCCTGACACCTGCATTCAGATCTCAACTCATCAGTCACAAAAGGAAGTAAAGCTTCTCCACCTGGAGTACTGATGGAAATTAGCCCAGGCTTGCCCATCCTTGACTGTCTTGGGAGACAGAACCTTTCTGAAGACTGTCAATTTCTAGTCCTTACAGGCACTTGTTCACAGAGGAACTGGGAAGATTCTGACCTTGCAGGTAGACATGAGAGGTGCCTACATATGCTCATGAACATAGGCAAACATCTGCCTTCCTTCAATGCCCCATGGGAGCCTAATCACAGAACCCCAGGATGTCAGTGGAATTACCACTTCTGAGGCATTGCCGCCCATGCTGAAAAGAAAGGGAATCACTTCAAGAGAAAAGAGGTCTCCCCTCCTCAAGCATCATACACCAGGGAAGTTCCTAGTGCTGGATCTTACAGAGGTTTTGGAGATTTTGTTTAATCTTCAAAATTCTTCTCAAGATGCCAGGCAGGACTGAATACTAGACTTGCTCAAGTCACCTACTTGCTGGCTTCATCTTCTGTCTCAGAACACTTGGTCCTCTGAATTCCAATAGACTCCACATTCTGGCATGCTCAGGAGGCTGGTCTAGACTCTTCAGGTTTAGTCAAGGAAGATGCCTGGGGACTGTGCTGGATAGTTTTATGTCAAGTGAACACGTATTGACGTCATCTGAGAGGAGGAAACCCCAACTGAGAAAATACCTCTATAAAATTGGACTGTACAAAAGCCTGTATGGTGTTAAAATTAGTGATAGATGTGAAAGCGTCTAGTCCATTGTGGAAGGTACCATCTCTGGGCTGGCAGTTCTGGAATCTATAAGAAAGCAGGCTGAGAAAGCTATGTGGGGCAAGCCAGTAAGCAGCACCCTTCCATGGCCTCTGCATCAGTTCCTGCCTCCAGGTTCCTACTCTGTTTGTGTTTATGTCCTGACTTCCTACGATGATGGATAGTAGTATTGAAGTATAAACCAAATAAACCCTTTCCTCCAAAGTTTCTTTGGTCATGGTGTTTTGTTGCAGTCTTAGTAACACTCAGACATGAACCCAGGGCATATACATACAGTGCCTAGCTCGATACCAAGTCTGTTGGACAAGATCAGCTTCTGAAAGATGATGCTTCTCCTATCTTCTCTTCACAGCCAGCCAGTACCTGTTACCTTCCTCTCTAAATCGGGGTGTCTGCTGCTGCACCCAGTCTGCTCTTTTCTCTTGTTTGGAATACCTCTACTCTGACCTTATCTAGCTGACCTTATATGTTATTCCTAACCTTGTCCCTTCTCTTTTTTCTTGATGCCTTTGTGGTCTTGTGGGCATGGGAAAGAGAGCTGCAGGTGTTAACTAACAGGTTAGAAATCAGAAAAGGGTAGGTAAAGTCCTGGAAGATATAACTGGAACTTTGGATCCTAGGAATCATTAAGTTCAAATTTAAGAAGGCGTTGAGAGAAAGGGAGGTTTGGGATCTGGACATTATCAGAATAGAAGGAATTGCTCATCTAGAGGGAATGAGAGGATGTGTGGGTGGTGGTTTGAATATGCTTGGCCCAGGGAGTGGCACTATTAGGAGGTGTGGCCTTGGAGTAGGTGTGGCCTTGTTGGAGTGGGTGTGGCTTTGTTGGAGGAAGTTTGTCACTGTGGGGGTGACCTTTGAGACTCTCTTCCTAGTGGGAGATAGTTTTCTGTCTGCCTTCAGAACCAGATAGAGAACTCTCAACTCCTTCAGTGCCATGTCTGCTTGGACTCTTCCTTGCTCCCACCTTAACGATATTAAATGGAACCTCTGAACCTGTAAGCCAGCCCCATGTCAATGTTGATTTTTGTAAGAGATGCCTTGGTCATGGTGTCTCTTCAGAGCAATGGAAACCCTAACTAAGGCAGAAGTTGGTACCAAGGTATTGCTGTGATAGGCCTGACCATGCTTTTGTTTGGAGAAATGTGGGTTTGGGAACTTTGGATTTGGGAAGTCATGGAATGCTTTAAGTGAAGTTTCATGCACCATCCTATTAGGAATATAGAAGACATTGGTGCTGGGGGTAATTTGAACTGTGGGGGCCTGGATCAACAGGTTTTGGAGGAGAAGAATGTTAGTAATGTGTCCTAGACACTGTTTTTGTGGTAATTTGGAAGAACATGGCTGCTTTTTGCCCTTGTCTGAAGAGTCTGTCTGAGGCTAAGGTGAAGAGACTCAGATTAATTGCATTGACAAAGGAAGTCTCAGAAAAGCCCTGCATAGACTTTCTCCGCTGTTGCTTGCCCATGAAAAGCATTTTAATCAAGTGTAGCAAGCTTAAGAAGCAACACTTCAAAATGTATGGTTCAAGTAATAAGGGGGCACCAGGAAGTGAAATGGAGCTGAATTCTGTGTTCAATGAGATAAACAGAATAAGGGAATAGTGATCTCAGGCCAAGATGCCGTCCAGCTAAACTTATTGTTTGTGTTTGCAGTTGAACAAGAAGTAATTTGTACTTTTAATCTGAAAAGCACATTTGTGATCCAGATCCTGTGGCTGGAAGACACAGGTTTTTGATCTGGATCTTGAAGAATAGTGGTCATGAAGATCTTAGGTCCAGGCATAGTGGTATGTACCTTTAATGTTAGAACTCAGAGGCATGCAGCTCTCTGAGTTCAAGGTCAGTCTACAGAGAAAATTCCAGGACAGTCAAGCTTAAACAGTGAAACAATTGGAAAACAGAAAGCTAGTGAAGATGTAATATCCCCACAAGAAGAGTAACTGAGCAGCTTTGGCCATGTAGCATTGGCTTTAAGGTCAAGAGTGAAAACGGTTACTGGGACAATCGATGCTGGTTGGATGGAGCTAAGAAATTATTGGTGATTAAGAAGATACCAGCATCACTGAAGTGAAATCTTCTGGGAAGTGTTTTCTGAGAGCACAGAGAAGCTGTGTTCCAGAGATAACCAAGTTGGATCTTGTGCTGCATCTGGACTTGGTAACGTGGAAGAGTGACCCAGGTGATACTGATTTTGAAAGCTGAAGGGGTCATGGAGAGCAGCTGAGGTTTGGAATTGTGAGCAGCCAAGAAAGGCCATTGGTGAAGGTGCAGCTTGCATTTGATGGCCCAGGACTGAAGGGTTCATGAAAAGGAGTTGAGGCTTGGCACCATAAAGGGAGCCTATGAGAGGCTATTGGTGAAGTCACGTTGCAATAAAAACCCCCAGTGTGTTAGAGATGCCAGTACCATGGCATGACCACCAAGAGCAGAAGCACCAATGGAGTAGAGTCAACCAGACCCTGGAATGTTACATGGAGCAGAGCTAGAGAAGTGACCCCAGCTCGTTGGAGGAGCCCAGATCATGTTTGGGTCCCAGACATTGAAACGAGAAGCTATAATGAGGATGTTTTAGTGAAGACCTCAAGATGTTAAAGATGCCAGAGCCATGGGATACCTGACGAGAAAAGCTGCTATGAGGGAGAGGAACAAGACCAGCAGAAAGAAGTTGGTTACAGTGAACAAAGATGAAAGAAATTGGAGATCTGATGAGCACTTTGATGTCAGAAATGGAGATGCAGAGTTTGGAGTTTGCCTAGCTGGGTTGGTTTTTTTGTTTGTTTGTTTGTTTGGTCTTGTTTGTTCCAGTATTTCCTCACAATGAAGTTATAGATTGGTAATGTATATACTCTGATATATGGGGTATGTGATCTGCTTTATGATTTTGACTTTATAGGGGATTACAATTAAGTGATTGAGTGAATCTCAGAAAAGACTTTGACCTTTAGACTTTTCACATCCTTGAGAAGGCCATAGACTATGGGGAAGTTGTACTAAATGTTTTGCATGAAGCTATGGCCAGGTATAGCCCCATAGACTCATGCATTTGATCAAGCCAGGGAGTGGAATGTGGTCTGAATATGCTTGACCCAGAGAGTGGCACTATTAGGAGGTATGGACTTGTTGGAGGAAGTGTGTCACTATGGGGGTAGGCTTTGAGATCCTTCTCCTAGCCACAAGGGACAAGTCTGTGTTCAGAACAAGACGGAAACCTCTCAGCCACTCCAGTGCTATGCCTGCCTGGACTCTCCCACTAAACCTGTAAGCCAGCCCCATTAAATGTTGTCTTTTATAAGAGTTGCCTTGGTCATGGTGTCTGTTCACAGCAATGGAAACTCTAAGACAGGGCGGCAATGGGAGGTGCCAGGGCCTACATGATGAAGTACACACAGGCTTTGTTGCAGTTGTTGCCCACTACTAACTACATGGCCTTGGACTGATTTGTAACCAACTTCTCTCCAATGTCCTCATCTGAAATAGAGATGTACTGGCATCTCATCCACGGGGTTATTTTTAGGAGTCTTTGGTTGGTCATCCATTGGTGCAGTCCCTAACTTTAGTAGACACGAGCTCTTTTGCTAATAACCCTCTGGGACTTGGTTTCTCCATCTGAAAATTAGTTGTTCCATAGAGCATTCTTTTCTGTTGTGGATTTCAGCACAACCCATACAAAAGTTGTACCAAGACCTTGGTTGTAGAAGCCGAAGTTCTTAGTGGGTCATGGGGTACTTTAAAGAACGCAAGTCATTCTTTATCCTGGGAGCTATTTTATGATTGCATAGCTCAAAGGCTGTATGTGAGAGAGAAAGTGAAGCCCTAAAGTCTAAATCCGTGATGGATTTCAACCAGCATTTAACTAGGAAAGGGCATGGAGCACAAATGCCTAAGTTGAATAGACAAGCATCCAGTGGCAGCAGTGCAGAGCAGATAGCCAGCCATGGCAGACTCGGTACCAGAAGCCAAGGGTCGGGTCCTAATCAACGTTTATTTTATGACAGCAGGAGTTCACAAACTTCATCCTCCCCTGAAATGTTTGCCTGCATATGCCTATGAGCCTGTGAATGAACATACACAACACACACACACACACACACACACATACACACACACACATTCAAATGTACATGAGCGCATGCACAAACACACACACACGCACACACGCACACATGCACGCATGCACACATGCACGTACATGCACATGCACAGGCAGCCTGTCAGCAGCTATGCACATACAAGAACCTGGCTACTATCCAATTCTTGGGGACAGCTGCAGCTCAAATCCTTCCTTCCACTTCCCTCCCTTAGTTATGCAACCCTTTTCCAATTCAGCTTTCACTCACACATCATTTGGATCCGAGACCTTAATCCTGCCTAGTGGGCTGAAATGAACAAGACAGAGCTCATTCCAGTTTCACAAAGGCTGCACTATCCATCTACTGAATGGATTCCTTCTATGTGCGCCAAGAGGAAGACTTAGAGAGAGTAAGAAATAAAGGAGTTCTTAATCTACCACAATAATCTCCATGTGCCAGTGACCGTTTAAAAGGAGGAACGTGAACCTGGCTTCAGAGAGTCAGAAAAGAGCTGGGTAGCTGACACCGGGAGTCCAAGGATGACAGCAACCAGGGCCCTGCCTGCTGGTTTTGGGGAACTTGAGGTGCTGGCTGTAGGAATAGTCCTGCTGATGGAAGGTGAGCCAAGCAAGACCTTGGGTGAAGCAAGGACCCAGTGGTTCCCACAATACAGGCCACAACTGTGGGGTGGGCAGTAGACCAGGTATCATATCACCTTGACTGCCTCTCCTCTGTGTCTGGATCCAGGAGCCCCTGTAGGATGTACTTTCTGCAGAGGAGTCAGGAGAGAGAAGCCAGGCAGGGGTCAAAGACAAAGAGAGACACTTGGATAGGAGCCATCTGCTCAGGATGTGACTGGGTCTACGCATTTCAAACCCCCCAAGCCAAGGGACAAATTTATTCTACTCCCAAGAAAATTTTCTAGGAATCTCATATAGTAACTCAGAAGCTTCTGGAGGCAGACAACTCAGCCACCTGCTCCCTGTGGGACTTGATCAAGTAATTTCATCTCTCTCTGACTCTAAGAGCCTAGTCATTAAAAGTGGTTATCTGCAGAGATTAAGTACAATCATTACTATAAAAATCATTCTCTAAATAGACATACAAGGAATTTAAGTTCATTATCCCCCTGCCACTGCTGCCTATGTCTATTCTACCTGGACTATTCCTACCGCCAAAGGCACTTTTCCAGAAGCAGCAAATTAGGCTCAAGAGATACTTGCCTCAGGTTAGACTCTCTAAGATGCTCAGTGAGTACAGAAATGGTCCTTCCTGAAGCCAGGTTGACAGGGTGTCAGATCAGGCCCAGAGAATAATCTGTGCATTCTTTCACTCGGTGAGAACTGACAATACAGAGGACGTGACAGCCACTAGGACTATTCTGAAGATACTGGACACCATTGAGTGGGCCCCAATTCCTGAGAACTGCTGAAACTTACCCTGATTTCTGGTCCTCTAATATGCTGTGAAATTTTAATTTATGTCACTATCTATGCTTCTCTTTCTTTCTGGGACCCTTTTGCATGCACTGACCTGCACAGTTTGAAAGGAGAGATCTTTCCTTCTCCATCATTTTTCCCCTTTCTAGTGAGAGCAGGATGTTGCTGAGGCTATAACCCAAGGCCTTGTGCAAGCTAGGTAAGTTCTCTACCACTAACTTATATCCTTAGTCCTCTTTTCACTTTTTACTTTTGAGGTGGGTTATGATGTAGGCTGACTTTAGACTTGTAATCCCCCTGCCTCTTCATCTTGATCAACTTGCCCACAAGGCTCAACTCTTCAGTTTTGAAACAAGAAACCAAGGTTAAGAAAGTTCAAGAAATAGCAAGGCAGTGGCCAAGATGAAACTCGAGGTTGGGCAGAGAGGTTCTCTGCTGGAGTTTCACATTGCCTAGTGTCCTGGGTTCCTATGGGCTCTAAGTTGGATGCTCTTTTCCAGGGCTATTCCTGACATTGCCCAGCAGTCCTTGAAGAAGGCATTTTAAAATGTGAAAGAGTGGAGATTGTCCCTAGCTCTGGTACTTCCTAACTGCACGTAAAGCATGCTATTTAGCATGGGGAGAAGACTGAACGAAAGGATCCATGCACTGTACTCTTTGGGTGCTGGTACCTGCTTGCTCAGCACTAGTCAGTGACTGATTGTCACAACATGGGTCACACTGGGCTGTGTAGTCTTCTACATCTTCCTGTAGATGGCCAGTGAGTGGTGAGCAGGGAGAATCACAGGTTTAATGCCTGAGGGTCATCCCACCAGAGCCGCATTTGAAAAGCTGTACTGAGAGGTCACTGATAGGGACTCTGGAAGGTTATGGGAACTCCATTAACCCAGACCTTGCTTCTGACACCCACATGGCTCTCACCAGTCTTGATGCCAGCCCTCACCCTTCCTTTCAGCGCTCTCTGGCATCAGCCTCAATGGCCTGACCATCTTCTCTTTCTGCAAGACTCCAGATCTGCGGACTCCCAGCAACCTTCTGGTACTGAGCCTGGCACTGGCAGACACTGGGATCAGTCTGAATGCCCTTGTTGCAGCTGTATCCAGTCTCCTCCGGTACCAGTCCCTCTCTCTCCCCCTCCCCCTCCTTCTCCTCCTTCCCCTTCCCTTTCCACTTCCATGGGCTCTGGGGTCTTGCTTGGGGCTTCAGCTTGGGGTCATGGGTAAGTCTTTCTCTCTACCTATAGAAAACCATCCCAAGGTCAGAGGTTAGGCAGACTAAGTTAAACTGCAATGTCTGATTATTGCCGAAGAAATAGCCAATATCTGGAATGCAGGGACTGCTCAGACATGACCGAAGAGACAGTAGACTAGAGGGATTCAGAGTCCAAGCCCTGTATTCAGGAGGTTGAGCCTTGAGTCTCTGCTCCATTATTTCCAATCTTGGGGAACTTCTGTCAATTACATATTACAACCTAATTCGTACAGGTTGTTAGATGCGTTGGTTTAATTATTTACAAATAGCATGAACTAATACTGCCTGGTAAGCCCTAAATAAATGCTTATTAAAGCAAACAGGATTTAGTTCAGCACCTAATACCTCATGTGTACACCAGGGGTTTGTCATGTGACCTACAAAGTTGCCTTCGGGCCTGAAGCAGTAACCATTCTTCCTCTCTATGAACTGCCTGCTGAGACACCCACAAGGCTCGCACCAGTCCTGATGATTTGGGGGTTTAGCCTCTCACTTTGCTTTCATCTGTTATGCTACCCTGTGTACCTTGGCCTCAGTTTCCCCACCTGCAATGGAGGCATATGATCATTCAGAAAGACCCTTTGGTGCACTGGTGGTCACAAAAAGTCACTTAAACCACCGGGCCTGCATCTAGCAGATAGATCGTTTTAGCCCACTGAACTCAGCTCCAAGACCTCAGTCCCCATAGTGGGAAGACTTTGATAATACCGTCCTCCCTGCATGAGCAGGGCTAATATCGAGGAAGCTTTCAGGTTCACCTGGACAGGCGTGGGAGGTGGGAAGGATGGAAGGAAGGGTCATTTTGCCCATTGTTTCCCACAGGCGCTGGCCACATGGTTCAGAGGGCTGCCGGGTTCATGGTTTCCAGGGATTTGCAACAGCACTGGCCAGCATCTGTGGCAGTGCAGCCATTGCCTGGGGACGCTATCACCACTACTGCACCCGTATGTCCTGCTGCCCCCTGCCACCTGTAGGGACACTGGAGTATATGAGGATAAGATAGAGCAGGGTGGTCAGTATTCAATTCTACCCAATGTTTTCAAACAAGAGAGTATGGGTGAGAGGGAGGGCCCATGCATACAACATGTAGACACTCATTTTGGGAAAAGAGGGAGGGCGGACAAATTTGCAGAATGCCTGCTTTGAGAAGCTTATTAGAAAGACTGGGGGGTCTGCTTTTCCTTGGTGACTCAAAATTTCGAACTTTGTTTTTCTCTGCAAGATTATTTAAAAAAAATAACCTCAGAGATTCATTTTTAAAATCAAATGAGATCATGGATATTGAAAATTTCCTAGTAGTCAGGTACAGGTGGGGGACAAAAGGAGAGCAAATTGTGTGTGTGTGTGTGTGTGTGTGTGTGTGTGTGTGTGTGTGTACACGCGCGTGTGCGCAGGAGCACAGGCACACAGGCACAGGTCTGGTGGTGGTGGCGTTGGGGCTGGGTGTGTGCCCATTGCGAAGCTGCACTAGGATGAATCCAGGTCTAGATTTCCCAAGTCTCACTTAAGAGTTTGTTATCGGTCTGCCACCTGCTCTATGGTTGCTTGATATTTTTGTTTGTTTCACTTTGTTTTAAGCAAGGATTTCACGAATCCCAAGCTGGCTCCAGACTCCCTAGGAGTGCTGGAACTACTAGTGTGCACTTTCCTGACTGGTTTAGGCAGTAGTAGGGATTAACCTAGTGGTTTGTGCTAGCGAGGTAAGTGGTAAACTAAGTGAGCTATGTCCCTAACCTTTGCTTGTTATTTTTCCCCAACAACTGAGAATTACTTTAGCATTTTAAAAACATTTCTTTCAATCCTATAGGTTTTGTTTTATTTTGTTAGTTTTGTTTTATAACAGAGTCTCATAGAGCTCAGGCTGGTTTTGCATTCTATATGTAGGTAGAGTGACCTTTAAGCCCTGGTCCTTCTGTCTCCATTTCTCAAAGTACTAGGTATTACAAGTGTGTATCACTGTGCCCTGCTCACTTCTCTTTAGAACTTAATTCAAGATATGGTTATATAGCTCAATTGGTAGGGTCCTTATTTAGCATCTGCAAGGTCTCAGATCTACCCCTCAGCACCACGTAATCCGGCCTTGGTGGTGCATACCTCCAATGCCAGCACTGAGGGGAAGAGGCAGAAGGATCAGGAGCTCAAGGAGAGAGGCACACAAACATACTGTGAGGAGCTGTGTTTCAGCTGACCTACACAGGAAACCTCCAGTGTGCAGCCTAAGGTACAGTCATCGAGAAGGCAAACAACTTGACCCATGTCACACAGTAGGTAAGGCTATGACTGGCACTGAGGACGGCCAGGATGTTTCCAGAGGTTGTTGTTCCCCTTCCCAACTGAATTCCAAGTCTTCCACAGTGGATTTTGATCAGCTTGAAGGGTCCCATTGGGTCTGTGACACCCATAGTCTAACCATCAGACATCAGGAGCCTCTCTCCATTGAGAAACTCCCTTGTTCTTATTCTGAGCGATGATGTTAGCTTCTCCTGTCAATATGCCTTGGGGACACCTCTATCACTACTTTCATCCTGGCACCTGTTCCAAATATCCCCATGATCATCACAGCACACACACACACACACACACACACACACACACACACACACACTCACACTCACACTCACATACACACACTCACACACACACTCATACATACACACACACTCACATACACACACACTCATACTCACATACACACACACACACTCATACTCACATACACACACACACACACACAGAGAGAGAGAGAGAGAGAGAGAGAGAGAGAGAGAGAGAGAGAGAGAAGAGTATCTTCTCTAATAGCCACAAATCTCTCTGTTGGAGTAGAGGGTGCCTTAGTGGTCCTGGGCTACTTTAGCAAACCAATAAAGAGTGATGGTTTAAACAACAGAAATTTATTTCTCTCAAGCCTGACATCAGTGTGCCAGAATGGTCTGGTCTTGGTGCAGTTCCTCTTTGCAGATGTTCACCAAGCTCTATCTTTACACGGAAGGGAGCAAACTCGTGGTTCTCATGTCTTTTCCTCTAAGAATATGAGAGTTGAGGACCACGCTGAAGGCCAGAAAGATTCATACTACAGGAGCACTAATCACACCCAGGGACCCCCTTCATGACTAATGATCCCCTTCAAATGCCATCACACTGGAAATTATAGCATCCCCACTTGGATTTGAGGACCCAGACCTAGCTTTAGTAGGGAAGCACATTATAGAAAATCCCATCTGAGGTGATGTCAAGATAGGCTAAGTATGGTGTGAGAGAAATTGTAAACCTGCTGTTTGCTGGTTCAAACCTGTCTGGAGTCCTGTCCTCTGCCTTAGGGTCAAGGAAGATAAACACATAATTCACGGATAAGGACACTGGGATTGAGACGGATGTGCTGAGGCTAGGTCACTCAAGGAGGCTGTGGAGGACAGAGGGAAGAGGACAACAGCTCAGTCAGGCTGGGTCACACCCTGAAAGACTGTCAATACAGTAGCTTCTGCCATCAGCACTGAATAGAACCCAAGTCCCTGAATTCTTATAGAGTATCCTCAAAGCAGACACCTGCCTCTCAGCAAACACCTCACCTCTACCTGAACTACCGCACGTGTCTCATCCTTGCCCTTGGCTTTGCGAGACACATCTGTCTTTTGTTTTTCCTCCCTCCCTCCTCACCTCTGTCTTCTGAGGATGATTTAGGAGAGATGAGGAGACCACCACTACCCGCAATCTCATCATAGTCCTCAAAGGCATAGAGTGCCATGTTCATTATGGAGAAAACTAAGGCTCAAAGACACCCCTGACTTGCCTGAGGCACCATGCCGTTACTATTGGACTAGGGATTTGGGGACACTCTGCAGCTACAGAGTCTTTTCTTTTCCACGTGGTCAACCTAACTCTTTACAACCTACCCTTCCTCTATCTTATGCAGGTAGACAGTTGGCATGGGACACTGCCATCCCTCTGGTGCTGTTTGTGTGGCTATCATCTGCCTTCTGGGCATCCCTGCCCCTGATGGGCTGGGGCCATTATGACTACGAGCCTGTGGGGACATGCTGTACACTGGACTACTCTAGGGGTGACAGGTGAGATGGAAGCTTGAGGCTTCTTCCTCAAAGCTGACAACTCCACTGGAACAATGTTAACATTTGGGGACATCTGAGCTCTGTAGTCATGAGATTCACTCACAGACTGTCACTGAGACTGGGCAAGCAGCGTGAATGTTACATAAACAACAACTCCAATTCAAGCATCCAAAGGAGTGAGTCATTTGCCTGTACCACTCAAAACTATCATGGAGCCCCACTACTCTTTGGCCTTCTTCAGCATAAAGAGTTGTCTTGGCTTGGAATTCATTGATTTTGAGAGGCATCCATGCCCTTAGATTAACAGATCCAAAGCATGGAAGGGCTTTGCATTGGTGGGGACCTCTCAGCATGGTGATCAATCTCTGAGCATCCATGACAAGGTAGAACTGAATTCTGCAGTCTCCACATCCATGGAGTTTTCTTCTATTACCACAGCATCATCTCCCACAGCTCTGGGAGAAAAGAGCTTAGAGACTTCATCAGGGATCTTTTGAGGATGGGTCACATGGCTTCTAGTGCCATGCCTCCCACCTCTCCCTCTTCTTGTTTCCTTCACAGTCACATCACATTCATGTTTTACAGACGATAATGACTCATGGAGCATTTGCCCATGATATAGACTTCTCAGGTAAAAGCTGAAGAGCACCACCCAACAAGGCTCCTCTGACCGCCCTTTCTCCCATTCCTCCTCAATGAAGAACAGAATCTTAGTGAATAGGCTCCCCTTCATGAAATCAGGATTTGCTTTTTGCTGATTCCTACTTATTTCTGGTCATCCTTCTGTCTCCTCGAGGCCTAAACTGAGATCCCAGGTTCTTTTGTGGCCTTTTTAATGGGTTTTCCATTGTTGATAGTTTGAGACATGATCTCACACAGCAGCTCAGGCTGGCCTGGAATTCACTATAAAGCCCCACCTGGCAGTGTTCTGTGGCAATCCTCCTGCTTTGGCCTCCCAGGTGTGAGTCATCAATTTCTTAGTGACACAGTATTCAGTCTCTTTGTCATCCAAATATTGTTTTCAAATCCTTATGTCAAGGAAGAGATTCCCTTCGATAATCTTTTCTCTTTCTTGGTCCACTGTTTCCTACAGGTTTGGCGAATCTCTCTCTGTCTCTCTGTCTCTGTCTCTGTCTCTGTCTCTCTCTCTGTCTCTCTCTCTCTGTCTCTCTGTCTCTCTGTCTCTCTCTCTGTGTTTCTCTCTTTCTCTGTCTCTCTCTCTTTCTCTGTCTCTCTCTGTCTCTCTCTCACTTGCTCTCTCTGTCTCTCTGTCTCTGTCTCTCCCTCCCTCTCTCTCTGTGTCTGTCTCTGTCTCTCTCTGTCTCTCTCTCTCTCTCTGTCTCTCTCTCTCTGTCTGTCTGTCTCTCTCTCTCTCTCTCTCTCTCTCTCTCTCTCTCTCTCTCTCTATTTAGACACACCAGCTTCCAATGACGGCATGGTGACTTTTAACCTATTTATTCTAGTTCATGACTGACACATGGCCCATTATCTCTTACTCACTCCCGATATGTCCAACTTCCTCCATGTCTGGCTGGTGAATCCTGCACTTCTCTTTTTTTTCCGTCGTACCTATCTCTGCCTGGAAGTCTTACCTTTTCTCTTCTGCCTCAGCTATAGGCTGTCAGCTCTTTATTAAACCAATCAGAAGGTGATGGAGAAGAATGTTTACAAAATACTCAGGCATGCGATGATCCAATAAAAACAACAGTACCAAAGTCTACCTGTGCTCCACTCTCTGCCAGTACAGAAATCAATATTTGAATAAGACAAAGATAACCTTTACACAGAGCATAGAAAGATTATCCCAACATTTTCCAAATTGAAGAATCCCATCGTCCATGCTTGGCTAACAAAACGAGGCAGCAAGGCTGAGCATTGGAGCTTGACAAAATGCCTCCTCATCTCAGCTCCTGCCTCCCAAACACAAACTTTGGAAGATCCATGGCCCCTGACTGCTGGGGAGAGTTCATTTGGGTACTGGAGCATCTACATTTTGAGTGCTTGTCTCAGACGGGATGCTACCTCTAACAGTCTAGCACAGATGCTGGTGCGCCTGGGTTGTTGGCACTCTAGAGCTGACCTCCATTTTTCTATCCTGTCCCTGTAGAAACTTCATCAGTTTTCTCTTCACCATGGCCTTTTTCAACTTCCTTGTACCCCTGTTCATCACACACACTTCATACCGGTTCATGGAGCAGAAACTCTCCAGGAGTGGTCATCTCCAGGTAAGAAGCCAGCTCCTACAGCAGAGGGAACCTCTTGGTCCTCTCCGAGACTCTGGAAACATGCATAACGTGGCAGAAGTCGGTGTTTTCGGTGTTTGTAACAATCATAGAAAAAAATCAGCTTGCATTTAGGGCTAGAAAATACTTTCCTGTTGCTTGCATTCCCAAAGCTCAGGGAGCAAGGCCATAAGAGGACAGATTTACACAAACCCTGCAATCCCGAGATCCAGGCGTTTCCCATACGTCATACACGCTGTTCCATTCCACTCTTCCTAGATTCAGGGCTAAACTGCAGGACTCTTCAAATGGTGCTTTTTAAATTGCTTTAAGATGTTTAATTTAATCACAGTCACAGGCTATTACCCACAATGAAAAACCACACCTGCAAGCACATTTGTTCAAGAAAAAAAATCATGCTTTAAAATAAGACCTGCTGGCCATTTCAGAATTTCTATATTAAAATTCCCTTGCCAGAGGTTTTCATTTAATTTTGCTACCTAAAAAATTAACAAATGAGTCGTAACAAGCCACAAAAGGGTTTTTGTGTGTGTGTGTGTGTGTGTGTGAAAGCAAATATTGATATTATAGGTGTTGTGTGTATTTTCACTTAATCTTTGTGAATCTTTTCTGACATATAAAAGCTTTATGACTCCCATATCTTGGACCGGGTTGCAACACAGGGAAAGGAGCTAAAAGAGTCACCAAATGCCACACACTTAGTAATAGCAGAGATCGATACAAACCCAGATTTAGGGCTCTTCAACAAAGTGCTCAAATTTAGTGCATAAAAATATCCTCATTATTAAGACAATCTGCCACTTCAAGTTATTAGAAGATACCATTATAAACTAATGTCATCTGTGGATCTAGCTAAGAGGCTGAGGGCGCGGAGGTACAAGAATCCTGGATCCTATCTTGGAGGCTGGAGTATCACCTCCCCCTTCTCTTCCTCATTGCTCATTTCCACATTAAAAGTATTTTTATTAAAAATTATTTGAGAATTTCATACAGTGTATTTTTATGCAATCCCCTCTCCTCCCTTTAACTCCTCTCAGGTCCACCCCCACTTCCTTAATCCACAGCTTCATACCCCCCTCTTTTTTTTTTTAAAGAATTAACCCACCAGCCCTACTGTGCGCTGCCCACATAGTCATACACGTGGGACCATTCCCTGGGGCATGGTTAGCAAAGGGGAGGCCGCACCTGTGCAAGCTATCAACCAAGTAAAGCTTCCCGGTTAGGGGTGGAGCTCAGGAACCTCTTCACATGCTAGGTGCTGCCTGGCCTAATCTTGTGCAGACAGCCTCAGCTGCTGTGACCTCCTGAGTGCAGCAGTGTCATGTGGGGAAGACATGACACTTTTTGACCCCTGGTTGTGACAGTCTGTGCTCCATCTTTCTGTTTCTGGAGCGCGCTCTCTCTCTCTCTCTCTCTCTCTCTCTCTCTCTCTCTCTCTCTCTCTCTCTCTCTGTGTGTGTGTGTGTGTATCTGTCTGTCTGTCTGTCTGTCTGTCTGTCTGTCTGTGGGTGATATAGGATATAAATGTCCCATCTGTGGCTGGATACTCCATTAACATGTATTCTCTGCACTTCAACCAATTACAAATTTCTGTGTTAACTGTCATGCATTGCAGAGCACGCATGCACACACACACACACACACACACACACACAGAGAGAGAGAGAGAGAGAGAGAGAGAGAGAGAGAGAGAAGAGAGAGAGAAATTTAGGGAGCAGTTTGATACTATGTATGTTTAGCAGAATAATACTTGCGGGTTAGCCTGTGGGGCCTAGGTGTTCCACAGTCATGGGTTACAGTACCAGGCATGTATTTCCTCCTATGCAACTTGGCCTGAAATCCAATCAGAACTCGAATGGTTACCCCTATAACTTTTGTGCTGCTCTCACACCCCTGGGTATATCTTGCCATGCCTGAAATGATTGTAATCACAGGGTTCGCAGCTAAGTAAGACTGTTAATAACATTTGTCGTAGCTGCCTACATAGCACTTTTGAGTTTGCCAGCGTGGGACAGTGTCTTAGTCAATACTAACTTCATATCCTTACGTGCTGTGATGAACATGTGTGGTGTCTTCAGAAATTGGGTCTTTCTGTCAAGTTCTTGTGAGCGACCAAGAGCAATAGCAATGGCCTGTGTTGTTTGGGAGAGTCTCCAGGACACCTATGACCAAATACTCATGGGCAGTGCTCACCCCTGGGATATTCACACCTGGAACTGGGCCTTTCATTTCTCAACCTACGGCATCTGGGGAGGAGCATAATCCCCAATGTTGGTTAACTGCAGGTAAAGTCTCTTATCTGAGTGAAGTTTATAAAAATGGTGGATTTCCATTTGGTTTGTTCACACATCTTTTTGTTACTAACCCCTCCTCCACTGTACCGACAAACCTCTCCCCGCTTGCCTCCCTCCCTGTTTTCTCCCCTTTCCATTTACCTCATTGCTATTCTGTTCTAGCCCTCTTCCTTAAATCTCGCTGTTTTCCCACTAATGTCCCTTTCTTAGACTCTAGAGTCCTTGCCTTCATCTCGCAATAACTTCTTTTTAGAGAGAAATTTTTTAGCAGAGTACCCTAGAGTCGATAGGTCTTCCAAATTCTTCACACAAATAGAAAGATTTGAGGGTAAGATTTGCATGAGTGAGCCTATGTGATCTTGTCTTTCTGGCTCTGGATCTTACTCAGTGTACTTGCCAGTTCTACCCTCTGACCTATAAATTTCATGATTTCATCTTGCTTCGCAGATAAATAAAATTCCATTGTCTATTACTATCCGTTCTCATTATCCGTTCATCTGTGGACAGACTTCAAGACCTTTTCCACTTCCTAGTGATTGTGACTAGTACAGCTCTGAACATGGATGAGTATGGGTCTCTGTAGTAGACAACAGGGTCCTTTGGGTAGATACGTAAGAGTGATATTATTGGGTCATACGGTTAGATCTAGTTCAAGTTCTCTGAGGAGGAAGAAACACACTGATTTCACAGTGGCTGCATCAATCTTTGCTTCTCCAACAATGCATGCGATGACAACCCCAAAACAAAATTATTGGGCTGGAGAGATGGCTCAGTGGTTAAGAGCACCGACTGCTCTTCCAGAGGTCCTGAGTTCAAATCCTAGCAACCACATGGTGGCTCACAACCATCTGTCATGAGATCTGATCTTCTGGTGTGTCTGAAGACAGCTACAGTGCACTCACATACATAAAATAAATAAATCTTTAAAAAAACAAAATTATTTGGAGGTAAAAGAGGGTTGATCAGTGTGAGTTTAAGAGCATCCTAGTTTGCACAGGCGAGCACGCACATAAAGATGAGAGAAGAAGTTGCCAGAATCAGTTGTCCCCTTCCGCCATGTGAGTCCTAGGGTTTGGAGTGAGGTTGTTAGGTTTGGATGTAAGCATTTATCTACCCAGCCATTTCACTGGCCCTCCCCACCCCAACTTTTCTCTGTACACATGAAGTCTTCATATTCACTGGGGATTCCATCAACCAGAAGGCCACCACCATGATTTTCTCACCTTTCTGGTTGATTCTGAGCCATCAGCTCTGTTAGCATCAGAATTGGTCACTATCCACTGGCCCAAGGACCTGAACCAAGATGGGAAGCCTCTGGAGGTGGCACTGTCTACAACTGAGGTACTAGTTCCCCACTACCCTCAGCTGCTCCCTGGAAGGCCCTCCATCAATCTTAAATACATATATCGCTCCAGAAGAGGGGAAATTCACAAGGAAGAAAATGTTTCCTGATTCACAGTTGAAGAGCTGTGGGGGAGAGGCTCACATGCCTGCGGAGACCAGAAGTCCATGTTCAGTGCTTTCTCTGTCACTCTCCAATTTAGTTTCTGAGAAGGAGTCTGTCCCTGAACCTGGAGCTTGCTGCTTGGCTTGCCGGGATAAGCAGTGAGCGCCATGTATATTCCTTCTTGTCTCTGCCCCGCCTCCCGCCGCCTCTGCCCCTCCAGTGCTGGGATTGCAGGCACGAGCCTCCACATCTACCTTTACGTGTGGGAGATGCTAACTTATTCCTGATGCTTGTGTAGCACTAATTTCATTCAGCGAGCAGTGTTCCGAGCATCACTGCTCAATGTATTTTAAAAATCCAACATGGAAGGAAGTGTGTCCTCATGCAATTGAATCTCCTTTGTCAAAGAGATATTTCGCATTTACATCCTCATGCCTCAGAGTATGTGAAAAGTGACACCATTCAAATTCACCCTGAAATTAGGTATCCAGTTGTTAGTATTCTTGTGGATCAAGGACAAACTTTAGCACTAACCTTTCCTGCCTGCCCACTCCCTATTCATGTCTGATATGGTGAAAAAATTTGAGCCCAGACAGACTGATCTCCCACGTGGCTGCAGCTAATGATAGTGAGATCATTCTAAGCCTGAGGGGAGCTCAGAACTGGGCACCTCAAGACCTGGAAGGAAGCCCACCCTAGTCCCTACCTACAGGCAACTCAGTCTATTTTAGAGACAAGGAAACTGAGGTCGAGTAAGCTTAACTGACAGGCATAAGGCTGTTTAGCCTTTCAAGGTAAAGAGCTAGTGTGATGCCCAGATCTTCTGCTTCAATCCTTCCTGAGAGCATAGTCTGTACTAGGACCCTTGCCTCGGCATGGTTTTGGCCTATGGAGTGACTTGATGCTTCTTCTGATGTTTTCTCCTTAGGTGAATACTACTCTTCCAGGCAGGATGCTGCTGCTGGGCTGGGGCCCCTATGCCCTCCTGTACCTATATGCCGCTGTCGCAGATGTGAGCTTCATCTCTCCCAAACTACAGATGGTACAGATTCTTCCAAAGCCCAAGGAATCCTGTACATCTTCACATCTGTATCTCTGTATCACTCTCTCAGGCTTTCTGCTACCACGATCACTTAGTCTTTCTTTCTTCCTCCTCTCATCTTCTTTCCTCTAAATATTCATAAGGTACAGAAAATGTTTTGGTTTCACTCCATACTGGGGCATATTGAGATGACAGCTAGATACAGAGCATGTGCTGTGAGGCGAGGGTCTGAAATCGACACCCAGATTCAGAACAGGTATGTTCTGATGTAGTAGCGGGGGGGGGGGGTTCTGTGACATTCTATGATTCATGAACATCCACCAGGACAGGCCAATGAATCAAGCTGAAGACCAATGAGTGGCAGTTCCATGGGGAAAGAGCAAAAAGTCATGAGTGGGACTGGGAGAAAAATAGAGGCTTCAAAGCATCTTTCATGGGCTTTTCCACCACAACAGGTGCCTGCCCTCATTGCGAAAACCATGCCCACAATCAACGCCATCAACTATGCGTTGCGCAGCGAGATGGTCTGTAGAGGAACCTGGCAGTGCCGATCTGCACAAAAGAGCAAGCAGGACCGAACCCAGTGAAATTCTTCAAGGGGCTGATCACAGTCAAGCCTACCTCTTCAAGCCTGGGCTAAGGATGCCCCAGGTCAGGAAGATGCTGCCGTATACTTCCCAGCCGCCCCAGAAACCATGCTAGAGACTACTTCCCCACCAGCCTTAAGATCCCTGTTGAGTGTAAACTTAGGCTGGACCCAAGAATTCAGATAATAGGTTCAGTGAAAGGAGTGTTGGTCACAGCCCTCTACACACAGTCTAAGGGGCTATGGGAAAGTAACTCTCTCCAACACCATCTATCTAAACCCTAGAGTAAAGAAGACATTGTGGACTAGCAACGGTATGGTTGAACAGGTTCACATATACTCAGCAAGCACATCAAACACTCACTGAAACAGATGCCGATATGAGCCTTGGCCATGTCCTATGTGAATCCAGTTTTACAATAAAAGGAGAAAGCCCTGGGATTTGTTTTTGGAAGTCTGAGGCAGTTGTCTTTCAAATAGCATGTACTAAATTGTAAAGGCACTGGTGACTTAGACTGCCCCTTGCTCTACGTCCCTTGTTGTAAGACAAGATGACAGAAATGATGATTTGACCCTACAGATTGGACCAGAACATGCAGGTTAGGGGCTCCCTGAGTCAGCCAATAGCACCAGCATTCAAAATGAGCCCTTGGTTATATGAAATTGGGATTAGATTGCTTTTAAATGTTAATTCATTGTTAGTATTTAAAAATTAAAGCAGTTATTTAACGTTCCAGATGTCAGAAGCTGTGGAGCCACAACTCGGTTTCCTCTCCACAGTGACAGTCTGTAGAGATCAGGGTGACTGTGCCCTTTGCCCAGAACATATATGGCCCTGTTCAGTTCGTGTGTTCCCCGCAGAGCTCATATGCCTCTGGGTTGGGGACACTAATGGGGGGTCCCAGTCACCTTTACATGTGCATCTGCATGTTCTATAGAGTCAGCAATTTAGGATCATGATGTAACGGGCGCCTAGTCCTGTGTGAGACCTGCCGTCCTAGAGGAAAGTAGAGGAGTGGAGGCCATATCGAAAGTCTAATGGTGGAGGAGCCAGAAGTCCCGGGCACTGTGAGAGACAGACAGCACATCCTATGAACAAAGAGCCTGCATGGGCAAGTTCCTGGGGATATGCAAACAGGATGACACGTGGCCATAGTGTAGGGCCCACACGCAATGCTTGACTTAGGTTCTGGATAGAGAGTGAAGCAAGGAAATCTTGATGTCTAAACTGACTTGTATGTGGGTGGAGCAGATGGCCAGGAAAGATGTGAGGTGCAGGCCTAAGATGCTGACCTGACCCCTGAGTAACCTTGATGGGGGCACTTCCTCTCTTCCACCATTCCAGACATTGGGCTAAGGAGGGATGGGGGAGCACTGTGATAAATGAGGGGGAAGAGACTTCCGAAAGAAAGAAAGGGTTGAAGACAGGCAAAGCCAGACGACAAGTATCAAGGGCGAGTGGTTATCAGCTTTGTCCAAATCTCTGGATTCTAATGAGATGGAAAACCAGCCAAGGAATCAGAATCCTTGTCCATTCTCGTTAGAGACATGGGAAGAAGGCAGGTTGGCCAGGCTGTGACCAGGAATATTTTGAGTGTCGCCCTCTTCAGCTTCTTGGAAGAAGAGAACTGTGGCTCAGGTTGGAGATGATAAGAAGGGACAGAAGCCCTCCCAACAAAAGCCCATACAAAGCCTTTCATTTCAGAGTCCCCAGTCTGCCCCCACTCTCAAATGCCCCTGGGAGAACTTTAGAGTGTCTCATCGCCTTCGCAAACCCTCAGGATCTTGAGTGCACGTAGGAAGGGCTTCTCTGCCCTGCTTCCCGTTCATCTTTAGTACTCCTACCTTTCCCTGCCATGGAGTAACTCAGCTGTCTCTGGGTTAAGAGAGACCAAGGAAGGATGTGGTTGGATAATGCTTGAGGTCCATCTAACAGTAGGACTTTGGTACAGCCCCTAAGCTTGGATAGAAATCAGAAGTCTACCATTCCCTGCACTTAGACAGGCTTGGCTGAAGTTAGGCAACAGCTCCCAAATATCTGGAGCTTCCTCAGGCTCAGTTTCTTCTGTCCTGCTTTCCCATTCCTTCGAGCACCATGGCTCCTACATTGAGTCTGCACCACTCTTAGCGTCCAAAGAACACATGCAAAGGGAGAGGTTATCTGCCCTTTTAGAGTGTTCATTTCCTGGCCTGTAAGTTAGGTGGGCCTGTAGGTCAGACAGGTCTGTAGGTCAGTAGGCCTGTCAGTCAGGTAGGCCTGTAGGTCAGGTCTCTCCACCTCTCTCCCTCAAATGCCTGTGAAGTGATTGATGCCATTCCTGGGGCTTCCTAGATCTCTTTCCTCCATCACTCCCATGTGCTCTCAATGTCATTTATCAGTACAGTGTCCTGTTCCCCACATACACAAAAACAGCAAGTTTGGAAAGGCATACCAGCAAGGTCTCTAGGTTCATGCTACCCATCACTGGCTTCGCCATGCTCTGTGAAAGTTTCTGAACCCTCAGAAACCTGGGGCCTCATCACATCAAGGAGAATGGGGGCAAAGGGAGAAGTTTCACAGCCTGAGAAGTCAGGGAAGAAGAGCGAGGACCAGAGACCTTGTGCTGGAGTCTTAGCTACAGAACTCAAGGGTCCAAGGAGAGTAAACCAAGGACTGAGGCTATCACTGGTTTCCCAGGGAGACTTCCTGAATTTCCCTTCCAATCCCATTGGCTTCAGCACACTTTGCTTCACTGAAAGACAGGGATAACTTACAGAACTCTGGAATGCACTCAGAAAAAGCCACCAGGAAGCAGGCCAACTGCAGGAACCAGGCAAGCACCAGGTACCAGAACAACACGGCAAGCAGCACTTCCTTCGTTGATGCCAGCATCCACTTAGTGCTTGTAATCTGGTCTCTGTCTTTAGCTCCTGTTCCTCCTCCTTGCCTCCCCCTCTCCCCTCTACACACACACACACACACACACACACACACACACACACACACACACACTCAATAGCTGTTGTGTGTCTGTCATGGTGGCAAGAGCCTGTGCCAGAGTCAGTCCAGTCACCTCAGAAAGATGGCTGTTACACTCTACAGTGACATTTGCAAGTGAAAAAAAAATGAGGACACAATGGTTCAGAAATCAAAGTAGAAATTCCTGAACAATATGTACGTGCAAACTAGACATAATAAAAGGGCCTGAAAAGACAATGCAGGAGTTTCACTCAACCCGTGTCAGTCCTTACCCTAAAACTGAACCATTTTTCTCACTCCATATGAAGTAAGTATGGACTCCGAGATTCACAGTCCCTCGGTTCAACTCTGTGTTTCAACAGAGTGTGCTGTCACTTCCAGTCCCATTCTGGACTAAAAAGAAAATTTTGAAGTTTAGCCCAAGAACCTAAATGCCGCGATGATTTCTGAATTTTCCCTTAAGAGTTAGTTCAGCTACAGAAAGGCTCCATTTATGCAAGCCTGAGCCACAGCCTATCTCTGCTGCCCCCTTGGGGATGGAGAACACTCTGCCCTTGTTTTCTGTCTTCTTGATCTTAGTGGATACTGAGAAGGTCACGAGATTCTGGACCATCAAAGTCTCTTCCTCAATCAAACTGTTTGCTATGGGCTCGGTTATCTCCTCCCAACATCAAAACAAAACAAAAATCAAACAATAACAAGAAAAAACCCCACACCCTACCCTGGAATAAAGTCTCCACAGAAGTGAGTTAAATGACAGTGTCGCCCTAACATCACAAAATGGCACCTTTATAAGAAGGGGCAGCACAAAGCCAGGCCTCTAGCTGCTTGGCCCTCCGGTGCATGCAGCAAGGAAGGACCCAGTGAGCACAGAGAGCGGCTGCCGGCTGCACTCCCAGAGTGCAGGCCTCACTAGACACCAATGTCAGCAGAAATGTGAGATCAGATTCTGGGATTAGGACCACTGGAAGAGGTGTGTGTGTGTGCTATGTAAGCCTCGAGAGCCTATGGTGTGTGTGTGTGTGTGTGTGTGTGTGTGTGTGTGTGTGTGTGTGCGCGCGCGCGTGTGTGCTGTGTATGCTATTTGAGCCTTGAGCCTCTGGTGTGTGTGTGCTGTGTGAGCCTTGAGCCTATAGTGTGTGTGTGTGTGTGTGTGTGCTGTGTATGCTATTTGAGCCTTGAGCCTCTGGTGTGTGTGTGCTGTGTGAGCCTTGAGCCTATGGTGTGTGTGTGTGGGGGGGGTGTGAGTGTATGCTATTTGAGCCTTGAGCCTCTGGTGTGTGTGTGCTGTGTGAGCCTTGAGCCTAGGGTGTGTGTGTGCTGTGTGTCCTGTGTGAGCCTTGAGCCTATGGGACTTGGTTATAATATCACTAGCAAGTGAAGAGCTTTTGGTCAAAGCTCATATAAAAAGATGAATAGCAGAAGAGAATGAGAGCTTAGAATGGGTTACCTGGAATGTCCAGGGCCACTCGTACAGAATTCCAGCTTAAATAATATCGTTTTATCTTAAAGTGTGAGAGCCAGGCATGGTGTCACACATATTTTTTTTCCAAAATATGTGTGTATACATATATATGTCTTTATCTCAAGATGTGTGTGTGTGAAAATTAGGCCATCTTCCTTACTACTGAATTATACACAAATGTGTGTGTGTGTATGTTTGTGTGTGTGTGTGTGTGTGTGTGTGTGTGTGTGTACACACTTAAGGTCAGGCCTCAAAATATACATTTAAAATAAGAGATATAAAATGTGCTTTCTAAGATCGTTTCAGTTCTAAGAGCCATTGTTTAACTAAAAACCAGTAGAAGAATATCCCCAACTCATCTTATCTTTCTATCAAACATTGCTCTCCCTGCCTTGCCAAAGAGATATGAGCTATAGTCTGTCAGAAACCAGCAAGCAAGCTTTCGGCCTAATTTTTACATAACACACACACACACACACACACACACACACACACACACACACACACACACCTTGAGACAAGGTTTCATGTAGCCCAGGTCTTGAATGGCAGTCAAGGGTGACCTTGAACTTCTGATGCTTTTGCCCCTGTAACCAGTTTATGCTGCACTGGGGATCAATCCCACGGACGCAGGCTTGCTAGGTTAAGTCTCTATGGACTGAGCTACACTCTCGGCTGTCTGATACATTCTGGTTGTGAGAAATCGAGTTGTTTTGTTTTGTTTTCCCAGTTAGAAGGATTCTTGGTCAGTTTGTTCAAATATAAGTTCACTCTCCGTGAACAAACGCCTGGTTCCCATTTTCTATCCCGGCAAACACAGATACTATTAGTCTTTTAGCCAATAAAAGAGAGAGAGAGAGAGAGAGAGAGAGAGAGAGAGAGAGAGAGAGAGAGAGAGAGAGAGAGAGAGAGGAGAGGGAGGGAGGGAGGGAGGGGGGGGAGAGAGAGAGAGAGAGAGAGAGAGAGAGAGAGAGAGAGAGAGAGAGAGAGAGAGAGAGAGAGAGAGAGAGAGAGAGAGAGAGAGAGAGAAGCAAAGCTTTTGGGTAGCTTCATGGGTAGGTGAAGATGTGCAGTGCCTGCCTGCTGCCACAAGGTGGCAGTGCTCTCTCATCTTGGGCCACCTGCCTGGTGGTGCCTTTCGGGAAAAGCCTATGAAGTACCAGACCAGGCTTTTCTCTGGGCTTTCTTTTGTCTGTTCTAAGTACTGAAGCCTGTAGCCTGCCTATTCCTCATTGCATAATCATAAGATCCAATTTCTCTCCCTGAAAGAAACGAAGTTATATGTACATTGTCTGAAGCGATTGCAGACAGCCCCCATACAGTCCCCTTTTCTCTGCCTTCAAAACCATCACGGGAACGTCTAGTTGGATGTGAAACTTTATAGCCCTCCCACACAGGACAGGGGTGTGGCTAGGTCATTCGAGGTCTGGTCTTTGTCTAACTTGGATGTTAGGATAGACCCCAGGGTCTGGCTTTGGAATCTCATGTAAAAAGAAAAGGAAAAACAAAAACAAACCCCCCAAAACCGGTGATGGCATAACTGTATGCTGAGATTACATGTGACCAAACACAAAATGTGAACTACTGAGTGCTGGTTGGAGGGTGCTCCTGAAGAAGCAGCTTGTGCACATGCGCACTGTGTGCCATTTATTAAGGGTTAACAATGTTTCCGAAGAAACCAGAGCTGGGAAACTTCTGGATGAAAACCAAAGACACAGCCCCTGAGCCTCCCTCTCCTGTCAGTCATGGTCACTGGTTGCTTCTTTCTCAAGCTGTTCCTTGGCTCCGATGCCACACACCTGTTCTTCTCTCTGCCCAACAAACTCTTGTAACAATGGCCTCCGTTGTCTCTGTGGGTTGTATCTTTTGCTCAGCTGCTCTTTCCCTGGCAGCTGTTGGGCATCAGTGACAGCTTCGTCCCTCTAGGTAGGAGGCGGTGTGACAGCTTGGAAAGCACGTAGAATCCAGTCAGGAAGGCATGGGCAAGAATCCAAGTTTTTCCATTTAGTCAATGTGACAGTCTGGTTACCCAGGCACTCCAGGCTTCTTTTAGCCCCTTGTGTAAAAGCCTTTGAGACACCCAGTTTTAGATAATTAGTTTAGTAAAAATTCTCCCATCCTCCATATCTGATGTTTGCTTGAGTGGGTTACCCTCCACTGTCTCTGGATGACGTCTGACCTCCATCCTTGTCTAAGTCGGTGATACAATTTAGGTCTTGGATACCCACTAAAGACTCATGTTTAAGAGCAGGTCAGAAGCCTGTGTTGTCATTAGGGGATGGGTAGGAAATTTAAGAGTAGGGACCTAATAGGAAAGTTTGCCCATAAGGTAGATAACAGCTTTACTCAACCACATGTCCCCCAGCATGATGGCTCTCTGGCATGGGCCCTAATGTACCCATGGGCTAAAACCTGCAGAACTCTGAGCCATCACAAAGTTGATTGCCTCAGGTATTGTTACAGTAACAGACAACTGCCAGCATCCACTCCTACCCCTGGTGCAGCTCTTGGTCATTTTCTACCCACTGACCACCTCCTTCACTATAAACGCCCCCTCGCCCATGCTGTTTTATGTTGACCCCATCCCTCTTCCCACTGAATATCTTGGCCATGGTACCTATTCCTAAAGGAACCATCCTAGATAGCATCTTTCCTAACCGCACTCTTAAGAAGAATTATAGAATAATTTCCCTTTAACAAATGTAGGATGAAGTTCGAGAGGACCTGTACCACATGCACAAGAGTGGACTCCTTAAAGCAGTGCTTAGGCCACAGTGGGTACTTAGTGCATGCTAGCTTTTCTTTTCTCCATCCAGTCCTTCTCTGACACCATCCTATGCTGCCCTCTGAATCATGGGCTGCTCTCGCAGAGTAGGCAAGAGAGTTATGGCAGCTGAGTGTCAGCCATAAGCAACAACCCTCTCATCTAAAACTCATTTAACTTCCATTAAATCCTCAAAGCTTAACCCTCCCTTGGTCTGCACATTTCAATTTTGGGGGGTCTGGAAACTCAAAAAGCAATCTTTAGGCCAGACTCAAACTCACCCCGGGGGACAGAAACACAGACTCTCTGGCCCACCCACATCTCCGAAATCTGATTGGAATTTTAATGAACACAGTCAGGGGCGTTTGTGTGCACTTTAACCCTGAGTGGAAGGCACAGCACTGTGCAGCCTGTAGATGTCTGGGATCATCCCACAGAGAGATCTAGCAGTGTTGTCTATTAATGTATTTTCGATGCTTTCTCACATACATAATGTATATATATGTATGTATATATAAATATGTATACATAATTTTGGATGGTTTTGCCCCCATTTTCCTCTCACTCCCTTCCTACTCTAACTGAACCCTTCCTTCTTTCAAATGAGTCTCCTTCCTACTTTCAGTTTGTTGGTTGACCCACTGAGTTTAATTAGGGCTCCCTGCAAGAGCATAGATGGGCTGTGGGTTTATTCAGTAGACCATGGGTAATGTGTCTGTAGCTACAGACTGAGGAAAAGAACTCTCCTCTTTCCCATCAGCTATTGGATTGTTCATTTGTTTTTGTTTTGTAGCCCCAGGTTAACCTAAAGCTCCCCGAGAAGCTCGGCTTGGCCTCAAACAACTCATCCTCCCACCTCAGCCTCTCTCAGTGCTGGGACAGTGTGCGCCTTCACACAAGATTTCATAACTGGGTCTTATTTTGAGAGCAGTTAAAGACTTTAAAGAATTTAAATCAGAAAACAGCCAGTAGCTGATCCCTTGGCTGCCAAGGTCAGGGCCTGCAGTGTAGGTAAGAATGTTGGCGAGAAGAACAGGCAAAGTTGCTGTAGGCTAGGCCAGAGGTGCTGCTGCCTAGGTATCAGAGGCGGGGGCTGGGGGATGGCGGGAGTGGGGATTGGGGGGGTATCACAATAAGATGTGAATAGATTTGTTCCTGTTAGATTTTCATCACATAAGAAAGCCTATGAGGAAAAAAAAGAGGTCAAGAGGGAAAGAGATCTTCTGGCTCATGGATACAATGTTTCAGTCCGTTAGATACAATGTTTCAGTCTAATGGATACAATGTTTCAGTCCATCAAAGTATTGCACCACAACTCTGGACTTGGCAGCCAGGAAGCACAGAGAGAGGACCTTTCTCTGATGGCTAGCCTGGGATTTTCATTTCAGTTCTTTCATCTAGGGCCCCTGCCCTATGGCATGACACCATCATCACTCAAGTTAAAGACACAAGTTAGAGAGCATTTTGGCATGCAAGCATGCATGAAGAAAATGAAAACAAGTTTTAGAAAGAATGAAGTCCAGATTTCTGATTTTTATACTTGCCTGTGTAGTACCTGTAGGGAGTCTGTACTTGGATGTAAGTTTGCAGGAACACTTTGGAAACTGAGGTAACCTGAAGAGTTTCTTAGTTTGCTTGGATCTAGGCATTTGATCAACCCTATCAAATGCCCCAGGTAGTGAGGAGTGGGTGAGGGTAACAGATACTGAGAAGAAAATTAGAATTTCCACATGTACACTATATTTGTGTCTGAGGGCCTGAGAGAACAAAGGATGGAATGGGTAAGCCAAAGGAAATTAAAATGAAAACTATCTTTCATAAATTCTGTTTTAGTCATCCCCCCAAAGCAGACAAGCAGACAGGAAGAGGACCCAGAGGAAAGAGGGCACAGGCGACAGTGAAACAATAGGTTGGTTCGTAACAGAGCCCTAGGATGAAACTCACCCTCTTGGTTGTAAATCTAGTAACCAGGCAGTAAAGATTCAAATATCTATGTTTATGTATCTTGGGGACGAGATGTCCACAAACGAGAAGAACCCATGACTCAAGTCTATACCGGCTGAGATATTTCCAGGTGCTCCAGGAGGCAGCGTAGCAGTGAGGTGGCAGGAACCTTGGACTCTCGGTCACAACAGATACCTACATGGTTACTCCCTTCCTGGCTTTGGGAAAGTCAGCATGATTTTCTGAGCTGTATTTTTATTTATCCAATGATGAGTTAGATTAGGTCCATTGTTTTAAAATATCAGAAAGGAAGCATTTTTGAGAGATTGAAACCTAGTTTCTGTTATCAAAATAAAGCCCAAGATAAGCCTCCTCTCCCTGCACCTGATCCTGGAAGCTCTCGGGGCCTCTTTGCTTTGCTTGGCAAAAATATGGAATTTTCTCCCATCCCCCTGTTCTGCTGCCACACATGCTCACCAAAACCACACCGCACCCCTTGCTTGACTAATACCAAGGTAGCAGGTGCTTTCTGTCCATCTGTAGCTCTATCAGCGTGAGGTCCAGAGATATACCTTGACTCTTTAGCTGCCTGAGTTCCAGAGAAGGTCCTTGTGGACACTCACACACCTATGAAAAACTTCAGATTCTGTCATCAGTTTCTGTTGGTGGGTACACTTTCCAGACCCTTGTTCATGTTAAACAGGAAGTGATTTAAAAGGACTCCCCAAAGTCAGGAAAGGAGAGCAGAATAAACACGTAATATCACACATCAGTATCTGACATGCTGTCCTGGGCTTTGTATACCTCCGCAAACCTAGTCTTTTGGATAAAAGTGGATCACAATGTCACGATGCTAAGTCTTATCCTGTACTACATGCATGAGAAAACTGAGGCTGTGAGTGATTAGAAAAATCTGGCTTTAGAATAGTCTATTAAAAAGTTACTGGGACAGAATTCCTCAGAACTCTCCTCAGACAAATGCAAAAATACTTTTCAAGGATTACCTATCTTTAAGAGGAAATAAATATCCTGGCATTGCGAACAACGTAACGCTTTTGTTTGCTTGTTTGTTTGTTTCATCTGATGTCTCCATCCTTCATTGAAGACTTAATCCCTTATCCCTTCAACGACAGCCTGGTACTTTCCAGGCTCATTGCCTGGAACAACCCAAGCCAAACTTTGGACCGTTAAGTAAAGCTCTGTCATGACGCCGCCATTTCTTGGTAGATAGGTTACCCTGTGGAAGTTTTTATAATCGCTCAGATCCTCCATTTTCTCGGTGTGCAATACAGATGATAAGACTTAGTGTCATTATATCATGATCCAGTATTGTTCAGAGGCTTAAGATTCCAACGAATACAAAGCCAGCCAAGATGCCCTTCAGTCTAATCCCCAAAGCCTCCAAAGTCAGAGGAGAGAACTGATTCTCATAAGTTGTCTGATCCACAGAGCAAGTGTATGTGTGCGAGAGAGAGAGAGAAAGAGAGAGAGAGAGAGAGAGAGAGAGAGAGAGAGAGAGAGAGATTCGTGTAAGGGCCTGAGTTTGGCTCCTCAGAACAACATGAGAGCTGGATGTGTAGTGTATGTCCATAGTGCCAGCATTTCTGTGGCAAGATAAAGAGATGGGAGGCAAACACAGGACAACGCCCAGAATTCTGGGGGCCAGCTAGCAGAAAGCATGCAGCAGCTGCTGCCATTAAGGACTTGTCCTCAAATTCAAGATTGTTTTCTAAGTTTCCACATGTGTTGTCCCCACATACACATCATACATGCATGCATAAATATATACATACACCACACAGGTAGATAAAACATCATTCATATAACCCTGGAAATTAATCAATAGCTTTCAACAACCCTATGTCTTGATTCAAGAAAATTGGCAATTTTTAAGGAAAACACAAAACCCAAAGCAAACATATAAAACCCTATGAGATGTGTAAGAAAATAGAATTCATGTCTTGTATGCAGGACAGATGTGTTAAGAAATCCAATGTATCAAACTTACAAAGCAAAAACTTTAAATCTGCTAACTACAAATTTTCAAAGAACTGAAGGAAATCATCTAAACAGCTAATTAATTCAAACTGTGAAACTAATTTTCTATCAGGTTTAGAATACCAGTAAAGAAAAGTTATAAAAAGAGTGAAACAGAAATTCTGAAGTTAAAAGAATTTCTTCTCTAAAGTGTCCATGAATGTTAAGCAGTAAGGAAGAGGAAGTTTGTAAACCTAAGGATAGGTCATGGGATGTTTGTTAGAATGAAGGACAAAACTAGAAAAGGTTGGGTGTTGTGCAATACCATGGAGCCTATAAGCATATGCACTATTAGCATCCCAGAAAGAGAGGGGAGCGAGAAAGGAAAGAAAAAAAATGAAGAAGTAATGCTCAATCATTTCACAGCTTTTAGGAAAAGCATTGATGTTCACTGTGCACATCTAGAAAAGTGCCCCATGGGCTCCAAGAAGGAATAAAACTAACAGATCCAATCAGACAAAGAATAACCATGTCCCAAAGTCAAAGAAAAGACAAATGAAATCTTCTAACAAAGGCACCAAGGCAGGAGACACGAAATGACATCGTAAGAGTAAGGAGGATAGTGATGGAGCAGGACACATGAGGCCCTCAGCATAATCTGCACATATGTACACACACCACATCCAAATATACCATACATATTCACACACACACACACACACACACACACACACACACACACACACACACACATTGTGTGTATGAGAGAGAGAGGGAGTCAGTCAAGATAGCTCTATTTAACAAAATTACCCTTCAAAAACAAGAGAGCATTCGTTATTCTTTGTTTCCTGAGCATGAGTACAACATGACCAGCTACCTCAATACCCCTTCCACTGTGACCTCCTGGGCCACTATAGATTACGACTACTCAAATTACAAACAAGAAAAAAACCCATTCACCCCTTAAAAAATAAAAGAGAAGTTAAGACATTCCAAAGAACAGCAAAACAGCAAAAAGTCAGAGAATTTGCTGCCATCAGGTGATCCTTAAGAAGAACATAAAAGGTGTTCTCCAGAGAGGCATGTGAGAAGAGTACACAGTAGCTGGAACCCACTGCAACCCAGAGAACAGGCACTGTAATTTGGCTTCATCTTCCCACAGAAGGCCACAGACCAAGTGCTGAGGCCGCAACAATGTGCTTCGCCCACAGTTCTGAGAGACGAAAGATTTTCATCATGTTCTCACGTAGCTTGATTGCGTTTCTGCTGCGGTCTCTGTCTTAGGGTTTCTATTGCTATGAAGAGTCACTGTGACCTTGGCAACTGGTATAAAGGACAGCATTTAACTGGGGCTGGCTTATGGCTCAGGGTTTAGCCCATTATTATCACGGCCAAAGCATGGTGGCATGCAGGCAGACAATAGTGCTGAAGGGGTAGCTGAGAGCTCTACGTCTGGAGCAAGAAGAAACTGCACATTGGGCCTGACTGGAGCTTCTGAGAACTCAAAGTCCACCCCTAGTAACGTGCCTACTCCAACAAGGCCATACATCCTAACAATCCCTTTAAAACTCGTGTATCTACTACGGGGACCATATCTACTCAAATCACCACAGTCTTTATTTATTCTTGGCCAGAAGATACCTCTCCTCCTCCTCTTCCTCTTCTTATGATACCAGTTCTACCAAATTTCGAATTCAAAGTTTGACCCCATTTCATTTTAATCACCTCCAGTAAGTCTTTCCTACAAATAGAATCACACTGAGGGGTAGCAGTTAGACTCCCCAACGAAGGGAGAGGGGTATACATGCAACCCAAACCATGGAGGAGGGAATGAAAAGAAAAAGAACAAACAAAAGAAAAGCTGAATATGAAAAAAAAGAGGAAATTGTAGCAATGAAATAAAGTTACAAAGAAAAAACAAAATCAATAGTGAAAAGTAATGGAAAAAAGTAGCAATGAAACCAAAAGTTTAGCTGCTTGGAAATTTAACAAATGTCTATAAGTGCCTAGATGGACCAAGGACTAAAAACCAAACCAAAACAAAACAAACAAAACAAAACAAAAACCAGAGTCAAATCATAAAAGGTAAGCACAAAGTAGGGGAACTTTACTATGGACCCACGGGAAGGAAGGGAAGGAAGGATGCTGGGAGCTGAGGTCAGCAGCAATGGGCATCTGTGCTCTATGGCATAGCTTCACCATGCATGCTGAGTCAGCATGGTGCACTGCAGAACCATGCTGAAAGGGAAGCCATGCCCAGTACCAAGATTCCTTAAGTTTCCCACTAAAGGAACAGAAAACAGAAGAGTCATGGAGAAAGCATCCAAGGGCATTATGGGTGAGGACAACGTTGAAAAGGAGTTGTTCTGAGAAGTGTACAGTAGGGAAGAGTTATCTATAAAATAAGAGGTGGTCTTTCCTCTGGTGCTGTGCACTCTGTATTACTGATATTGGAAAAACAAAAATCCTTTTAGTTTTAGAGTGTTTGAGATAAGAGTACAGGTATGGTTTAAAGTCATGAGGGCCAGTGGGAGAGGATATGCCAAGTCCTATTAAGAATAGATGCTCCTGGTACGGTGGTACACAAGGGGAAGGATGTGTAAGGGTGTATGGTGGTTTGAATATGCTTGGTCCAGGAAGTGGCATTATTAGGAGGTGTGGCCTTGTTGGAGGGAACATGTCTCTATGGGGATGGGCTTTAAGACCCTCCTTTTATCTATCTGGAAGAGACAGTCCTCTTTTGGCTACTTTCAGAACAAGATATTGAACTCTCAGCCCCTCCGGTGTCATGCTTCCCACCATGATAATAATCTAAACCTTTGAACCTGTAAGCCAGCCCCAATTAAATGTTGTTCTTATAAGAGTTGCCTTGGTCATGGTGTCTGTTCACAGCAGTAAAACCCTAACCAACAGAGGGTGGCACTGTGAAGAGAGGAGTAAAGGGGGATGTGATTGGGATGTAAAGTGAATTAAAAAAAAAAGAAAGAAAGAAAGTAATGAGGACTTAAGTAATAAATGAGAGTAAATAGTTCATCCTGAGACAGGACGAAAGTAGGACCAAGATCACAGAAGCCTTGTAGACTAAGTAGGATTTGGCTGTTAGTAGTAGGCACATCTGAATGGCACAGAAGTTGCTGTAATCCAATACATATTTCGACATCCTGGTAAAAAATACAGTCTTTGGTAGGCAGAGCGGGTACACGGAGAACAGTTAAAGGCTATTGTTGGCACCTGGGTGAACGGTAGCTTGTTCTGTGATGTTGACAATGGGAAGAACATTGCTGGAAGGGGATGAGGCTTATGGGAGAGAGGTGTGACCACAGCCCTGTTTTGGTGCAGCTAATGTATCTTCGTGACAGTGAAGTGGGGTTGTGTTGAGAGAGCAGTTGAATATGGAAGACGGAACTCAGAGAAACCTGGATGGAAAGGATACAGTCTTTGCTACAGAGTCGATTACCATATCTGTAGTACTGTATTCAATTTTTAAAAAGAAATGTTATAAAAGAAACAGGAGACTCAGCTGAGCCGTAAGAAGTGCAATGGGAGCTGAAGAGATGGCTCAGTCATTAAGAGCACTGATTGCTCTTCCAGAGGTCCTGAGTTCAATTCCCGGCAACTACATGGTGGCTCACAACCATCTGTAATGGGATCTGATGCCCTCTTCTGGTGTGTTGGAAGATAGCAACAGTGTACTCATATAACTAAAATGAATAATCTTAAAACAAAAAGAACTACACTGTTCTTACTATCCTGGGGAGGGGACTCCCAAGGAGACAAAGATTGAGTATCTGGAGTAGAAGGGGAAAGCCTAGAATGGGGCTGTTTAGGCATAAAGGGAAGAGGATATTCCAAGAAGAGAAACATCAACAAAAACAAGGTTTGAAAAATGCTCACTGGATTCACTGACTGGGTTGGTAGTCATCAGCAACCCAAGGCAAGACTGGTGTCAATGAGAAGAAAGAAGAAAAGCTAGACTTGAAACAAAACAGATGGCAAGATGCAAGATGACCAGGAAGTTGAGAAGAATGGTGATTTGAAATACTAGTTGAATTTTAATGAAGAGAATTGCAAATGGTGTACAGACACTTGAGATGTTATTAGGCATGAGAGAAATGCTGTTTAAAACCACACTGAGAGCCACTTCCAGGAAAATGGGAATAGACCCACTGTTGTCTATTCCTCCTCCTAAGTACAATGGAAAAATCTAGACCTTCAGTATATAAACATAGGAAGGGCAGAAGCCAGAGAGAAAGTCGGCTGCTTAGAGACCTTAGCACAAAGGAGTGACTGCCCTGAGAATTCTTTTTGCCTTGTAGACCCCAAATTTGGAATGAACCAGAATCTACTATTCTATTTGAAATCCTCAGTACAAGCCCAGGAAAAAAAATAATTGAACTGCTGTAAGAACTTGATGTCTTGAATCAAAAGAAGAGAAACAAACCAGCCTAATAAGACACAAAACTTTTAGATCAAAGCTCCAACTAAGGCTAGGACTTCAGCCAATTCCTTACTAAAGTGCTTGCCTGGCATGCACCAGGCCCTGGGTTCAATCTTAGCTCTGTGTAAATTGGGCTTGGTGGTGCATGGTTGTAATCCCTAGCACCTGGAAGTTAGAGGCAGGAGGATCATAAATTCTAGTTCAAGGTCATCCTCAGTTAGATAGCAAGGTTGAGGTTAGCTTGGGTACCTGAGATCCTGTTTCAAAAGGGAAGAGAGCTGCCCCTACCTCAGCCAAACATCAAACAATAGACTGTGGCTTGCCACCCTCCTTACACTCACTAGCAAAGACTGCATAGGGAGCCCAGACTTCGACTCTCCAGGCATGGAAAGCCCCAATGGTGCAAGGCAAAGTCAAGTATGAACTGAGGATTTCGTTCTTGACAGCCAGTAATGAGCACACCTCAGATTGTCAGCAGATGTCATGGAAGGTGAGTGCCATGTCTACCTGGCAGGAATGAGGGGACTTCCCTCATATCATCAGAATGACGGAGGGTAGAGAACCCAGACTTCCGCTTGGAAGCAATGAGGCATTGCCCTCGTCTCTTGTCAGAGCAATGCAAAGAAGAGTCAGCTGAGACAGAGGATGTCCGGGAGACCCAGAAACATACCATGTAAAAATGTCCAGGATTTAAGTGCAAACTACGCACCTTGCGATGAACCCCAAATGAAATACCACAGTCAATAGTGTCCAATGCCAAGGGGAGGAAAAAGATGAATTGTCTAACGAACAATTTTAAGATAGCTATGATTTGTGTTTTAAACTGAGGCACTCTCACTTTGTAGAATGCCAAGATGGCCTCAAGCTTGTAGTAATCCTTTTGCCTCAGCCTTCCTCCTATAGGAATTATCAGCATGACCATCCACCCCACCTTTCCCTGTTGACTTTCACAACTTAAGAGCTAGTGAAACAGCTCAGCTGGTAAAGACTCTTGCTTCATAAGATTGATGACATGGGTCTGCTCCCTAGAATTCACATAAAAGTGGAAGAACTTACTCCACAAAGTTATTCTCTTAACTATGCTATGGTATGTATGTGCAAGCACGTGCACACACACACACACACACACACACACACACACACACACACACACATATCAAATAAATTTTTGAAAGATTTAACAAGAAATTCTGAACACAGCAAAACAAATGAGAAGGATCAAAAATGCAGCCAAAAGAATTTTATTAAAAAACATAAATTTTACAACAAACATATAATAATCAAAAAGGGCATGGTTCTATAGTAGAATGAAAAAAGTAATAAGCAAAGAAAAGGGAATGTCAGATAAAGTAGACCTCTGAGTAGAGAAAATGATCAGAGACACCTGTGTCTCATTCACATTGTTGTGGGTATTAAGTCACACTATTCACAGAAATGTGGGCAACGATGAATAAAGCCTCCAAGGAGACAGTAATCGTAAGAATGCACACACACAGTAATAAGGCTGCAAACCATTTGAACAAATTTTGATAAAGCAGAGCATAAAATTTTAACACCACTTTTCAACAGCTGCCAAGTCAGTTAAGCAGATCATCAGCCAGGACCCAGAACTCAACACCTTCAAACAACAGTATATGTGGTGGTTTGAGTGAGAATGGTGTCATATATTAGAGTACTTGGTGCCCACTTCTGTGGGATGATGTCACAGGTGAGGCAGGCACAAGATAGTATAAGGCTTGTCATTGGACAAGAAGGAAGGATGGGCGGGAGAAAAGTTTGAAGGAAGAGGAGGATACAGGAACGGAAAAGAGGAGGAGACGGAGAGAAGCCTCCAAGAGAGAACATGGAGGCTGACATTAAGACTCCACGCTGTACCTTTACAAGTTGTTATGAATGTTCTTAAGGGATGGATGTGTACTGGGCTTTGTATGTTTAAGTGGGCAATTATATCTTATCGATTGGGCCAAAGGTTATTGTGTTGTGTGTTCTTTCATGTGTAGATTTAAGTGTAATGGAGTGTGGGGTAGCTGGGCTGGGCTGCCATGGAGTTGGGATGTGTGTTTCTGGCATGGAAACCTGCCTTGGGAACTAGATAGGTAGAGAGATTGCTGACGGCTCAGAGAGAGGCCTTCGGCAGTGTGATATGGGATGGAGCAGAGCGGGTGAGAGGCTTTGCTGACTGAGAATTAAGATATCCAGCAGATATCTTGGGGCACTGTGGTGACAGACCTAGTGGGGTATAAAAGACAGCATTTTATTTTTTATATTTTTACAACAACACAGTTAGAGGAACTGTTTGGGAAGAATTAGGAGGTGTGACCTTGTTAGGTGTCACTGGGGGCAGGCTTTGAGGTTTCAAAAAACCTATGCCATTCCCAAGTTCCCTCTCTGGTCTCCTGTTTGAGGATTAAGACCTCAGTTTTTCCTCCTGCCATACCTTTGCTCCCCCATCATGGACCCTCACTGTAAACCCTAATCAGTGCTTTCTTTATAAGTTACTTTGGAACTAAGACAGTATCTAATGACAGTTGTAGATTATCCTACTAAATAACAAGAGAGACACTCCTCTCAAGTTCATACAAAACACATACACAGGTTAATCAGACCTTGGGACATAGAACCACTGAAAATAATAAAAACCCTATAGAATATGTTCATGAATTTCAAATCAAACCACAATTCAACAACAACAAAAATTAACGCAAAGAAAAATTTTATTTGTGGTCTTTCAAATGTTTTACCCCATGGTTGGCTGCTCCTCTCGTGGTTGCTTGCATATAACTCATTTGGTAAAGTAAAGCCCCAGATTGAGTGTCCAAACTCAATGTAATCTGGCATAGGGTCACATATCTGTAATTCTAACACCCTGAGATGAAGGCAACAGAATCCTCTGTTCAGAATCATTTTCAATTATACAGCAAACTCAAGGCCAGCTTGGGATGTATGCACCCTGCTTATTTTTTGTTGGCTGTTTTCTTGTTTGTTTTTTTCATTTTGCTGTGTTTTCTTTTATCATTAAGGAAAACAGAATGGTAACAAATAAAAAAACAAAAACAAATAAACAAAAAACTCAATACAACATTGAAATTAGAAATCCCATGGTCATGTAGGGTTTATTCTCTGGTATATAAGTCTAATCTCATGTGGGAAAAGAAATCAACTAGGGAAGTACACCATATGTGGAAATGCGGACCTATATCCCTAACACTTGGGAAGTAGAAGAAGGCAGATCTCTGATTTCAAGGCCAGTGTAGTCTACAGATTTAGTTCCAGGACAGTCAGGGTGATATAGAGAAACCCTGTTTCAAAAACACCAAGTAAATAAATACATCCAGAAAGAAAGAAAGAAAGAAAGAAAGAAAGAAAGAAAGAAAGAAAGAAAGAAAGAAAGAAAGAGAGAGAGGGGGGAGAGAGGGAGGGAGGGAGGAAGGAAGGAAGGAAGGAAGGAAGGAAGGAAAGAAGGAAAGAAGGAGAGGGAGGGAGGGAATCAATCCATCATAGTAATATCCAAAAGAATTAAAAACAAATCACTTGACACTTGTGGTGACACAAGCCTTTAAATCCCAGCAGGAGAGAGGCAAAGGCAGGTGGATTTATATGAGTTCCAGACCAGGCTTTATATGAATTCCAGTACAACCAGGGCTACACAGAGAAACCCTGCCTTGAAAAACAAAACAAAACAAAACAAAACAAAACAAATAAACAATCAAATCACCAGATCATCTCAACAAATGTGAAAAAATCAATAGTTATTCAAAAAATAAATTCTCGTGTGTGAGTGTGTGTGTGTGTCTGTGTGTGTGTGTGTGTGTGTGTGTGTGTAATTTGAGTATAAAATTCCCCCCACATGTTTTTCTAGACGGTGATGCCATAATGTTAGGAGCATAAGGAACCTTTAGGAAGTTTGACCTTCAGGAAAGGGACCCAGCTGCAGGAAGTGGGTCCTTAGGGCAGGTCCTTAGTATCACACTATCCTCATGTCCTTCTAGTGGATCTCTATTTCCTGACACATCAAGATCTAAGTTTCTGGCATTGGAACAAACACCCTTAATTCCAGCAGTTAGGAGGCAGAGGCAGGTGGATCTCTGTGAGTTCGAGACTGGCCTGGTCTACATAGTGAGTTCCAGGTCAGCCCGGGCTACATAGTGAAACCCTGTCTCAAAAATCAGAACAACGCCACGAAACAGAATAACAGAAGAGTTCTAATAGCAAGCCTTCTTCACCAGGAGGGACTCCAGCCATGGATGAAAACAGACCTTTCCTTCCTTAAGCTATTCTGTCAAGTACCCTGTCATGGTGATGAGGAAGGTGTGAAGACAATATGCAGCGCCTTCAGAAAGCTGCAGCCAACATTGCATCCAACAGTGAATGTGAGTGCTTTCCCCAGAGGATGGGAAGCAAGGTGGGGTGTCTATGGTCGCCAGTGCTCTTCAGCACAAAGCTGGAACCTAGACATTCCCAGTAAGGAGAAGACAGGAAATAAGAAACATGCAGACTGAAAGGAGGAAGCAAGATGCTTCTACATACACGTGGCAGGATTTCCACATAGAAAATCCCAAGCAATCCAGACACAGATACCCATAAATGAGTTCAGCGTCAATGAAAAGACATCCAAGAGGGGATTGTATTTCTATCTATCAGCAAATAGCATGTGGAACTGAAACTGAAAAATATGACAGGTTGCCTTGTCCAACATCCATATGATGGGCTTTGCTTTTACTTCTTATATTTTACTTTGAAAAAAAATTGGGCTGTAAGTAAGCCCACAGCGAGGTTTTGTTTTGTTTTTTTTTTTTTTTTTTTTTTTTTTTTTTTTATTAACTTGAGTATTTCTTATATACATTTCGAGTGTTATTCCCTTTCCCGGTATCCTGGCAAACATCCCCCTCCCCCCTCCCCTTCTTTATGGGTGTTCCCCTCCCAACCCTCCCCCCATTGCCGCCCTCCCCACAACAGTCTAGTTCACTGGGGGTTCAGTCTTAGCAGGACCCAGGGCTTCTCCTTCCACTGGTGCTCTTACTAGGATATTCATTGCTATCTATGAGGTCAGAGTCCAGGGTCAGTCCATGTATAGTCTTTAGGTAGTGGCTTAGTCCCTGGAAGCTCTGGTTGCTTAGCATTGTTGTACATATGGGGTTTCGAGCCCCTTCAAGCTCTTCCAGTTCTTTCTCTGATTCCTTCAACGGGGGTCCTATTCTCAGTTCAGTGGTTTGCTGCTGGCATTCACCTCTGTATTTGCTGTATTCTGGCTGTGTCTCTCAGGAGCGATCTACATCTGGCTCCTGTCAGTCTGCACTTCTTTGCTTCATCCATCTTGTCTAATTGGGTGGCTGTATATGTATGGGCCACATGTGGGGCAGGCTCTGAATGGGTGTTCCTTCAGTCTCTGTTTTAATCTTTGCCTCTCTCTTCCCTGCCAAGGGTATTCTTGTTCCCCTTTTAAAGAAGGAGTGAAGCATTCACATTTTGATCATCCGTCTTGAGTTTCATTTGTTCTAGGTATCTAGGGTAATTCAAGCATTTGGGCTAATAGCCACTTATCAATGAGTGCATACCATGTATGTCTTTCTGTGATTGGGTTAGCTCACTCAGGATGATATTTTCCAGTTCCAACCATTTGCCTACGAATTTCATAAAGTCGTTGTTTTTGATAGCTGAGTAATATTCCATTGTGTAGATGTACCACATTTTCTGTATCCATTCCTCTGTTGAAGGGCATCTGGGTTCTTTCCAGCTTCTGGCTATTATAAATAAGGCTGCAATGAACATAGTGGAGCACGTGTCTCTTTTATATGTTGAGGCATCTTTTGGGTATATGCCCAAGAGAGGTATAGCTGGATCCTCAGGCAGTTCAATGTCCAATTTTCTGAGGAACCTCCAGACTGATTTCCAGAATGGTTGTACCAGTCTGCAATCCCACCAACAATGGAGGAGTGTTCCTCTTTCTCCGCATCCTCTCCAGCATCTGCTGTCACCTGAGTTTCTGATCTTAGCCATTCTCAATTGTGTGAGGTGAAATCTCAGGGTTGTTTTGATTTGCATTTCCCTTATGACTAAAGATGTTGAACATTTCTTTAGGTATTTCTCAGCCATTTGGCATTCCTCAGCTGTGAATTCTTTGTTTAGCTCTGAACCCCATTTTTTAATAGGGTTATTTGTTTCTCTGCGGTCTAACTTCTTGAGTTCTTTGTATATTTTGGATATAAGGCCTCTATCTGTTGTAGCTCTTTTCCCAATCTGTTGGTTGCCGTTTTGTCCTAACCACAGTGTCCTTTGCCTTACAGAAGCTTTGCAGTTTTATGAGATCCCATTTGTCGATTCTTGATCTTAGAGCGTAAGCCATTGGTGTTTTGTTTAGGAAATTTTTTCCAGTGCCCATGTGTTCCAGATGCTTCCCTAGTTTTTCTTCTATTAGTTTGAGTGTGTCTGGTTTGATGTGGAGGTCCTTGATCCACTTGGACTTAAGCTTTGTACAGGGTGATAAGCATGGATCGATCTGCATTCTTCTACATGTTGACCTCCAGTTGAACCAGCACCATTTGCTGAAAATGCTCTTTTTTCCATTTGATGGTTTTGGCTCCTTTGTCAAAAATCAAGTGACCATAGGTGTGTGGGTTCATTTCTGGGTCTTCAATTCTATTCCATTGGTCTATCTGTCTGTCTCTGTACCAATACCATGCAGTTTTTATCACTATTGCTCTGTAATACTGCTTGAGTAAAGGGATAGTGATTCCCCCTGAAGTCCTTTTATTGTTGAGGATAGCTTTAGCTATCCTGGGTTTTTTGTTATTCCAGATGAATTTGCAAATTGTTCTGTCTAACTCTTTGAAGAATTGGATTGGTATTTTGATGGGGATTGCATTGAATCTGTAGATTGCTTTTGGTAAAATGGCCATTTTTACTATAATAATCCTGCCAATCCATGAGCATGGGAGATCTTTCCATCTTCTGAGGTCTTCTTCAATTTCTTTCTTCAGAGTCTTGAAGTTCTTATTGTACAGATCTTTTACTTGCTTGGTTAAAGTCACACCGAGGTACTTTATATTATTTGGGTCTATTATGAAGGGTGTCGTTTCCCTAATTTCTTTGTCGGCTTGTTTCTCTTTTGTGTAGAGGAAGACTACTGATTTATTTGAGTTAGTTTTATACCCAGCCACTTTGCTGAAGTTGTCTATCAGCTTTAGTAGTTCTCTGGTGGAACGTTTGGGATCACTTAAATATACTATCATATCATCTGCAAATAGTGATATTTTGACTTCTTCTTTTCCGATCTGTATCCCCTTGACCTCCTTTTGTTGTCTGATTGCTCTGGCTAGAACTTCAAGAACTATATTGAATAAGTAGGGAGAGAGTGGGCAGCCTTTCTAGTCCCTGATTTTAGTGGGATTGCATCAAATTTCTCTCCATTTAGTTTAATATTAGCAACTGGTTTGCTGTATATGGCTTTTACTATGTTCAGGTATGGGCCTTGAATTCCTATTCTTTCCAGGACTTTTATCATGAAGGGGTGTTGAATTTTGTCAAATGCTTTCTCAGCGTCTAATGAAATGATCATGTGGTTTTGTTCTTTCAGTTTGTTTATATAATGGATCACGTTGATGGTTTTCCGTATATTAAACCATCCCTGCATGCCTGGGATGAAGCCTACTTGGTCATGGTGGATGATTGTTTTGATGTGCTCTTGGATTCGGTTTGCCAGAATTTTGTTGAGTATTTTTGCGTCGATATTCATAAGGGAAATTGGTCTGAAGTTCTTTTTCTTTGTTGTGTCTTTGTGTGGTTTAGGTATAAGAGTAATTGTGGCTTCATAGAAGGTATTCGGTAGTGATCCATCTGTTTCAATTTTGTGGAATAGTTTGGATAATATTGGTATTAGGTCTTCTATGAAGGTTTGATAGAATTCTGCACTAAACCCGTCTGGACCTGGGCTCTTTTTGGTTGGGAGACCTTTAATGACTGCTTCTATTTCCTTAAGAGTTATGGGGTTGTTTAACTGGTTTATCTGTTCCTGATTTAACTTCGGTACCTGGTATCTGTCTAGGAAATTGTCCATTTCCTGAAGATTTTCAAGTTTTGTTGAATATAGGTTTTTATAGTAAGATCTGATGATTTTTTGAATTTCCTCTGAATCTGTAGTTATGTCTCCCTTTTCATTTCTGATTTTGTTAATTTGGACACTCTCTCTGTGTCCTCTCGTTAGTCTGGCTAAGGGTTTATCTATCTTGTTGATTTTCTCAAAGAACCAACTTTTGGTTCTGTTGATTCTTTCTATGGTCCTTTTTGTTTCTACTTGGTTGATTTCAGCTCTGAGTTTGATTATTTCCTGCCTTCTACTCCTCCTGGGTGTATTTGCTTCTTTTTGTTCTAGAGCTTTTAGGTGTGCTGTCAAGCTGCTGACATATGCTCTTTCCTGTTTCTTTCTGCAGGCACTCAGCGCTATGAGTTTTCCTCTTAGCACAGCTTTCATTGTGTCCCATAAGTTTGGGTATGTTGTACCTTCATTTTCATTAAATTCTAAAAAGTTTTTAATTTCTTTCTTTATTTCTTCCTTGACCAGGTTATCATTGAGTAGAGCATTGTTCAGTTTCCAAGTATATGTAGGCATTCTTCCTTGATTGTTATTGAAGACCAGTTTTAGGCTGTGGTGGTCCGATAGCACGCATGGGATTATTTCTATCTTTCTGTACCTGTTGAGGCCCGTTTTTTGACCAATTATATGGTCAATTTTGGAGAAAGTACCATGAGGAGCTGAGAAGAAGGTATATCCTTTTGCTTTAGGATAGAATGTTCTATAAATATCTGTTAAGTCCATTTGGCTCATGACTTCTCTTAGTCTGTCTACATCTCTGTTTAATTTCTGTTTCCATGATCTGTCCATTGATGAGAGTGGGGTGTTGAAATCTCCCACTATTATTGTGTGAGGTGCAATGTGTGTTTTGAGCTTTAGTAAGGTTTCTTTTACATATGTAGGTGCCCTTGTATTTGGGGCATAGATATTTAGGATTGAGAGTTCATCTTGGTGGATTTTTCCTTTGATGAATATGAAGTGTCCTTCCTTATCTTTTTTGATGACTTTTAGTTGAAAATTGATTTTATTTGATATTAGAATGGCTACTCCAGCTTGCTTCTTCTGACCATTTGCTTGGAAAATTGTTTTCCAGCCTTTCACTCTGAGGTAATGTCTGTCTTTGTCTCTGAGGTGTGTTTCCTTTAGGCAGCAGAATGCAGGGTCCTCGTTGCGTATCCAGTTTGTTAATCTATGTCTTTTTATTGGGGAGTTAAGGCCATTGATGTTGAGAGATATTAAGGAATAGTGATTATTGCTTCCCGTTATATTCATATCTGGATGTGAGGTTATGTTTGTGTGCTTTCATTCTCTTTGTTTTGTTGCCAAGACAATTAGTTTCTTGCTTCTTCTAGGGTATAGCTTGCCTCCTTATGTTGGGCTTTACCATTTATTATCCTTTGTAGTGCTGGATTTGTAGAAAGATATTGTGTAAATTTGGTTTTGTCATGGAATATCTTGGTTTCTCCATCTATGTTAATTGAGAGTTTTGCAGGATACAGTAACCTGGGCTGGCATTTGTGTTCTCTTAGGGTCTGTATGACATCAGTCCAGGATCTTCTGGCCTTCATAGTTTCTGGCGAGAAGTCTGGTGTGATTCTGATAGGTCTGCCTTTATATGTTACTTGACCTTTTTCTCTTACTGCTTTTAATATTCTTTCTTTATTTTGTGCGTTTGGTGTTTTGACTATTATGTGACGGGAGGTGTTTCTTTTCTGGTCCAATCTATTTGGAGTTCTGTAGGCTTCTTGTATGCCTATGGGTATCTCTTTTTTTTAGGTTAGGGAAGTTTTCTTCTATGATTTTGTTGAAGATATTTACTGGTCCTTTGAGCTGGGAGTCTTCACTCTCTTCTATACCTATTATCCTTAGGTTTGATCTTCTCATTGAGTCCTGGATTTCCTGTATGTTTTGGACCAGTAGCTTTTTCTGCTTTACATTATCTTTGACAGTTGAGTCAATGATTTCCATGGAATCTTCTGCTCCTGAGATTCTCTCTTCCATCTCTTGTATTCTGTTGGTGATGCTTGTATCTACGGCTCCTTGTCTCTTCCTTTGGTTTTCTATATCCAGGGTTGTTTCCATGTGTTCTTTCTTGATTGCTTCTATTTCCATTTTTAATTCCTTCAACTGTTTGATTGTGTTTTCCTGGAATTCTTTCAGGGATTTTTGCGATTCCTCTCTGGAGGCTTCTACTTGTTCTCTAAGGGAGTTCTTCACGTCTTTCTTGAAGTCCTCCAGCATCATGATCAAATAGGATTTTGAAACTAGATCTTGCTTTTCTGGTGTGTTTGGACATTCCATGTTTGTTTTGGTGGGAGAATTGGGCTCCGATGATGCCATGTAGTCTTGGTTTCTGTTGCTTGGGTTCCTGTGCTTGCCTCTCGCCATCAGATTATCTCTAGTGTTACTTTGTTCTGCTATTTCTGACAGTGGCTAGACTGTCCTATAAGCCTGTGTGTCAGGAGTGCTGTAGACCTGTTTTCCTCTCTTTCAGTCAGTTATGGGGACAGAGTGTTCTGCTTTCGGGTGTGTAGTTTTTCCTCTCTACGGGTCTTCAGCTGTTCCTGTGGGCCTGTGTCTTGAGTTCACCAGGCGGGGTGCTGCTCAAGGGCTCTCTGCGGCGGCAGCAACCAGGAAGACCTGTGCCGCTCCTTCCGGGAGCTTCAGTGCACCAGGGTTCCAGATGGCCTTTGGTGTTTTCCTCTGGCATCCGAGATGTATGTACAGAGAGCAGTCTCTTCTGGTTTCCCAGGCTTGTCTGCCTCTCTGAAGGTTCAGCTCTCCCTCCCACGGGATTTGGGTGCAGAGAACTGTTTATCCGGTCTGTTTCCCTCAGGTTCCGGCGGTGTCTCAGGCAGGGGTCCTGCCGCTCCTGGGCCCTCCCACACGGGAGCCCAGAGGCCTTATACAGTTTCCTCTTGGGCCAGGGATGTGGGCAGGGGTGGGCAGTGTTGGTGGTCTCTTCTGCTCTGCAGCCTCAGGAGTGCCCACCTGACCAGGCGGTGAGGTCTCTTTCCCACAGGGTCTGGGAGCAGAGAGCTGCTGCGGGCCGGGATCCGCGGGCGTGGGACCTCCCCCACAGCGAGTTTTTAAAATTAAGGATTGATGTGGGAGGGCATAATTCTCTGTGGGTAAGACTACCTCAAGGCTGGGCAGTTCTGGCTTCTATAAGAAACAGGATGTGCAAGCCACGAGGAACAAACCAGTAGGCAGTATTTCTCCACGGCCTCTGTCTCATTACCTGCCTCCAAGTTCATACTCTGTTTCGAGTTCCTATTCAAAGGGCAAGCCAGAAAAACCCTTTATTCTCCAAGCTGCTTTACATCACAGCAATTGTAACCCTAAGTAAGACACAGGGTTTTTGATTAGATATGAAATCTTGAAAAAGAGAGAAGGAATTAGAAGGGGTTCAGGAAGAAAGGGCACCATTTACGACTACTCAGAGAAAGTAGAATATGCACAAGGACTGTACTCCAGGTTGTGTCCATGATTGCTCTCCTTTCAAGATATTAAGGTAGGGCTGGTAAGCGGGCTCACAGGGTGAAAGTCCTTGCTGTATAAGCCTCCCAACCTGAGGCCAGTCCCCAGGACCCACAGTGGAAGGAGAGAACCAACTCCTGAAGTGTGTTCTCCATTTTCTCACACCCTCCCAAGTGCACACATACTTCTGTGACTGCTGCTACCAATAATAAAAGGCAAGGTTTTGACCGGAAGGATGGTTCAGTGACTGATGTCTTGTTCTTGAAGGGGTACTAGGTTCAGTCCCCAGCACTCACATCTCAGCTCAGGGCCATCAGTAGCCCCGATCCAAGGGATCTGATGCCCAGGGCACCACACACACTTATGATGATGGTAAATATATTTATACATGTAAAATAAAACAAATGAATCTAAATTTAACAATGATAATGATAATACTAAATTTAAAAGAGTATTAAAAATTTGATCTCCATTTCCTTTGTCTTTAGAGGTTAGAATAGTGTATTTGTGGTGATTTCTGTAGTAATTGTTTTGCCCTTGCTTGTCCATTTAGAGATGAACTTCTTACTGAGCTGGTCCCCCAGTTCATGAATGCAGTGAGTCTGTTTCCTAAGAGCACGGATTTCTCTAGTCTGCACACTACATCCTACAGCTTTGCTTTACCCTCCCTCTAACCCATCTCCCCCCATTTGTATCTTTTACTTTCTCTGAACTGTTGTAGTGTTATATTTTTCAATTTTAGTTCCCCATGCTTTTTGTCAATGTTTAGAAACACAATCAGGTAAAATGTTTTTAGGCTTGATACCCAATATCAGCTGGTGGAAAGGAAAGATAAAATGACCTTCATTTGGTTAAACTGTTTTTCTGCAAAATGGCTTATTGAGAGAATGAAAAAACAAGCCCAGGAATGGGATCAAGCAGGAAAACGAACTCCAGAATGTAGGGAAGTAGGAGAAATGATACTGAGGAAATGATGTCCAACATCATTAGTCATTAAGAATAGGTTAATTGACTGGAGAGGTGGCTCTGAGTAAGAGAACTTACTTTTCTGAGGGCCTGTGTTTGTTCTCAGTACCCACCTAGCAGCTCTTGACCCTCTGTAACCAGGTCCAGAGGATCCAAGGCATCTTCTGACATCAGTGGGCTCCCAGACTATGGTGCTTGACTCAAAGAGTGGCACTATTGGAGGGTGTGGCCTGGTTGGAGAAAGTGTGTCATTGTGGAGCTGGACTTCAAGAGCTTTTTCCTAGCTGCTTGAGGATGCCAGGCATCTCTTGTTTGTCTTCAGAGCAAGCTGTAGAACTCTCAACTCCTTCAGTGCCATGCCTGCCGGGATGCTGCCATGCTTCCTGCCATGATGATAATGGACGGAACCTCAGAACTTGTAAGCCAGTCCCAAGTAAATGTTGTCCTTTGTAAGAGTTGCCTTGGACATAGTGTCTCTTTACAGCAATGGAAGCCCTAAGACATGCACATATCTGGTGCATATTTATATTCAAGCACACAATACACATAAAATAAACATTTAAAAAATAACATGCTAATTAAAGCCTCAAGGGAAGCTGATAATGGCAACCTGAAATTCCAGTATTAGGAAGCTGAGACAGGGGTCGCAAGTCTGAGTACAGCTGGGCTATACAAGAAAACCTTGACTTAAAACCAATCCATTAACCAATTAATCACTTCACCATGGGATCATCTGATATAGCTTCCAAATGACTAAAATGAAAAGTAGAGACAATACCAGATATTGATGGGGATACAAACAAGCAAACCATGACTCAAGCCGGTGAAGACCTCAGTTGATAATCAACTCTGAACAACAGATGGGGAATTGCTTCAAAATTGGAATGTACAGTGAATGGCAAACAGAAAGTCTGTCACTGGTCCACCAATGCAAACTAAACTTGATTATTTAAATTGTAATATTATTAACTTGATTCCTTTTTGTGACTTAATTTAATGCACGCGCGCGCGCGCGCACGTGTGTGTGTGTGTGTGTGTGTGTGTGTGTGTGTGTAGCTGAGGATTGAACCCAAGGATTATGCCTGCTAGGCAAGTGCTCCAGCACTAAGTTAAATTAGGACATTAATCCTATATGGGATCTTTTTCAGAACTCTCCCCTCAAGGTTCAGGGATCTATGACAAAGAGAGGGCGAAAAGATTATAAAGGCCAAATGTGGTGAATGATGTCAAGGACACCATGTCTTCTTGACACAACAGGGCTGATGCACATAGGAACTCAGAAATGCTATGTCAACACACACAAGGCCTGCATAGGTTCGAACCAGACAAAATCTCAGCACTGAGAAGGAGAGGAGGTGGACATGAAGTCCCACTCCTAATCAAGAGTCTGTTTGCAATGTGATACCTGCTTGGAGAGGAAAAGTCAGTTTTCTCCAGTGGAGTAACACTGGGCAGATCAATCATATTCCAAGGCAGGCCCCATGCTCAGGAGCAGTCAAAATGGACGCCATGTATTATGTGTACTTTTCTTTGGTTGCATTTTGTCTATTTTTCTCTTCATTTTAATTTTTCATTGAAAAGAAACTTATTTTCATACTCTATATTATGATCATACTTTCCCCTTGCTAACCTCCTAGACCCTCTGTGCCTCCACCTCCTTCCAATTCTAAACCTTCTTTCTCACTCACTCTTAAAAAAATACAGACAAATTAAAAAGACAAACAAAAGTAAGGGAAAAAGAAACTATTAAAGAGGATGAGAAACATAACACACACACACACACACACACACACACACACAAATTCAAAATCAAAGCCCATAGTATACAAGCAAAATAACAGTAAGGTTAAAAAAACAAAGCCAAACAAAGCAATATGAGACCAAAAAACAAATTCCCAAAATCTCCTTGAGTTCATTTTGTGTTGGCCGACTACTACAGGACATGGGGCCTGCCTGTAAGACAGGATTGAATTCCCAGTGATATTGCCTTGGGGAAACTAACATTTCCTTTCTGAGTGGTTGTTAGTTGGCGATAGCTTTTTAGTTGGGCGTGGGATCTTGTGTCTACTTCCCCTCTCAGTGCTGAGAGCCCATCTGGTTTGTATCTGTGATGGCCCTGTGCATGCTGCCACAGTCTCTATGAATTCATGTGTGAATTATTCCTGTCTAGAAGACACCGTTTCCTTGGTATTACCCATCCCCTCTGGCTCTTACAAGCTTTTTGCTTCCTCTTCTGCATAGTTCACTGAACCCTGAAGGGAAGGATTTGATGAAGACGCCCCATGGAGGACTGAGTGTTCCAAGGTCTCTCACTATTGGATACCATTCAGTTGTAGATCTTTGCATTAGTTCCCACCTACTACAGCTTCTTTGAGTAAGACGTTCATCTATAGGTATAGCAGAGTGCCAGTGGGATCATGTTATTGCATCTGCTTTAGCAGAACAGTAGTATTTGGGTGTCCCGTAGGTTCATAGCCTATCTTGTCTCAGATTCTTGGCCAGATAAAGCAGTGTCAGGGACCAGTTCCATGCCATGGGGTGGGCTATAGTCCCAATCAGATGGTTGGTTGTTACTTCCACGACATGTGTGCCACCATTGCGTTAGTGAGCAGGCAGGTCAAAGTTGTACAGAGAAAGGTTGCTCTTTACCTTTCTGCTGTGGTAGCATTCAGAGTATCTTCCAGTACCATGAACACTATCGTCAGGAGTGAAGGCTGTAGTTAGGCACCAGTTCAACTCTCCATGTTCAATGATCATATGGGTGCTGTCTTCAGCAATAGAGCCTCATCATCGATTTTTAGAGACTGATAATAGCTCAAGTTGTTTGAGGATTTCCATAGAAGTCCTTTGGCCAAAACTCAATTAGTTGTAACCCATTCTTGGCACTGGTGGTGAGAGATTTTTGTTATTGTTTATGTTGTTTATTTTTTTGAGAATGAGAAAAAAGTATGACTTTGGCTGAATAAGAGGTAGGGAGAATCTTGGAGAAGTTGGAGGAGAAGGAATAATAAAAGAAAATGTATTACATGAACACAGTTTTTTTAAAAGCAATGAATTTTTAATAGAATGAAAAATGTAAATCATCTTCTTTAGTGCTTCCTGTGAGGTGTCTGCCATTCAACATTATGCCTTCACTTGAGGTCTCTGGGAACAGACAAGAATGTCAAAAAGAGCACCAAAAAGTTCATTCAGCACCAGTCAGCGGTAACAAGAGGACACCCAGAGGACCCACACCTGCTGCCATGTGGCATAGGTGGGGTGGAATACACCAGAAGCCCAGGCACCACTAAGATAAGCAAGTGTGTGGTAGAAGGGAGAGAAAGAGAAGAGAACAGAAGAAGAGTGTGGACACAATGAAGAGAGGCGGAATTGGGGCCAGGAGGGTGACAAGAAAGCCTGATGTGTGGAGACTGTGCTGCCACCAGAGGCCACAGCGATATCCTGGCCCATGCTGCCACAGAGGGACTACGTCTAATTCTGTGGCCTTATAGTATGGTCTGTGTCCATATCCATGACTCATGCTACCACCAAAGGCCATGAAGATGTTTCTGGTTTGCCACCTGGGGCCATGCTGATATCTGAGGGCTGAGCAGATATCCTGGACCTTGCCTGGGGAGCTTGTTTGGGTGTCCCTGAGACTAAAGAGCTGGCCAAGCCTCTTGCTGGCTACAGCACTCTGGAGAGCATCCAACAGCTCACCTTGAGTGGTCAGTAGAGCTGGTCCTGGTTAATACAGGATAGCCCCAGGCCTCACCACCTGTGGCAGGTGGGAGCTTTGACTGCCCCTGGTCTGGGCAGCATGAGAGCATGGCCCTGGTGCTATGAGTGTGGGAGAGCTGTCCCTGACCCTTCACTGGGGAAGTGTAGGAGAGCTGGTGGGTTGACCAACTCCGCTACTCCCCAGGCTCTGATCCAGGGCTGTGAGTCTGCTCACTCCAACATCTAACCCATGTATGAACTGCTGGAGCATATGAAGGGGCTTGTCCTGCAGATCCAAAGCTGCAGGATACGACGATATCCCAGAGGAGTCCTGGTGAGGATCCAGTATTCATAAGGTAGCAGAAGCCGGAGGCCTTGTACCAGACCAATGACTCATAGCAATGACATTTTCAAGTAAAGCTGTTTGGGCAAAAGGGAACACTGTGGGACATACCCTGACACACCACAGCTTCCATGGTGAGATGGTTTGTTTGTTTGTTTGTTTGTTTGTTTGTTTTCTTGGAGTGATGTTTGCAAGGGCAGAGGGTGGATACAGAAGGATGGGGAGCTGAACGGGATTGGGGTTCGTAATGTGAGATTCACAAAGAATCAATACACAGTTTTGTTTTGCTTTAAAGTTAAATGTCACTAGTGAAAATCAAGAGGCATTGGAGAATAGGGTTTGGGGAAGAGTCAACGCAAGTGATGCTGGTATTGGTTACGGAAACAAAAAGGTTAGCAAAGCACATGCTGCCTGGTGGCTTTCGGAACCCTCCATCCTCAATGCCAAGGAACTGTAAGTGCCCCTGATGTGCAGCAGGCCTTATGGAGCTGAGCCCACTCACAGTGTTTCCCTCAAGAACCACAGAGCCCCCACCCCAGGCCTGATGGAGCAGCACAGCTGGCTGCCAGTCACTGATTCCAACGCAGGCTTCACGGTGAAGGAAATGAGTGGATGGCTCACGCACATGTTTTCATTGTGCCTAAATAAAACCAGAAAACTGCACTAAAAATGTAATGTGCAACCGTCATCCCACCTAGTAACCACACTCCTTCATAGTTTTTCTCAGAGATGATTTCAGAGACTTCTGAACACACACACACAGAGAGAGAGAGAGAGAGAGAGAGAGAGAGAGAGAGAGAGAGAGAGAGAGAGCTGACTCTGTTCTTTCTATAGCTCCAGACTGTCATCGCCACAGCAGTCTTTCATTGGTAGAATAAATAAACAAATGATGTCATACACATGTATGGTAGACGCTTCAATAATAGAGAAATGGGGGCTAGGGAGAAATCTCAGTCAATAAAGTGTTTCCCAGTCAAGCAGAGAGACTTGAGCTCAGATCCCCAGCCGTCTGAACTCATATCTGCAACCCCAGCACTGAGGGGCAGAGCCAGACAGATCCCTGGAGTACAACAGACAAACAGATAGATTGTCAATGAGATCTAGGTTGAGTGGACAACCTTGTCTCAAAAAAAGTGAAGAATGACTGAAGAGAACACTCACACTCTGACCTCACATGCACCTATACATAGAAATGCACACACACACACACACACACACACACACACACACACACACACACACACACCATGCTCACCCCCATACAAACAATAGAGAAAAGAATAAACTGTTGGTATACACAGCCACCCGGGTGACTCTTCAGAGAGTTATCCTGAGTGGAAACCTGTGCCATAGAAAGTTACTTACTTTATGTTTCCACTTAGGCAGTGCATTTTAAATGTCAGTATTTTAGATGTGCAGGACGGGGCAATAATTGTTCAGAGTTAGGGGTGGAGACAGGATCGAACAAGAAGGATGCATTGGTAAACAGACAAAGGACGTCCTTGTCAGGCTGGAGAATGTATGAACTCACATGTTGATGGTATGCAGCATAAAGTGCAAGTTAGGACCAGTACAGAGGAGATTTGACACGATTGGGGAAATCTGTCAGTGTTGAGATACTGTGATATAACAAAACATTACTAATGAAGGAAATTGGTCTGAATGCACAGAAGATCTGTAGTAGTTTTTAGGATTGTGTGACTCTATTATTTCATCTGTATATCAGTATAAACTGGTAAAGTGTGGAATAGAGATGGCTTATATTCATGTAACAGAGGGCTGGCGTTTGATTCCCTGATCCAATATGGTAATTCACAACCACCTGAAACTCCAGTTCCAGGGAATCTGCACCCTTCATCTGGATTCTGCAGGTACCAGGCATACATATGATGTCATCGCATAAAATAAATAAACATATAAATAGAAAAGAAAAGACTGGGGGGATGGCTCATGATTAAAAGAATTTTCTGCTGAGTCATGAGGACTAGAGTTTGGATCCTACCTCCCACATGGGACAGTTAACAGACACCTGTAATCCAGCTCCCAGGTATTTAAAACCTCCTTTTGACCTGTGTGCATGCATCCACACAGACACTCATGCATACAAACACACAAATAAAATATTTGGGGGAAAGGGAGCTTGTATGTTCAAAGCTGAGAAGCCTACAGTCCACTAATTATGGTGAAGTAAAAGGACACTGTGGAATTCAGGAAAACACAAGCTGAATTGAATGGGTGTGTCAGACAGGGCATTTTAATTAGACCATGCAAATAGACCTAGGGGAAATCATGACAGGGTGCTGTGGACAAAAAGATCCTTGGTAATAGATCAAGAATATAAAAATCCCACAAACTGTATGCTGAAATAACCAAATTTATGGGCAGACAATAGGATGATGGGGAACAAGGCTGTGGACAAGGAACCTAGCACTCTACTCTGTGGCACAGTGTAGCAACGTTAGCACTTGTTGGCTTGGCAAAAAGCAAATGTTTCCCAGAATCCTTCTCTTGTTTCCAGTAGGGTTGGCCACAATACACTATTTGTGAGGCATTTGGAAGGAAGAAATGAAATGTTAGCACCAAAACGTTTCTACACTCTGTCATTTACCTGCTGGTCAGTTTTGCTGGTATAGATCACCAACCATCCTGCAGCAAGTCCTTCCTCCCAAGAATTGTACTCCAGCTTCTACACATGGGGAAGGCGTGTACTTAGCTCCACAAAGAAGAGTCCAGCTTGTCCTATGGACCATGAAATGCTCACCCTATGGACCATGAAATGCTCGCACTGGGAGGCAGTGTTTTACCAGTACTGAATGTATTCCAGCTCACCTCTGGACTGAGCTCGTCCCATTTGCTCACAATCCATCCATCTTCTCTACCCTCCTCTCTTTCCCCCTCCCTTCTATGTCCTCTTTCCCCCTCCTGTTCCCTTCTCTTTTCCACCCGCCTTAAAATGACTTCACCTTTCAGCCCCAAGGACAAAAGTGACAGCCTCATTGAGGCTATTTAGCCAGCTTGCAAGGTTGGTTAAACATTGTGCCAGCCTACGCAAAGTGCAGAGCCTAACATTCCGCTTCCCTCAGTGACCCCTGGTCGTGGCAGGTATCTTACAAGAAGACACCTAAAAGTTTCTAAAAGGAAAAGGGGGGGCCTTGCTTCAGGTGGACAGAGATGGTCATCTGATACTTTCTCAAAGACCCAAGTATGATTCTTCCCACAATACTGCTGCCCATCCTCCATCCCTCCCTTCTGTCCCCATGTTAACAAGAAAGCGTTCTACTGTGTGCCTTACAGATAGGCAAATATCTCTGTATAAACAGTTCTTTAACCTGACTGATTAGGGATCTCATCACTAATCAAGACTAATGCTGTGTCTGGCATGCCTTGTATCAGTGTGTTTTTCTACACAGACCACGTATAGAAGCAGATGGAACAATTGATTGTAT